>NC_064807.1:6024729-6226300 GCF_023721935.1 Panthera uncia | reverse complement strand
AAGGAAGGAAGGAAGGAAGGAAGGAAGGAAGGAAGGAAGGAAGGAAGGAAAAAAAAGAGAGAGAGAAAGAAAGAAAGAAAAAGAAAAAAAGAAAGAAAAAGAGAAAGAAAGATTCATGACCCATGCGTGACCTGTTATCCAAATGTCTGTGCTGATTCATTTCCTGATCAAATGGTACATTACCTACATTTAAGACTAGTGGCACATTACAATAATTTCCTGTACGTTTTTGCATCCCGGTCAAATTAGGTCACTCCCCACCCCCCCGCGAATTCCAGCTCAGAACCCACAGCTTCCGGGAGGTTTTCCCTATGGTAACTCCACCCGCGCTCCCTGGACCCAAATGCCGTAACTTGGGTATTTCCTGCAGTGGTATGCGGATTTCCGCGGATAATGCTCTGCCTCCTTTCCCAGCTCGATTACATCGATTCTGGAGAAGCCAGGGTTCCTTGCGAGGAGAGCCCGCTCTTTCGAAACGAGGTTGGGGATAGCGGTCAGCACCCGGGAGGACGAGAGGAGAGCCAACTAGGGGTGCCCCCGAGGAGCGGGCGCCCCGCGCTGCCCGGCAAGCCCGGGACCCCGGAGCTCGTCGCCGGCAGAGGCGGCCGCGAGGACTCCTCCCTCCCCATCAGCCTTCGGCCAGTCCCGCGGGCCCGGCGCTCACTCACTGGGCAGCAGGCGGCGGCCGAGGTGCGGACGGTAACCTCAGCGGAGGCCTCCAGGCCCGGAATCCCCTCCACCGAGACTCGACCGGGACTCGGCGGGCGGAGCCTCGGGATTGGACGGCCTTGACAGTGATTCCAAGGCTTAGCCAATCAGCGCAGCCCTTGGCTTCCTGAAAGACGCCCCTCTCCTGCCCGAGGCCTAGTGTACTGTGTCCCGCCAGGTGCCCGGGAGAGAATGGCGAGATCAAAGAGGCAAATTCAAACCAACAGCGGCTCAGCTGTCAGGTTTTGAGGGGACGAAGAGGCCTCAGTGAGGTTCGTAAGTGACCCATGTATGAGAGAAATCCCTGCTCCCGCGCCCAGCTGAGCTTCTAAAGAGTTTAAGGAGCCATCTCATTGTTACTCTCCAGGAGCGGTGTCAACCACACAGTTGGGTCTGTTTTCCAGAAAAGAATGTGTCTGATGAGAGGTTGTCACTTAAACATATGATCCACAGTTGCATTTTTTTTTAATTTAAGTATAGTTGACACACAATGCTACATTACATTCAGGTGTATTTCGTGATTGACAAGTCTATATACCGTGCTCCCCACAAATGGAGCCGCCATCTGCCCCATACAACCGGATTACAATACCATTGACTATATTCCCTAGGCTGTCCCTTTCATCCGCGTGACTTCTCCTCATCCCATAACTGGGAGCCTGTGTCTCCCTCTCCCCTTCACCCATTTTGCCCATCCCCTTACCCCCCCCCCCCAATCTGGCAACCATTGGTTTCTTCTCTACTTATGGGTCTGTTTTTACTTTTATTCGTGTATTCATTTGTTTTGTTTTTTAGATTCCACATGTAAGTAAAATCATATGATATTTGTCTTTGACCTGTCTCACTTAGCATATTACCTTCTACCTCCATCCACACTGTTACAAATCGCACAGTCTCATTATGGATGAGTAATATTCCAGTGTGTGTGTGTGTGTGTGTGTGTGTGTGTGTGTGTGTACCACATCTTTTTGTCCATTCATCTGTCAATGGATATTTGGGTTGCTTTCATATCTTGGCTATTGTAAGTAATGCTGCAGTAAACATAGGGGTGAATATATCTTTTTGAATCAGTTTTTTTATTTTCTTTGGGTAAATACCCAATAGTGTAATTACTGGATCATATGGTAATTCAGCTTTTAATTTTTTGAGGAACCTGCATACTGTTTTCCACAGTGGCTATACCAGTTTGCATTCCCACCAACAGTGCATGAGAGTTCCTTTTTCTCCACATTCTTGCAAACACTTCTTTTGTTTTTGATTCTAGCCATTCTTACTAGTGTAAGGTGATATCTCATTGTGGTTTTGATTTTCATGGTTTTGATTTCCCTTGATTAGTGATGTTGAGTGTCTTTTCACATGTCTGTTGGTCATCCGTATGTCTGCTTTGGAAAAATGTCTGTTCAGGTCATCTGCCCGTTTTTGAATTGGACTGTTTGTGTCTTTTGGCGTTGAGTTGTATACATTCTTTTTATATTTTGAATATTAACTCCTTATCAGATATATCATTTGCAAATATCTTCTCCCATTCAGTAGGTTGCCTTTTTATTTTGCTGATGATTTCCTTTGCCATGCAAAAGCTTTTTACTTTGGAGTAGTCCCAGTAGTTTGTTTTCTTTTGTTTCCCTTGTTAAGGCCAGTGTCAAACAAATCACTGTCTATGTTTTCTTCTAGGAGTTTTATGGTTTCATCTCTCACATTTAGGTCTGTAATCCATTTTGAGTTTATCTTTGTGTATGGTGTAAGAAAGTAGCCCGGTTTCATTTTTTTGCATGTAGCTGTCCTAGCTACATTTGTTGAAGAGACTTGATTTCCCCATTGTATTTTCTTGCCTCCTTTGTGGATTAATTGGCCATATAAATGTGGGGTTTATTTCTGGGCTGTCTATCCTGTCACTGCACAATAGTATGGTACTGCACAATAATAGACACAAAGCTCCCTGTTCCCTGTGAGTAAGCACCAAACCAACCTCCTAGGCTTGCCTTAATGCTGTCAGCACTGACCCTTAGTATTCTGGAGCTTGGGTCCTACATTCCAGACGCTGTTTGTTGAGTGGCTGGATGGGGAAATCTTACCAGCATTCATGTTCCCAACTGTGGGAGTGGGTGTGTTGTCAAGGTATCCTTGGTGCCACAGGAGCAAAGCCATATGGAACCTCGATTCTTTAAGGCAGGATATCAACTGATAAAAGAAGCAGGGAATAGTATTTGAGCGCAGAGACCCTAGCATAGGGACCCCTGGATTCTATGTCAAACTCTGTCACTGTCGCTTCTATAAATCTCTAAAACTATATCATCTCTACAATAGGACTAAAAGCCTTCGAACTTATTGGACTGTGAGGACTAAATGACATAATGTGTTTAGGCAATTCTCACAGTGTCTGGCACATAGTTTGTATTCAATAACCAGTCATAACCAGCAATAGTTGGGAGCAGAAGGGGCCAGAGGGGTGGAACAGTTACTAAAACCAGGCAAGAGCCACAGGTGTGGCTGTAGGTGAGGGCTACCCAACAGAAGCTATGCTGTTCAGCAGAGGAAGGCAGTCAGTACTGACCATTAGCCCAGCAGGGTGAGATTCTGTCATTGGAGCCACTGCCACACCCTCAGCTCCAATTGAGGACAGAGTGGAAAAGAAAGGCCCGTCTGTGTCCTCTCATGCTCCGATATCCTGCTGAGGTCTTCCATTAGCTGGATCTACCCCGAAGCCAAAGATGAGGAAACCAGGCTCATGCAGTTTTTAGAGGTCAGCCTCCTAGGCACAAAGACTGCTGGGACAAATGGAAAATGTCCAGCACACCATTTCTACAAACTTTGACCATGTTTGGAAGTCCTAGTTCAAAAGAAAGGAATGTTTCTACTACAGGACTCAGCTGTGGTTCTATTGAATTGGAAGCTGGATCTGCCCCCTTCATCATTTTGGTTTCTCACTGTGATGGAATTGGGATAACTGATCCCAATTACCAAGGAGAAATTGGGTTGCAGCTATACAATCAGGGCAAGGAGAACTCTGCACGATGACCAGAGATTCACTGGGCATATCTGAATACTCCCATGTGCAGTACTAATGGTCATTAAATAACTGCAGGAACTTGATAAGGTCAAGACCATTTAAATTTCAGAACATGCAGAAATTAAATGTTGTATCACCACACCAGGCAAAAAATTCCTGATCTACAAAGGAACCGCATAGGGCAAGGGAAACATAAATGAAGTAGGAAGTTATAATTATCCATTTTAGCCTTGCAACAAGCTGTTGAGACAGACAGACATGTAAAATGTTGATCATTTCTTCCTTGCCCCTCTTTCCTTGTTACCTTGTGTCAAGAGTGCTGGTGGAGACAAATATTACAATTTAGTTTCTAGGTCAAAGTATACCCAAATTGACATCACCTCAAAGCAGTATAGTGGTTGGTAGGCTTCTGATTCTCATGTGTAGGGGATGAGCTTCTCTTCACCTGATCAATGGCAAGAATAATTGCTGAGTGGCAAAACAGGCAGACCATTTGGGTTTTCTGTTTGCCTTTCCTCATATCCACTCTTCCTCCCCTGCCCTGTTCTATGCCTCTAGAGGCAGATCTTTTTGGAGAGTATCACCTGGGCTCACCACAGCTCGTTTTGTTTCCATTTGTGTTCGGACACTTCGAAAAGGAGACTGGAAGCAGGAGGAAAGAGGTAGGATATATTTTCTACTTTCCTTCTCTGTTTGGGACTGATGACCTAGTAGTGGCTGGGTCCTTCCACAATTGGAACTCTTGACCAGAGGCCTCTCTTCTGTGGCTCTAGCTCATGGAGCTCTGGAAATGCTTTCCTCCTTTGCATGTTAGTGCAGAGATGGTATGGACTTCCCACGGTTGCTAGTTGTTGATGGTTCAGGCCCAACTTCATGGTTCTCTTAATCTCACCCACACCCTTTTAAATAGTGTATTCGTTAACATCTCTTCAGTTGAACCGAGTAGAATTCCAGTTCCCAGTGGAAACCCAATGGATGCACTTCAAACGATATACCTACATTATGCTCTTATATGTATGATATTGTTCACAATTTTATTTTTTTAAATGTTTATTTATTATTGAGACAGAGCATGAGCAGGGGAGGGGCTGAGAGAGAGAGGGAGACACAGAATCTGAAGCAGGTTCCAGGCTCTGAGCTGTCAGTACAGAGCCCAATGTGGGGCTCGAACTCACGAACCACGAGATCATGACCTGAGCCGAAGTCAGATGCTTAACTGACTGAGTCACCCAGGTGCCCCGATATTGTTCACAATTTTAAGATAGAAGTGAAAAAAGTGACCATAGAATATATACCTTTGGAATTAAGAGAAATCTACGTATAGTTATTGAACACAATGGAATACGGGTAAGAGGATTAAAGGAAATTATTTCAGTATCAAATGACATATAACTTTGGGTGTTTGGGTGGCTCAGTTGGTTGAGTGTCCGACTCTTGATTTCAGCTCAGGTCATGATGCCAGAGTCATGGGATTGAGCCCTGTGTCGGGCTCCATGCTAGACGTGGAGCCTGCTTAAGATTCTCTCCCTCTCTCTCCTCCCATCTCCCACTCTCTCTCTCTCTTAAAAAAAAAAAAATACAACTTTAATGAGTATGTGTATTATTTATAACTGTATGAATTACTGAATGTTTGTATGTTTTTACACACACATACACACACACACACACACACACACACAAATAGGTGCTTTTAATCATTTTGCATGGTAGCATGATTTTCATGTTAGATAGCATTCATACATCCCACTTTTTAAAAGTAGGCTCCACACCCAGCACGGAGCCCAGCACGGGGCTTGAACTCACAGCCCTGAGATCAAGACCTGAGCTGGGATCAAGAGTTGGACAATTACCCAACTGAGCCACCCAGGTGCCCCCATATGTCCCATTTTTTAAAGGTGTATGACTTTCTGCAAGTGTGTATACAATTTTCATTGTTGGATTTTTCTTTTTTTTGCTACTGTCAATAACACTGTGATAAACAGCTTCATATATATAACCATTTAATATGTTGATTGTAAATACCAGGTTGAGTAGTACACATATTTTAGAATTGATGTAAAATCCTCAACTCATTGAAAGTCCTTCCCCCCAGGACCGTAAAATTATTCACCATTTCCCTGTATACCATAAAGTAATTTTTAAAAAACAACATTTTTGAAAATTCAAGGTATGTATGGTAGTATTTCCTTTTAACAGAGATGCTTTCCCAAGGACTATGAATTTCTCCATTAATCTGAGAATGAGGTTTAGCCAAGAGCCTCGGTCTGTGAAGGAAGGCATCTAGGTGCACAGTGTGGGCTGAGGCCAGAAGCTCTTCAGTAGTAAGCTATTCTGGAACAGTTTCCCAAGCTGTGGGGAACACGGTCTAAATTACAACCTTACACTTGAATCATGGAACATGTTTATACCTTTGAACCAACAGAGAACATCACTGAGTTTTGTACGTTCTCCTGCTTCCCCCAGCCCCTGGCAATTCCTAATCTGCCTTCTGTCTCAATAGATTTGCCTATTCTGGACATTTCACATAAATGGAGTCGTACAACATATATGGTCTTTTGACTCTGGCTTCTTTCACATAGTATAAGGTTTTCAGGTTTCATCCAAGTTGTGGCATATAATACTGCTTCGTTCCTTTCTATGGCTGAATAATATGCAAATGTGTGGGTGTACCATCTTTTGTTTATCTGTTCAAAATTGATGGATGTTTTGGGGGCATCTGGGTGGCTCGGTCAGTTACTTCTGACTTCAGCTCAGGTCATGATCTCACGGCTCATGAGTTTGAGCCCCACGTTGGGCTCTGTGCTGACAGCTCAGAGCCTGAAGCCTGCTTCAGATTCTGTGTCTTCCCCTCTTTGTCCCTCCCCCACTCATGATCTGTCTCTCTTTCAAAAATAAATAAACATTAAAAAATTTTTTAAATTGATGAATATTTATATTATCCCTATCTTTTGTTATTATGAGTAACACTACTATGAACAGTTCTCAGGCAGATATAGATATAGATATAGATGTAGATATACATATAGATACAGATATAGATATAGATATATGGGAGTGGAATTACTGGGTCAGATAGCAAGCGTGTTTCAGGTTTCTTTTCATTTTTTTAATGTTTATTTTTGAGAGAGGGAGAGAGAGTGGGGGAGGGGCAGAGAGAGAGGGAGACACAGAATCGGAAGCAGGTGGCAAGCTCTGAGCTGTCAGCACAGAGCCCAACGTGGGGCTTGAACCCATGACCCGTGAGATCATGACCTGAGTTCAAATCAGATGCTTAACCGACTGAGTCACCCAGTTGCCTCTTTCACTTCTTGAGGTTGAACAAATACACAGTGCCAGCAGCAGTAAGCAAGGATACCAATTTCACTGCACACTTGTATAGTGGTTAAGAGCTTAGGCACCAAAGTGCCTGGGTTTGAACCTTGGTTGTGCCACTTCTGACTGTGGAAGCTTACACAAGTTACTTAAGCACTGGTGCCTCAGTATCCATATCTCTGAAATAGGGGTGATAACGGTACCCTCCTCATAGGATAAAACTTAAAGCTAATATATGGAAATTACCAAGACAGTGTCCGACATGTACAAAATCTATGTCTTACTATTACTATATTAATCTTTGCTATAATGATTGCTTTTTGTTTTGTTAATTTGATAGTTGAAGAAAGTGATGATATAGTTTGCTGAGGTGTGCCATGAGGTGGCGTAATCGGAGATGACAGTAATTTAAGGGGGCAGCAGAGTCAAGGAAAGCTTTTTTCAGCAGGAGCGAAGGGTGATTATATTTCAGAGTGTAAAGTGAATAAAACCAAGGCTTCACATGGTTCAGTCCAAGCATGTAATGGCTTTCTAAGGAAATATAAACTGACAGCTGAAATACTGAAAAATAATACATAAGCTTTCTGAAGAATTTCCTGCAAATGTTCTCCTCAGCCTGTTTAACAGACTCCAAGATCTTCTCTCTATATTTCTCTCGTTCCCGATTTTTTTTCCACTCACAGTACCTATTTATATTTCTCCTCCTTCTTCCTTCTTCTCGACTATGAGAAGACCACTAGACTAGACCCGGGCTGACTTCCTCTTTCTCCAGCCCATGCGGCTCACATGACTCTGTTCTCTGCCTGTGACTCTCAGCCTCCTGCACCCCTGAGAAATCAGCACAAATACCCTTTTTAAAAATTTGAGAACAGTCTCTGAACTGTGATGAATAAGGTGATCCACTTTATTATCTATTACCTTTCCTTTTCAACTCTTCACAAGAAGGGCACAACATATGTTTGTGCTACCCAGGGACACCAAAAAATCATACCCAGACCTCAGTCTTCATTCTGTTTCTGTTGTTCCTATGGCAAGCATCCCTGGAAATGCTGTACCACTTGGCCTGCTATAGTCCCATTGATTTCTTCTAAGTGAATCTGGGAATAAGCATTTCAATGTTAGAATGTATTCTTCCCCATGTCAGCTCCCCATCTTCCTCTTGCCCCCCATAAACACATGAAAAATGATGACCTAACTGGGTTAAATCGTTTGTGGTTACAGCAGGCATTAATTATCCCCTTTACCAAAACCAATCAAATGAGGGTTATTTCCAGAATTATTGGAGTCTGTGAAATACAGGGTGACAGACACCAACCCTACTGCACCAGAAGCAAAACTAGGACTACCTTTCCAACCCAAACCTAGGCCAGCCCTCATGGGTGATGGGGAAACTGCTTATCTTCCCTGCCTATCTCTCTTTCTCAAAACAGAAAGGCTTTAATGTCCTTTCAGTGAAAGGTGGGGAAAAGAAAAAAAAAAACAACTACTTCTCATTCTTTTATGATGAGTCTGCAGTCAGGAGTGGCAGATTAAGTAGGTTCTCAATCCTGTGACTTGGATGTGACTATAACCTTTGAATAAGCACTTATTCAGACCAGAGAAGAAAAATCAGTTATTTCCTTCAAAGGAGAGGCTTTGAAGACTTTTCGGTATTGAGAACTCACATAGTTCTTAGTTTAAATCTCAGTGTGAGTATAAGATAATACTTCTGGAGGCAATTCTACAAGAGACACTGGAACTAAATCATGCCCTTAAATCAAGTGGAATGACTCAGAGGGGACTGTTTGACTTGTATAACATTCACTTACGTAATTTTTAGTCTAGGATATTAAATCAATAAAGAATATTTTCTAGTATCCTCTAAAAGGGTATCTCCCACTTGTAAACTTTACTTTTAGTGGCCTTCATTTATTGAGATACCTTAGAACTAAGTCATTTCCCATAGAGTCCCAAAGTCCCACAGCATTGATTCAAGTCATAAGTATTTCTGTGGGTTTATTAATTCCTGAGGACAGGGGACATTGTTGGAGATCTCATCTTTGTTTTCAAGTGCCCACAGCATGGGAGCTCCCCTTTGAAGACTAGATAGAACTCTTCAGTTGGCCAGCCCATCCCCAGCTGAGGACAGGGAGGAAGGAGACAAATACAGTGTAAAGTGAGAGAGGCATCTGAACACGGGTGTCAGGTGATGACAGCTGCTTCTCTCTGACCATCCCTGTGTGCGAATTACTCCTGTATTTTAAACACTTGTGTGACCAGGGCAAAGTGTTATCAATGAAATCTGTTTGGCACAGATGTACAGATTATGAACAGATGATGAAGGAGGAAGCCAACAGAAGGCAGGAGTTGGCGGATAGGGACACAGAGAGAGAGATGGGCATAACACAGGGCAGCGGTTTACAGTTGCGCACAATCAAAAATAGAACGTGGAGACACATTTGGATATTCTCTCTATCTAGTAATAAAATGCATTTGTAAACTTTCAATGCAAACCAAGCAGGTTGTTGATATTCTTAAAGTCTCTTTATTTTATCCTGTTTGTGATGATCAAGAAAGTTTACTGGAAATTGCTCCTTCACCAGGAAATTTTAATGGCACTTCAAGCCCAGTTGTTCAGAACCTACAGTCTATCCTCCTCTTAAGAACAGAACAAAGATCATCTCTCTCGTTTTAAGGGCAAATGTGGAAGTGGGATAGGCAGAACTAGAGTGAAGGGTGGTACTGATACTCGTTAACCAAATTACAGGAAAGGGTGCTACGTCTGCACTTGCAAAGAACTCTTGGTTCAGTTTTTCCTTAAACATTATACCATCAGTTTCAAAACTTTAGTGTGCACATGAACCACCCAGGGATGGTGTTGAAATGTGCATGTCCAGACCAGCCCCAGGAGAACTGGATTCAGCAGAGACCTGGATTCTGTATTTAAACACCTACGCCAAGTCAACTGTGATGCTAGTCAACCTTAGAAACACCCTGAGAAATGGCCCATTGGCAATGATGAGTTTTTTCCTCTCAAAATGAATAGAGCAGCGAGAAAGGATATGGCAATACTGAAGATGATCTGGATGTCTCATTCCACACCTTTGGCTTCTCACTGGTCTCCTCCTGTCTCAGCACTTCTCCGTCTACGTTACCCAAATCACAAAGTCAGGATTGTTTTGATTCTCATGTATATTTTTACGTTTTTTAATTTTAATTCCAGTATGGTAACATACAGACTCACATATATTTTTTGAAGTGATAAATTCTCCTTTTTTCTAAACACATCCTGGTTTGTTTGTTTGTTTGTTTTTTAATATCTCCAGAAGGTACCAAAAACTTCATCAAGAACCTTGATAAGCTGTATGGGAAATCAATGGCTGAAGGGTGAAAACAGGTGGGGAAGATGAATAAGATCAGCAATCATCAAATTACTAATATGTAAATCACTGAGCAGCAATCTGAGTAAATACTTTCCATTCCCATCATTGAGTTCAGAGAAAGGCAGATTCCATTCACTCTCTGCCTTCTCTGTTGATCATTATGTAGACCCTGGACATCACCTTAGTAAAGCAAACAATAAACTAAACACCCTCCCTCCCCCCTCCTCTCAGTTTGAAAAATTATTCATAGATCATAGAGGCCATCTAAGAGGATATTACTTAATCCTCACTACTACTCAGTGAATTGGTTGCTCAGGATAACTTAGCTAGTTAGCAGCAGGTGGCTCTAGAGACAGTTTTTTTCTTTCTTTTTTTCCTCACACAACAGTCATGACCACACTCACAGGTCATGAAATCTTGTGTCCTGGGTCTTAACTCTCATTTTTAGAAAAATGAAAGATAAAATAGAAAATATCAAAGTTGGGATAATACTGCCGTATTCCACTATGTGGCCTCAAAAAGAGATTTGAAAGAGGGAGCGTCTCAGCTGAATCTCCAAGTATATTTACAATTTGATTGAGGCTAAAGAGAATTTCACACTCTCTACCAGATTTTTAGAGCAGTATCATCCTCAGTATTTTTCTAGGTTAAAGAATAAAAACGTGATACTCTTGAGAATGTGAAGTCTTACTTGGGAAGCAAATGCCATAACCAAGACAATGGACAACTTGATATTCATCCGTTATGCAGTATTTTGAATTACAGTTGAAATTAATAAGCAGGAAAGTCAAAACAATGAAGAGTTCAGGTTACCAATTTAAAACTACAAAGAGAGGGAGACAGAGAGGAGAAGGGAGGGAAGAAGGAAGGAGGAAGAGAGGGAAGCACCTACAAGTCCAGCAATGGGGAACGCTTAAGTAAATTATGCCATCACCCTCTGTGTGACTCACATGGTTTTTAGCTAGTCTCCTCCATCGGTCTGGAGGGTTTTCCTAATCTTCGCCTAGAATGTGCTAACCTAACCTGAACCCCCAAGGATGGCAAGACAGCAGGGATCGAGAGCATTCTTAAAAGATGTAACTGGTGATGGGAAGTTCTTTTCATGTCAAAGCAACCTAAGTTTCATTATGTCGAGGAACTTTGAGGAAGTCCTCAAAATTCACGTATTAAAAGTATATTTCCTATTACACACACCCGTACTTTCTAGAATAAAAACCAAAGCCATATGGGCTTGACATTTTACTTCGTATGTATTGTGGAATTACATCCAGCTACGACAAGATGTACCCTCATCTTGTGAAAAGCTTTTATCAGAAGGCTGTGGGGGTTGGGGGGGGGGGGACCTGATGGGCAGAACGTCAGGTGTCTGGATTCCTAAAATAAAAGCCGTCTGAAGTCTTTGTAATCAGCTCAGACGTCAGTTTGTTTTCAACCTCTGTTTTATTTTTTCAACCTCTGTTTTAAAAGAATAGGTCGGAATTATTAGATTGCTTTAATGCGGAAGCTTTTCTCTTTAACAGCTGATTTACAAGAACCCGGGCCTCTATTTTCGCTTTCGGTTTCAACTTTTTCTCCTAGAACGCAACCGCTAACTCCCCACCACGAGCCCAGCCTAGAAAACGGATCAAGGACTAAGGGCCCGCCGGCGTCTCAGGGGCGGGGCTGCGGCCGGGTGGGGCGGAGCCCCGCCCCGCCAGCTCATTAGCGCGAGAACCCGCGCCACCTGCTGCTGCAGCAGCTCCGGGGCCACCGCGTGCGGAGGCGCCGCCAGTCTCCCCGCCGGCAGGTAGGGAGCGTCCTTCCCTCATGGGGTGCCCACCGCGGGATTCGCTAGCTGTCCCGGTTGGGGTTGGCGCTTTAAAAAATGCTCTTTAGACCTTTGGAATGGAGAGGGGAGGCGGACGTGGGAAAGCGTTGCTGGTTGGATGGGGCAATAGAGCAGATCAGCTGCATAGGTTAATAGGAAAAGCTAAAACGTTTAGCCTTTCGCCAGGTGGGATTCAGTTTTGCTTCATGTCAGTTTTGTAAGTATAAGTTTCCGCGCGTTCCTGAATATGGTCCTGACTTAGGTAGCAGAGTCTAGGGGGAAATTCCTAGGCTGGAGGTCGGACACCTGGGTCCTCGTCCATCCTCAGCTGCTCTCTGAGTACGTCGTACACCTGCAGCATCTCCTAAGGATCCCCTCCTACTGTAAGATCCAGGAAACCTCAATAGGAGTTCTTCGCGCTGCCTGCGCTGAGGACCTGCAGGAGACCTGCAGGCTCCAAATGGAGCCTTTGGACACATTGATCATGGTCTTTGTCTTATAACACATTGTTTCACCTTGTTTGCATCTAAGAAATACCTTGTATGATTTTCTGTGGATTAAACAGTCTTCTAAAATGTGATATATGTACCCACACATACTCATAGTATGTATGTGTATATATGTGTATGTATATATGTGTGTACATGTAGATACAGTTTTTTTAGTGGCTGCATCCCATGTTACTGGGTAACCAGGCAAAATTAATATCCCATTCTGGACATAAAGATTATTTACAGTGTTTTAAGTATCTTAGCCATTCAGTGAACATCTTTGAATGTAAATCTCTGGGATATTGCTGATTATTTCCTTCAGGCAAACTCTTGTAAGTTTAACTACTTAGGCAAAGAGCCTGACTATTTTAAAGCCCTTTTTTTAAGTTTTTAATGTTTTTAATGTTCATTTTATTTGGGGGGTGGAGTAGGGGCAGAGAGAGAGAATCCCAAGCAGGCTCCGCACCATTAGCGCAGAGCCTGACATGTGTCTCGATTTCCACCAACCATGAAAGCATGATCTGAGCCGAAATCAAGAGTCAGAGGCTCAACCCACTGAGCCACCTTTTGAGGCAAATTGAAAAATCACCTTCAGGATAGTGCCACTTTCCATTGAAGTTGCCAGCAGTTTTTAAGGTCTATGATAGTCTAAAGAAAAAATTAGCCTTTTTTGGTGGAAGAGAGTAGGCAGAGGTTACAGGACAGTAGTTAGAGTGTAGTCTTACAGGAAGCCACAGAAGTACTGCTGGGATTTGAAGTCACCTGGGAATCATAGAAGAGGGTCTCAGGGTGACCGAGGGAAGGGAGTTGGGCGCAGGGTTTAGCTGGGTTTAATAGGTCAACTCTCTTGATCTATTGATGGGGTGGATTTTCATTTTGTAGTTACATTGTCAAACTCCAGGAAAAAAAAATTTTTTTAAATCAAATTATAGTTCATTTACATCAGGTAAAAGTCAAAGGAAACTCTAAACCAAACAGATATCAAGACACTGCTTACTCCTACTTATTGAGAAAGGAAGCTTGAATTCTTTTCCATCTTTTCCTCCTACCCTGGCTACCCTTGGGAGATGGAGGGGGTAGCATCAGTTCCAAAGGATTATACTGAGTTCCCCAGGGACAAACCTGCTTCCCCATCCAGAATGAACCATCATTTCTTTCCTAGTTCAAATTTCCTTGCTCTTTGAATGCTCTTGTCAGGGAATCCAGATATACCATCATAGTTTCTTACTTGAGGAAGATGTCAGTGTTCTCTTAGACCAGCTGCCCTGATGTTCCAGAGGGAATCCCAGGCAGGCTCCACACCATCAGTGCAGAGCCTGATGTGGGGTTCAAACTCATGAACGATGAGATAATGACCTGAGTCAAAATCAGAAGTTGGACACTTAACCGACTGAGCCAGCCAGGTGTCCCAGAATGTTCTTTGTCCTCGATCAACAATTCCACTTGGGGAAAGTCTATCCTAGGACCTAGCATGGGGCTGAGCACACAGTAGGCACTTCCCAGATATTTGCTGTATACACAAATATGTATGATATTTTTAAACAATCTTATGCCTAACTATAGGGGAAGTAACCATTATGGAAACAGTAAGATACTTACGAATATCATTCAGTAAAATGGAAAATGTTTGTATTGTAATACTAAATGGAAAAAAATGAGTGTTAAATGTAGGATAAGGTTATAATTGTTTTTAAAAAAATTCATAGGGGAAAGGACTAGAGGTAAAATATTTGCTAGAATGCTCATAATGGTTTCTCAGTCTTAGCACTGTTGACAGCTTGGCCTAGACACTGCTCTGCTGTGGTGGCTGTCCTGTGCTTTGTGGGATGCTCAAAGACAGCATTCTTGGAGACCAGCAATCCTCACCCCCACCCCACTGCACTTGGACACCAAAAATACATCCTGGCATTAGCATTTGTTTCCCAGGTTAAAGTAATGGAATAGTGGGTGATCTTTCCCTTCTTTTCTCATTTTCTTCAATGTGTTTATATTATTCTAATAATGAACAAAAAAACAGGAAAATAAATATCATTATTCTCCCTCAACTCTGATGCTTGAGGTTCCAGGGTTCTGTCCCTTCTGCTACTCTGCCTCACAAACATTCTGCGGGTTGGCAGGATGAAATACTTCACTAAATTCATTTTTATGTTTTTCTGATAACTAAAGGGAAACATATCCATTTATTTGAAAATGTGCACACAGAAACACCAAAGAAATCATTAGTAAGATCATCTACTTTTTTTTTCTTTTTCTCCCATTCTTTCTTTTAAAAATTATAAAAAGGTGAAAACCTGCTTATCATCCCTTTGATTTCACTCCTAGAGATAATCACCATCAGCGTGTTGGTATGGATTTTTCTGGGTATTTCGTATGTCTAAACACACACACACACACACACACACACACAGATTTTTCTTTGTTTTCACTACAGTAGATTTCTGCTACATATACTGCTCTGCAAATTATGTTCTACAGCTTTGCAAAGTCACTACAATTCTATCCTTAATGGTATTACATTGTATGACTATAACAAAATTTATTTAACCCTTTAGGCTTTCTGGAGTATTCCCCAGTTTGGGGCTAGTGTTAGTAGTATCACCGGTTTACATGTATTGTTTATGTAGGTGTTCTTGTAGGATATATTTCTAGGAGAGGAGGTGAGAGCTCATATATCATATATACATTTAAAATTTTAATGGGCATTACCAAATTGCCATCCCAAAAAGGCTGTATAATTTCACATTCCTACCATTAGTGAGAAAACCCATTTGTTCATTTCTTACAAACACTAAATATTAGGAATCTTTATAATTTTGGCTAGGTTGATAAGTGAAAAATAGTACCTAATGTAAACTATACTTTTTTAAAAACTGTTGAGATTAAACATTCTTTCCTGTGTGTATATGTCATTTGTACTTCTTATTCTCTGACCTGTATGCTAGAACTTTTTGCTCATTTTCTGTTGAGTTGTATGTAGTTTTCTTTTTGATTTTTAGGAGCTATTTGTGTATTAGCCTAAATCTTCTGTCTTATATATGTGTAGCATAGATTAATTGATCAGTTGTGAGTTTTTGTATGTATACAAGAGGTCAAAGAGACCTTAAGAGGGAAAACTGACTTCTCAAAGTGTGTAAATACATGTATAATACAAGAGGGAGAATGTGTTAATAAAGAATAGAAAGAGTGACTGTGAGTTATTAACATCTTAGTATGAATTGGTTGGAGCCTACTGTTTCTCCTTCTGACTCCTGCTACTTGTAGAATCAATTTTATTGAGAGAATAGGATTTATAATTTGGAATAAGTGAAGGACAGAAGAGGAGATTTAGAAGGATGGCCCCTGGGAGAGAGGTGGCGTGGTTGGGATAGTGCTATGGAAGGCTTGAGTAGTTAAGGGTAGAATGAAAATATTCAGGTGCCATGAAGGGGGAAAAAAAGAGTTAAAAGGTGGGAGGTGTGGAAGTCAGACTCCCTTGAAATTTTTCACAGAGCAGGTTTGGATTTCCAGATATGTTCCACTGCAGAAAAAACATGAAATAGTTGAGAGGGTTTAGTGTAGTATTTTCTCCTTGGCGTCTTTTGAGTTCTAGTATAAGTTATTTTCAGACCTTGTAATTACATTTAAAGATTCTGGGAAGGGAAGGAAAAATAAGATAAAAAGAGAGAATGGGACAAACCATAAGAAACTCTTAAACACAGAGAACAAACAGGGCTGCTGGAGGGATGTTGGGTGGGGGGATGGGCTAAATGGGTGATGGGCATTAAGGAGGGCACTTGTTGGGATGAGCATTGGGCGTCATATGTAAGTGATGAATCACTGAATTCTACTTCTGAAACAAAAAAATAATAATAAAGATTCTCATCATAGTAACTTTTTTCCATTTGGCTTTATATGACTGTGGGATATTAAGTAAAGGTATTAAACTTCTAAATTCCCTATTGCACTTCCACATTTATGAATCAGGCATTGTCTGGTTATCAGAAGACTCAGTGAGAACTGCCAAGACCTGTCATCATTGAATAAAGCATTTTTCTTTTTGTGTTTTCCATAATTCGGTCACTCCAGAAAAATGAGGATATTTAGTGTCTTTGCATTCATGGCCTACTGTCATTTGCTGAAAGGTAAGACACCAGATCGTTTCATTAGGTTCTATATTTGAAATATTTTACCATAAGTTAAAAACTAAAATAATTATTTTAAATGGATGTCATTTTTTTTTAGAGAACATTCTGTTTTTCCTTCTTTGTTTCATAAACCCATTTCATTGGCCAAAGATACAGGGAATATGGTCAAACTGAAAGAAAGAAAACTTATCCATTAGCTATTTGTCTATTACCCATTATCCATTTCCCAGGGATAATTCCTGAAAATATCTGGGGAAATGGTCTATGTACGTACTTTTATTCATTTATTTTAAACAAGAACAGGATCGTTATATCCACCTTCCTCTGCAACCTGCTTTTCCCAGTGAGTATATTCTACAGAAGAATTATAGTATACGTTGAAAGTGTCAGGGTAACACAGTACTGGCATCCTCCTGAGACCCTCCCTAAATCTCCATACCCATGTACCTCTGGCTGGACAGCTGGTCAAGAGTTTAGGACAGTAAGAAAAGAGGACTGTTGGAATCTATCATTCAGACTGTCTAGAAGGTAAATAGGTATCCAACCAAAGGACATTATGGGGGTATCCGTATGAAACCAAGTATTCCTGGTTATAAGTACACCATCACCATGTCATATTTCTACAGTAATATAGTTTTATGATTTGGGGACAGCAACTTGTTTAGTGGATTTTACTATTCTGACTCATGGATGAGATTTAGGGTTCCAAAGTGTGCTCCAAAGCCACTAGATAAAATATGTATTTTAGGGAAGTAAGTCCTTGAACATAATGATCACATAAGTGACCAGATAAAGTGTAAACCCTGCATCAGTCTGCAAATTTTTTGAGGAGTTTCCCATCTTCTGAAGACTGATCATCTTTCTCTTCAGCGTTTACGATCACAGTGTCCAAGGACCTGTATGTGGTAGAGTACGGCAGCAATGTGACAATGGAGTGCAGATTCCCCGTAGAAGAACAATTAGACCTGGTTTCACTGATCGTCTACTGGGAAATGGAGGATAAGAAAATCATTCAGTTTGTGAAAGGGAAGGAAGACCTGAAAGTTCAGCACAGAAGCTACAGTCAGAGGGCCCAGCTGTTGAAGGACCAGCTCTTCCTGGGGAAGGCCGCGCTTCAGATTACAAACGTGACCCTGGAGGATGCCGGGGTTTACTGCTGCTTGATTGGCTATGGCGGTGCTGACTATAAGCGGATTACTTTGAAAGTTCATGGTAAGAGTAGTCCCCAGGTGAAGAGGGCCCAGTCTTGATGAAAACCGTGTCCTGGTGCTGGGAACATTTCCTTCTTGCAAGTGGACCTCGATATCCATGGTGTCAGTCTGTTCATTCATTCCTTCACACACTCATCAGGGAGCATTCTGGGAACACTTCCTATTCAACAGCCCCCAGGAATCTAGAGCCAAACATGGCAGGGCCCTTTTTCAGTTCTTCTAAATATAAATTTCTAGTATTTACTTTTTTATTATTGTGAAAGTAATATATGTATTTGCAAATAATTCAGATACTA
The DNA here is from genome assembly GCF_023721935.1 of Panthera uncia. NCBI lineage: Eukaryota > Metazoa > Chordata > Mammalia > Carnivora > Felidae > Panthera > Panthera uncia. Next base: position 6,207,982 of record NC_064807.1, on the reverse strand, counting down.
TGGAGGGGAGTAAAATGAATTACAAAAGTGCCCTTCCTCCATTCACTGCCATTTTCCATGGCACACAAAGATGGCAACCACTGTTCATGTGTCCCTCCAGGAATTTTTTTATTCCACTATAATTTCTTAAAATTTTATGAAGTCTGCCATCATTTTCCTTCCTTTATGCCTCTCTGTGTCAAGTCCCAATTAATATGTTAAAAACAAACCCCACTATAAGGTTTACATTCAGAAAGACTTGAAGTCAGTCTATGTAGGCAAAAAATAATCCTACCGAATACAAAGGAAACTATTCTTCAGAGACAGTGTAAACTAGGCTCATTGGGCATATATTCATCTTGAAAATATGTACCACTGTTATCTTGGAGTGTTGCAGAGGAACTGTGAATGTCAAATTCCTGGGTACTGACCCACAGATACGTCATCAGGTCACTTAGGTTCAAAGTTTTGCATTGCCACTAGCTAAGAAAAGGAAAACACCTTCAACACCTTACTTGACCCCTACTGCTTTCACTGTTTAGATTCACAGAATTGAAACATGAAAGGATCCCAAGTAAGAGAAGCTAATCCAAAGTCCCAAAGAACAGAAATCTCCCCTAAGGGATCTTTTGCTCACATGCTTTCCACAGCAACATCCTGTCCATAGGCTTATTGAAATTATTATCTGATACTAAGCTGAAATCTGTTCTCTCTAGTCATAGTTTTGAGATTATCTGCCTGCCTTTTTTGTTTACATGATGATCTTTTAGTATGTGACCAGAATCTAATCATTACCCTCCTTGCTCTTTCCATTCCTGGTTTACCCACCTTCCATTGGAAGATCAATTTTATAAGTAGAAAAAGTTTATATTTATCATAAAGGGATAACTGATTATTATAAACTCAAAATCAAAATTTTGTAGGAATTCGGAGAAATGCATCTATTTTATGGCACATTACTGAGTTTCTGATTCTGGATCAATTAGTACTACTGTTGTCAAGAAGATGTCACTTGTCTTGGGAAGTAGATCTAATTTTCATTATATTTTACCATATACTTCCCCAGAACAGCAAGCCGGTGAGATCCCAGGTTGGGATTTTCAACTTTCCTTCAGTCTGTCAGCAAATATCAGGCACTAACTGTTTCATGGCATTGAAGAAATTATCAAGACTTAGCCCCATGAATGGCCAGCATGGCTGGATCTAGGTTGGAGAAAAAGAGCAAAACCCTGTGGTCAGGTAGAAGGAAGTATAGGGTATAAATTTCTGCTTCCAGAAAAGAGGGTCTCTCATCAGCCATTAGGGGGTATGCAGAGAGTGGAACAGTTGTCCTGTAGCGAGTGTGAGTGTTCTTTTAGGTCCTCTGGGCTCTGTAATGTCCCTTGTTGATCTGTGACTTCCTTTGCTATGGTTCAACATAATAGAAAACCTTATAGCCTTGATGGTTTTTCCAAGGAGGGGTTCCTAATGGAACAAAGCAGATGAACATCCAGGTTTGAGGGTCTGATTTATTTTTGTTTTTTAAAGTTTATTTACTTATTTTTGAGAGAGAGAAAGAATCCCAAACAGGTTCCATGCTGTCAACACAGAGCCCAACACAGGGCTTAATCCCACGAACTGTGAGATCATGACCTGAACTGAAATCAAGAGTCGGATGCTCAATTGACTGAGCCACCCAGGCACCCTGATTTGTTTTGACCATTCCATTTTGTATTATAAATTACTAACTTTGGCACCCTAGTCCCATCCCTCTTGTCATCTGTACACAGTGGTCTTGGGTGTTGAGTTGAACTACACTTGACAGCAAGCCAGCCACCAAGCTTCACATGCACTGAGGCAGAGTCATTCGTGGAAATGTCCTCTTTCATGAGCTTCACAACTCAAGCAGGTTAGAATTCCTGAGTCATCTCCATATGCAAATGATTTCACAGTAATGCTGTCAGGTTCCTTTCCCCATCACTGTCGACCTGAGTTAACAGCAGCTTTCCCACAGAGAGTTTACTCACCCTGGGATTTTAAAGGGGAAGCATTTCAAAACTGAAATGTGTAAGAGTTTAGTTTTAGATGAACTCAATTACTATATAGTTACCCTGATAAAGCTCATTTGTTCATACAAACCAAGGATTCATGTTGTCATTCCCCACCAACCGCATTTCTCCCCCCAGATTCACCAGCCATCCCCATTTAGGTGTTCTCTGTAGTGTTCCTCCCCATCTAATGTATCACAGAACATACTTATCCCCATCTAACACATCATATAAATGTGCCTGTTCTGTTTGTTATCTCTCTCCTCTTTCTTGAATATATTTCGCACAAAGACAGAGATTTTGGTTTGTTTAATCACTGTTTTATCCCTAGGACTTGGCATACAAGAAGAGTGTGACAAGAACACACACACACACACACACACACACACACAATATTTGTTGAATGGGGTGCCTGGGTGGCTTAGTTTGTTAAGCATCTGACTCTTGATTTCATCTCAGGTCACGATCTCCTGGTTCATGAGATTGAGCCCCACGGTGGGCTCTGCGCTAATAGCATGGAGCCTGCTTGAGGTTCTCTCTGCCTCTCTCTGGCCCTGCCTGGCTCTCTTGTGCATGCACACATTCATTCGTATTCTCTCTCTCTCTCCAAACAAACAAACAAACAAACATGAAAAGAACATAAAAAATATATTTATTGAATGAATGAAGTATTTCCTCAAATAGGATAAGCCTAACCTTTTTGAAACATGAACAAGTTTGAATATGTGAAAATTTATTTCTGAGTCTGTTCATGAGGAATTGTCAGTACTTTCTGAAGAAGACTGTCTGAGGACACTTAAATAGAGGTAGTAAGGAGAGGAGCGGCAGCAGCTCTAGTAGCTGTCCTAGTAGTAACTGACACGTATGTAGTAGCTATTGCATCCCAGGCCCTGTCCTAAGCACTTTTCCTATATTAACTCACTTAACCCTCAAATGACTCTATGGGGTAGGAGGTCCATCATGGGGTAGGAGGATGCATGTTTTCACATTCGACTATCTCTGCAATCTAAGTGTGTCTTTCAATAGATGCCATCTTGGATTCAGTGATGGGTATGGTGTGATTCTCATTTTATGAATAAAGAAACTGAGCTCCGGGGCACCTGGGGGGCTCAGTTGGTTTAGCGTCTGACTTCAGCTCAGGTCATGATCTCACGGTTCGTGAGTTCGAGCCCTGCGTCAGGCTCTGTGCTGACAGCTCGGAACCTGGAGCCTGCTTTGAGTCCTGTGTCTCCCTCTGTCTCTGCCTCTCTGCTGCTTGCAGTCTGTCTCTGTCTGTGTCAAAAGTAAATAAAACATTGAAAAAAAATATTTTTAAGAAACTGAGGTCTAAAGAAATTAAGTAATTTACCCAAGTTCAGCTATTAGGTGGTAAAGCCAGGTTCTGAACTCAGGTAATCTAGCTCTTAAGTCTCTGTCCTTAATGACCAGGTTTTACCCCTTGTATTTATCCCTCCAGGGCATATATGGAATTGTATATTGACTTCAAAACTACTGTGAACTTTTCTTGGTCTTGATATGACCACTGGATTAGCACATGTGTGCTCTATATCTAGTAAACCAGTAGTCTGTAAATGTTTTTGGTAACCTACCCCATCAATAAAGTAGATTAGCTAATATGTGTGTGCAGTTATAAAGGATGTACTTGTGCTAATATAAAGGATATAGCATAAGAAATTGACTTTTTTAAAAGGTAAAAGAAGTTGAACATCGCTAATTTCATATGGTTCAACCTACTGCATTGTGCATTCCATAAATGTACAAAAATAGGGGCTCTGGGGTGGCTCAGTCAGTTAAGCATCCAACTTCGGCTCAGGTCATGACCTCAGGGTTCATGGCTTTGAACCCCACCTAGGGCTCTGTGCTGACATCTGGGAGCCTGGAGCCTGCTTCAGATTCTGTGTCTTCCTCTCTCTGCCCTTCCCCTGCTCACATTCTTTCTGCCTCTCTCTCAAAAACAAACATTAAAAATATGTACAAAAATAGAAAATTTTAAAGGATGGAATAAAAATTTAACATACCGTATTTTTAATGCCTCGCTAATTATGATGATTCACTATCATTAGCTAATACTTCAAGGTGAAGTTCATTGTTAACAAAGTGGATGGTCTTGACAATCTTGAGGGTTTTTTTCAGTTTCAGGTGTACAATTTAGTGATTGAACACTTAACATCCAACATTAGGTGCTCATCACAACAAGTGCCCTCCTTAATCCCCATCACCTATTTCACCCATCCCTCCACCCACCTCCCCTCACGTCCCCTCTGGTAACCATCAGTGTGTTCTCTATAGGTTAAGAGTCTGTTTCTTGGTTTGCTTCTCTCCTTTTCTTTATGCTCATTTTTTTTGTTTCTTAAATCCCACATACCAGTGAAATCATGGTATTTGTCTTTTACCATCTTGTTTCACTTAGCATAATACTCTCTAGCTCCATCCATGTCATTGAAAATGGCAATATTTCATTATTTTTTTATGGTTAAGTAATATTCTGGTGTGTGTGTGTGTGTGTGTGTGTGTGTAGTGTGTATATATATGCCGTATCTTCTTTACCCATTCATCACTCGATAGACATATGGGCTATTTCCATAATTTGGCTATTGTAGGAAACAGTATGGAGGTTCCTCAAAAAGTTAAAAATAGAACTACCCTATGCTCCAGCAATTGCACTACTAGGTATTTACCCAAAGGATACAAAAATACTAATTCAAAGGTATACGGGTATCCCAGTATTTATAGCAGCATTATCTACAGTCTTTAGGTTTTTCAAACCATCACCTTGTCAGGTCCAATTAGGCATTTACTCTTTTAACTTCATAAAGTGTCATTCCTGCCACTTCCTTGTGGTTTGTGCTTGAATTCTTAGTATTATCTTCCATCTTCAGTTTCTCTGCGGAGAAACTTTTAATTAGTTGTTCATTTTGTAAGCAGGTTCAGTCTACTTAAAATTAGATAATCTATAATAAGCCCCAAATGAGTCACTATTCTCCCTTTGGTGTTGTAAAACCTCCCTCTTCCCATATGACCCTCATGTGGCATATGAAGCAAGCCCCAGTATCAATTAGCAAAGCTTTAAGCTTAGATTATCTCTTAATTATTATGATAAAAATATGTATAAGTGGAAGTTCTCATATTTTCTTTTTATACCCAAATACATGTGCCCTACTTTAGAGACTGATACCGTGGATATCTAACCATGAGTAGAACCAATGCACTCATTTATTGGGCACTTAGAGGTATACCACATTTATACATTTTCTTAGCATGAAGCAACATTCTCCTTTATTATTCCATTAAAAATTATAGTAGAAGAGTAAAAAAGCAAACTTTTTACCTCTAATCCTTTACTGTTATCTGTGATTTTACTCTTGAAACTGAAATTGTCCAGAGATCAAGCTCTGTGCTATGTGAACTAGAACCTGTTACGGTAATATTAGTGCAGGAGGTATATAATCAGTGGATTGATTGATTTATTTATTATTTTGAGAGAGAGAGAGAGAGCGCATGCAAGAGCAGTGTGTGGGGTAGAGGGAGAGAGACCATGTTAAGCAGACTCCACGCCCACTGCGGAGCTTGACGTGGGACTCAGTCTCATGACCCTGAAATCATGACCCAAGCCAAAAATCAAGAACCGAGCCACCCAGGTGCCCCAGTGGATTTATTTTTCTTAAAGAATTCTTGAACATAACAGATACAATGTTGAGGGCCCAAGTACTCATGAGAACCATTCTTTATGTGTTTTGAAATTGTCATTATGTTGATTTCCAGTGTTTCTATTTGTGGTTTCATTAAGAGCACAAAAACATCACATCATTATTTCAGTTTTGTTTCTGGTTGTTTTGTATCAAATTTCTGTGAATATATCTTATCATAAAGCCATTGTTAGGCCTTTAGTAAAGGAATGGAAAGTTAAGGCTCTGGGTGAACCGCTAGTGATTTCACTGAAGCATTGGAAGTAAAATAAAGATTACCAGCATAATAATGGCTCGTTACCATGCTTGTAATGAAAAAACATGAATAAAGGTCTTAGGTGATGTAAATAGACTAAACAATCTACTAGAATAGTCAGTACACATGGTATCTTAATCCTAAAAGGGTCCTAAACTGATGAGCTAAATTTTAATTGATGATCTAAAATTTAAACTTTATATCTTGAGTGTAATAATTATTTAAATGATTTATTAAAATAGCCAGCATAGTGGCGCCTGGGTAGCTTAGTCAGTTAAGGCATAGAACTCTTGGTTTCAGCTCAGGTCATGATCTCATGGTTCATGAGTTTGAGCCCCACGTGGGGCTCTGTGCTGACAGTGCAGAGCCTGCTTGGGATTCTCCCTTTCTCTCTCTCTCTCTCTCTCTCTCTCTCTCAAATAAATAGATTTTAAAAATAAATAAAATAAAGAATAGCATAAAAATGTTCAAAAAAGTAAGTACCATAATATGGAATTCTGGATGAGATCCTAGAATAGAAAAAGGACCGTAGGGAAAAACTAGTTAAATATAACAAAGTGTGAAGTTTAGTTAATAATAATATACTAACATTGGCTCCTTAGTTATGACAAATGTAAGATGTCAGCAGTGGGGGAACTGGGTGATAGGTATGTAGGGACTCTGCACTATCTTTGGTGTAAATCTTTCTGTAAATCTGAAACTACTTTAGTATAAAAAATAAATTTAACCTTTAAAAAGTGTTATCAGGAACACATAGCAGTTTTTATAATGATATCATGCTCTTTTTCATACCTAATTTCTGATCCTTGACCTACAGTTGAAAAAGTGAATATTATGCTAAGTGAAATAAATCAGGTAGAGAAAGACAGATATCATATGTTTTCACTCATATGTGGAATTTGAGAAACTTAATAGAGGACCATGGGGGAAGGGAAGGGGGAAAAATAGTTTCAAACAGAGGGAAGCAAACTATAAGAGACTCTTAAATACAGAGAACAAATTGAGGGTCGATAGGGGGAAGGGGGAGGGGAAATGGGTGACAGGCATTGAGGAGGGCACTTGTTGGGATGAGCACTGGGTGTTGTATGTAAGCAATGAATCATGGGAATCTACTTCCAAAGCCAAGAGCACATTGTATACACTGTATGTTAGCTAACTTGACAATAAAGTATATTTAGAAAAGAAGAAGAAGAAAAATAGTAAAAAAAAAAAAAGGTGAGTGACACATGAAAATCAGATTTTCTGTTTATTAAATAAAGTCTAAGAAAACTGTGCTGCCCAGCTGAAGAGGTTCAATGTTATGGAGATAGATTTATGGCAACAAAAAGAAAATATCCAGGAATAAATTTAAGAAGAAATGGTTTGGCCCTTTGTAAAAATTATAAAGCTTTCCTGAGAAACATACAAAGACTTGAGTAAATGGACAGACATACTTTATATTTGGATAGAAAGACTATTGGTTTCAGGAAGACATTTCTCTTTAAATTAACCTGTACATTTACTTGAAGTCTAAATAAAAGCAATATGATTTTTATGGCAAGGTAGTTGTTCCTGTAAGTTCAAACTTAGCCCAGTTGTGAATAGAAGAGTTGAAGGAGGGGCGCCTGGGTGGCTCAGTCGATTAAACATCCAACTCCAGCTCAGGTCACGGTCTCACAGTTCATGGGTTCAAACCCCGTATTGGGCTCTGTGCTGACAGCTCGGAGCCTGGAGCCTGCTTCAGATCCTGAGTCTCCCTTTCTCTCTGCCCTTCCCCCACTCACACTTTGTCTCTCTGTCTCTCTCTCAAAAATAAATAAATGTTAAAAAAATTTTAAAAAAGAGTTGAAACAGAACTAACAGGGGTTCCCCACTGCTGAGACGTTTGAACATTAAGCTTATTTCTCTGAGAACCAGCCAGAATTGATACTTTTTCTAATGTAGACAGCATCAAGCTACATACATAGTTTTGTCCTAAATAAAAGCCCTGCCTTCTTTCTGCTCATGACCTAGCCCCATATCGAAAAATCAACCAAAGAATTTCTGTGGATCCTGTCACCTCTGAACATGAACTGATGTGTCAGGCTGAGGGTTACCCGACCGCTGAAGTCATCTGGACAAACAGTACCCATCAAGTCCTGAATGGCAAAACCATCATCTCTGTTTCCAACATGGAGACAAAGCTTTTCAATGTGACCAGCACGCTGAGAATCAACACAACGGCTAACGAGATTTTCTACTGCACTTTTCTTCAAAGATCAAGTCCCGAGGGAAACAGTACTGCTGAGTTGGTCATCCCAGGTAATATTCTGAAATGTCTCAACTAAAATGTGCCTACTGCTGTCCCCTGGCCTCTAGCACGATGCGTGTTCACTGTAGGCATTCATGTGTTAAATAGATGAATGCATGTATTACACTGTATTTAAAAAATGCTTCCTCACCTCCACTCATCTGAGTCCTATTGCTATTTAATAAGCATTCAGCAAATATTATTGAATATACCCTATGTTCCAGGTATCAGGGGTTCATAGAAAAGTAAGACACCATTCAGGCTCTCCAGGAAAAGGAAAAGTTAAACAGATAAGGCAACCCCATTCCATGTAGGAAATGCTCTTATGGCTGAGAGAGTCTGGGGGAGTATCTGAAAGGAAGACTCAACACAGGCAGGGTTTCAGGAGTCCAGATCTGAGCACATCAGAGCTGCTCCTTTCTTTCCAGGGTTTCTCCGGTAGCAAGCAAATGGAAATCTATCCTATTCTAAATGGTACAGGTCATTTCTCCCCATCTGTCCCCCAACCCCAGATATAGTCTATGACATTCCAACTCAAAGCAGTCTGCTGAGCACTTAAGACATAAGAGACTCAATTTCTGCATGTGTCACGCTCCCTCTACAGCAATAACCTGTCAGGCAGGGTTATCCTAGGGGTAAATAAGCTACAGCATGTGAGAGGGATTTGAGACTCTTGCCTGCGCAGACTCCGTTATTGTTTTCCTTACTACCCTACAGAAGTGAGTAAGGTGGGATACAGAGTCTGGTGAGAGGCTCAGACCTTTAGAGAGAGACAGGAGAGTACGATGTTAATGTAACCCCAGAGGTGTTCTGAGAAGCACTTCTCAACGCCCCCTCTTCTACTAGATGTTATCAGTAAAGCTTCAGTTACTTAAGAAAAAACAACTAAGAGGGGTGCCTGGGTGGCTCAGTCGGTTAAGCGTCTGGCTCTTGGTTTTGGCTCAGGTCATGACCTCATGATTTGTGAGTTCGAGCCCCACTTGGGCTCTGCACTGGTATTGTGGAGCCTCCTTGGGATTCTCTCTCCCTCTCTCTACCCTGCCTTCCCCAGTTTGTGTGTGCTCTTTCTCTCTCTCTCTGTCAAATTAAATAAATAAACTTAAAAAAAAAAAAACTAAGAAATTAGGTGGAAAGGTCAAACAATAGGAAAAGGTAAATAATACTGGATTGGTCCTGTGAATGAAAAGAGCAAAAAAAGTTTAGAAACTTAAAGAGATGCTCTTACTGGGTTATGAGTCACTTTGGTAGGGGCTGCTCTCATGGGCTCCTGCCATTTAAAAGTTGTTTTATGACAGCTAATTTGTGGGAAGGCTTACAGTAACTCGCCTAATTGCTGGTGTTTGTTTCCTCATCTATAACCTGCGATTTTATTTTAATATCTTACATGCCTAACTCAACTTAACTTTGAGATTGAAATAAAATAGATATAAACAGGTTGTAAACTGTAAGCTCTTAAAGAAAGGTTGACCACTGTGTGGTTTTAAAGCTTGAATTAGGCCGTCAGGGATCATGACTAATGGTTAGGAGGTGGGAATTAGCAGTATCTGAGCATCATGTGCTGAGGGAACCCCTTTTCCTCCTGCACGGAACCCCAGACAGATTGGTGACAGGTATGAGTGATTGGATGGCCCGAGATGTTCAAACTGAGAAATAAAAGGTAGCCTGAAAAGGCCTTTAGTGGTGGCCACGTGTACGGGGAGGCAGGAGCTCTCTGCCAGGACCAGGTGGCCTTCATGTCCCATCTCCACCACGTACAGCAAGCCATTGGCTTCTGCATTAAAGAATGCGAGGAGAATAATAAGGCTCCCACATGGTACTGAGCTGCTGTGGTGAGCACTTCACAAACGCTAGCCTCGCAATAAATTTATTATCATTTCCATTTTGTGGGCCGGTTAAAGGATTTGCCTGAGACCTCAAAGCTAGGGAGTGGCAGCAGAATTGAACTCCAGGCCCGTCTGTCCAAAGCCTGGGCTTCTTTCTCTTTTCCGTGCTGTTCCCATTCTCATGTCGAAGGCATCTCGCCGTTCTGGCCACTCGCTGGCCTGGCACTTTTGGCCACCTCAAGCTGATCTGAATTAAACCTCAAGGATAGTTACTCTCTCGACCCCTTCCCGTCAAAATGTTATCTTCAGTTTCTCTTTCTCTTTTGTTTTTCAGAACCATTTCTGGCTCCAGCAAATGAGAGGACTCACTTCATGATTCTGGGAGCCATCCTGTTGTTTCTTGTCGTGGTCCCGGCTGTCACTTTCTGTCTGAAGAAACAAGATGGTATATCTTTTATTGCAGTTGGGCCGCCGGGCATATGGGCAAGCGTATGGGGTGCTGTTGTTGCCACAGTGGCTCTTATAGGCAGAGCCAGGGCTGCTAAGTCTTGTGTAATGTGCAGGATAGTCCCATGTAGCAGGGGCCCTCCCGCCCCAAATGTTAGTGGTGGCCCCACTAGGAAACAATGATTTATAAAATGCTGCCTTTCTATTAGCATTCACTTCTAAGGCCAGCTTTCAGTTATGCAAAGTAGGTCTTAGCTGTGCTAGCGTGTGAACCTGTGTGTCATGCGTCACTCCAGTCCTGCTCCTTTCGCTGTTCTGCACCATTGCTTACATTGAGGATGGCAGTGAGCCCTTGAAGTAGCATTTCCAAGGGGGTGACAGTTGGATCACGGCTGCAGGGAAACCTGATTTGCCTTTGCAGCGTGTCCCAAAGACATTCCGCTGTTGAGTAGAGATGGCAGTGAGGCCGAGCAGGATTGCAGGGTGAAGAGCGTGTGTATGGGGGTGAGGGCGGGAGAATGGGTGTGTACACAGGGTGAAGAAGACCACGCGTCATACAATTTCTTTCCATCATGCAAATAACCACAGACTTAGAGTAGGAGAGGAAAAGCTAAAATACCTGCCGGTTTCGGTTGAATTTAAGTCTTGCATTAGTTGTACTGCTGTATTGAGTTGGTTTCTGGGCACCCTGAGGAATAAAGATAGTTTTTCCTGTAGAGCTGTGATACTCCTACCATAGAGTATTTTATAAGATTTCTGGCTGAGGGTGCTGTATAGTTTTTGAAATAATTTGCATGTGTTTCTCTATTTGCCCATGGGAACAATTAGAATCCAGGAAATTGAATCTATTCAAATAATTTCCTCCCATTTTAAGATGATTCAAAGTAGACATTTCCCCAATACTTTGAGAAGTATATCAGGGGATCCAATGATGATCTGTGTGTAGAATTATCTGAGGTCAAATAGGGAAGTGGAGGATGGAAGGGAATTCCAATGGTGGTTGAGAAATTCCCCACAACCCCTAATAGGGTGAGTGGATACGGGAAAGTGGTGTAATTAAGTGGAGGTCAGCTGTTTCTAAAGAATACGTATTTAACAGAACTGAGACAATGAGCCAGAATGTAAGGATGAAGTTTCAATGATATGATGACCCTGAAATGGAGTTGATTTGTCCAAGGAAGTGACTATTGCCACCTTGCATTTTGAATATTTCCCCATGAAAAATAATTTTTGGCATTAGGAATGACTAGAAAACTAGTGTATAATAAAGTACCTTGGAATATGGTCCATCTCTGAGGGAAGGATGGAGAATAAAAGTATATACTGCTAAAAAAAAATCTCGGAGCAGGGCACCTGGCTGGCTCAGTCAGGAGAGAATATGACTCTTGATCTCAGTGCTGTGAGTTTGAGCCTCACACTGGGCATAGAGATGACAACTAAAACAAACAAACAAACAAACAAACAAACTTAAAAAAAAAAAAAAGAAAGAAAGAAAATCTAGCAGCAAAAGAATATGCCCTAAACTGTTGAATTGACCTCAGGAGTTGGAACCCATGGAATAAATTTGGAAGTCTACCAGATTTCCTAGGGGATTAAAAATGTTTCCTAAGAACCTGGAATTTAAACTTGAGTCACTGCATGGGATGTAGAGTTATGTTATATGGGGATAAATATGATTTGTTGTTTTCTTTTTTTTTTTTTTTTGAAGTACGAACGATGGATGTGGAAAAATGTGACACCACAGATATGAACTCAAAGAAACAAAATGGTAAGAATATTAGCAGGGGTGAGGAAGCTGAAGGAAAAAGAAACAAAAAGTTAACAAGAAGAAAGCCATCAGCTATAATCTCCCCTCACTGTAAAGAATGCTGGCTGTTAGAGCGACGGGCTCCTCCTTACCTCCACCTGCGATAAGGGGCCTCCTCTCACTGTCAGCCAGGAGACTGAGGAACAGCCCTGGTCCACAGCTTTGGGGATGGCAGGAGGACGTAACTTCTCTCTGCTAAATTTTTATTGCTCTGGATCCTAACACCTCCCTGCAAAAGGGGGGACCAAGTTGAGTTACGTGGGTGGATGACAGATGGATAGATGATAGAGAACTTGAGTAGCAGTCACTGTGTTAACTGCATAGGCAGTTCCTTATTTAATCTCTCCCCCACAAAATCAAAGAGATAAATACTGGAATATTCCCCATTTTATAGTAGAGAAAACATAGGGTTAAGAAGATCATGTAAATTGCCCAAGAACACATACCTGACAAAAATCAGGCTTTGGAGCCCGCTAGCCTGACCATTGATCCTTACTCTTAACCTGTCCACTAACATTCATTTCACCACAGATGTCTGCATTGACAAAAGGTAGAAAGACCTCACCCAGCTGATTGAACTAAGAAGAAAGGTTTATTTTTTTCAAGTTTATTTTATTTATTTTGGGAGAGAGAATCCTAGCAGGCTCTACACTGTAGCCCAGAGCCCAGGCTCAAGCTCATGAACCTTGAGATCATGACCTGAGCCAGAATCAAGAGTTGGAAGCTTAACCAACTGAGCCACCCAGGCACCCCTGAACTAAGAAGAAAGTTATATTAAGATTTCTAATTCTTTCTAAAAAAAAATTTTTTTAATGTTTATTTTTGAGAGGGAGAGAGACAGAGACAGAGTGCAAGTGGAGGAGGGGCAGAGAGAGGGAGACACAGAATCCAAAGCAGGCTCCAGGCTCTGAGCTGTTATCACAGATCCCGATGCAGAACTCGAACCCATGAATCACGAGATCATGACCTGAGCCAAAGTCTAATGCTTAACTGTCTGAGCCACCTAGGCACCCCTCTAATTCTTTCTAATTCAGATAGAAATGAAACTTCATGACAAACCCAAATTTAAAGGAATCTAATTAGTTTGGATAAGCCCAGGCAGGTCTCATTATGCTGTCCATCCCACTCAGTTGTTTTGTAAAACCAGTGAACGTTAGGAGCATCTTAGGGTGACCAGCCATCTCTCTCCATTTGCCCAGAATTAAGGGGTTTTTCAGGACATGGACTCTCAGTTTTAAAACTAGGACAAACCTAGGTTGATCACCCTTTATGCTGCAGAGGTAACTGGACATAAACATAATTTGCCTCTTTCTCTTACTGCAAATTTATTATATCATCTAGCAACCATGAGTTATGTTTCTCATGATCACTCTCCAGATCTACAATTTGAGGAGACGTAATCCAGCATTGAAATTCCTGATCTTAAAGCAGGGATTCTCAGCCTGTGGTTTGGGCTCGTCAGGGGTAAGCATGACCAGAGGAATGCGGAGGGCCAGGCGAACTGCAGACGATGTCGGATGTGAGAGGCCCAAGCACTGAAAAGTGGAAGCCAGGAGAGAAGAGGAGAACAAAGCAAGGTGTAAGCAGGGGTCACCTGCCAGGAAACCCTGTGGCCTCAGCATGACTGGGGCCTCAGACTTACGGGCACCCGAGAAAGAGAGAGGACACTTCCAAATTGTCCGTCGCTCATCCTAGGAAAACAAGTTGAGATTCCCTGATTTAGTGGTCAGTTCCTACAGAAGTGCCCGTTGGCTTCACCAGCATCTCTATTTGTCGTCTGTGTTATTGAGAGCCCCAGTGTTGCAGCAATATTTAAGTATGTTATTTCTATTTATTTTGAGTGTGTGGAGTCTTGTCATGTGAGTGTGGTTGTGAGTGATTTCTTTTGAAGGAATACTATGGTGGAAGTTAAAATTTTGCCACGGAACTAAACTGCTTAGTGACTTGGGTGTGTTCAATAAGATGTGTAGTGTTTTTAAATTTTTTGGTAATGTTTCTTTATTTTTGAGAGAGAGAGAGAGAGAGAGAGAGAGAGACAGTGGGTGAGCAGGGGTGGGGCAGAGAGAGGGGGAGACACAGAATCCGAAGCGGGCTCCAGGCTCCGAGCTGTCAGCACAGAACGCATCTCAGGGCTGGAACCCATGAACCATGAGGTCATGACCTCAGCCGAAGTCGGACACCTAACTGACTGAGCCACCCAGGTGCCCCAAGGCATGTAGTATTTATAAAGTGCTTGGTATCCACCACAGCTACCAGGACGTAGGAAGCATAGAGAACAGACTGATGGTTTGTATAGGATATTACCTTATTTAGCCCCCCAGTACTTTGGTTGACATGAAAACTCTTCCTCTCACACCTTAAGGCGAGGTATGTTACTGCAGTGTCTGTTCCATTTTACCTCTCAGCATTACAGCCATGTGGCATCCTCACACACAGTGTCACGTAATGCTTGTGACAACCGTATTGTGGTAGGCACCGTTGCTACCCCCATTTCACGGTGGAGGGAGAGGAGGGATAAAGTAACTGGCCCGAGCCAGTAAATATCACACCTGAGATTTCCACAGCTGTCACTCACTGGCCCTTTAGAAGACAGTTGAGGGCTGTGTTTTGCTTTAAGCAATTCATTCATTCAGCAGAGACATTTAGGAAGTGCCCTTGCACGTCCAGCACTTTGCCGGGCCGTGACTGAAGAGGACAAAGTAGCTCTCCTCAAGGAGCTCGTGGCATGGAGGAGTGATGGGTCAGAGAATATATTATTACAACTTAGTGCAGCATCATAGTATAAGGTACCAGAGGACCGCGATGGTGTGGAGAGTCTGGAAAAGCCTCCAAAAGGAGGGATGCCAGTCAGTGTGTTCCTCAGAAGCTGAAAATGCATTTTCATAATCCAAGTGATTTTAGTTTATGAGGAGAAGTCAGCATTTTTAAAAATTGTGGACGATAACTCTTGAATCCCTTTTCTCTCATTGTATTTACCTCTGATTTACTTACCTTTGCCCTGCAGTCTGATGTCGATATATGTCGTGTTGGTATTATTTTTAACAGTTCTTTCTTTTTACTTAAGTGCTGTTGAATTTTGAATTCCTATCTTTCCGTGATTCAGAATTCAGATCTAAGAGAAGACATTAAAAAGTCTTCATTCCATTCTCGCCGTCGAGTTTTCCTTTGCAGAAGCAACCATCCGTGCCTTTTATTTATGTGGTCTTCTAAAGACCATCTCTGAATATATGTAGAAATATGTGTGAAAAGTATGTCTTTTATTTCTTTCTCTTTTTCACGTAAGTGGTAACACACTATTCACCTGCTGTGCACTTTGCTATTTTTATTGAATATATTATTCCTCATGTAGCGGCTGGAACCAATGTGAAGTTCCCAGAGGCCGGGCGTCATGTCTTCTTTGCTTCTTTGCTTCTTCCATAGCCTGTTAGTATCTTTTCTAAGACTTAGTACATCCTAAATATTACTTCATCCACATTTAGACAACAGCATTTGTTGAGTGCTCTGTGACTGAGTTTGGATTTGGTTTCTGTTGTGTTTCTCAAAGTGAAACGCTTGGGTTCTCCAGGGTACACGGGGTCAACCTAGTCCTAAGGGCTGACTTTAATACTAATTCTCTACGACCAAATCATGTGTGGAACTTGTTTTTTCCTCTCTGTTTTCTCTTGAGTATAAACTAGACTTTGATGTTGCAGTTGCAAAACTACATGAGTGGGTTTTATTGTGTTTTGTTTTTTGTTTTGTTTTTGTTTTTTTGAAATTCCAGTACTGTACTTGGCCTCTCACCTGTGCTAGAAAAGGTGAGCCTGAACCCTTGAAAAGGGCTGTGCCTGAACCCTTGAGTCCTACCAGTTCTCATCACTACAAAGATCCAAGATACTGCTTTTCAGAACTTTGAATTTACATGCCCTCTCTGGAGGCCCCAGCGTATTCCTTCTGTCTTCGCCATCTACCTGTGTTATCAACAAGGAAAACCTTTGCTTTGCCACATGTCAAGGCTGAAGAAACAGAATCTCCAACAGAACAGAACTCCTTCTGTTCTCTTTTTGTACACGTTCATTTGTACAGCATCCGTTGTTTGCGTGACTGTATCCTCTGTGTGAGGTACAAGAGAGGGTTCTGGCTGAGTTGGAGGACAGTCTGTTCACTCCATTCCTAAATGTTAATGCCTTCTTGTGGTGTTAGATTTGTAAGGCACTTTATATCTTTGTCTTGTGTTTCACTGTAAAAGACATAGGCAGAGAGGATACTTAGTTCTGCGTTTTAATTGTCATTATTTACACCTGCATTAATTTAATAAAATATTTATTTTGTTCCTCGGTGCACCAGCCTGTCCATTTTCTTGTTTTCTAGGTTTTATAAACCACGTCCAGTTTAATATCCTGGTGGGAAAAGTTGCTTAGAATATCTGCAGCTACCTTCCTAGTAATTTTTTTCATAGCTGCCATTTATGTTGCATACTCTTGAGTTAAGTGTGATGAAATCGATCAAGAGAATTATTTGTTTAAAAAGGATGTATTGAAAGTTTTCATTCTCTCTTACTCGATAGCTTCTTTTAGGACAATACCAAGAAAAGAGTCAAAGTTGTGTCACACAAATTGAAGATCTGAGGGAGGAAGGAGAGGAGGGAGGATGAGAGGGAGGGAGTGGTCCTCAAGACAGCTATGAGGAGGGGCGCCTGGGTGGCTCAGTGGGTTAAGCTTCTGAGACTCTTTATCTCGGCTCAGGTCATGATCTCAAGGTTTGTGAATTTAAGCCTTGCATTGGGCTCTGTGCTAATGGCACAGAGCCTGCTTGGGATTCCGTCTCTCCTTCTCTCTGCCCCTCCCCTGCCTGTGCTTACTCTCTCTAAAAAAACAAAACAGACAGCAATAAGGAAACTGAAGGGGCTTTCCTCTCAGAGAGTCCTCTTCGCAGGACAGTAAACATGGACATGAAGGCCAATGCCTGTAAAGCTGGATGTATTCCAGTCTTCACATTCTGAAAAGGAAGTGAGACATCTTAGCGTGAAGTCAAGTGGAGGATTAAAGCCTGGTCTAGGATGGGGCCATAAAAAGGTTTGTAGTTTTATTTATTATTATTACTATTTAAGTTTATTTATTTATTTTGAGAGAGAGACCGCATCAGTGGGGGGGCGGGGGTGGGGGGAGAGAGAGAAAGAGAGGGGGAGAGAGAGGGGGAGAGAGAGAGAGAGAGAGACAGAGAGAGAGAGAGAGAGAGAGAATACCAAGCAGGCTCCACACTGTCAGCGCAGAGCCCAATGTGGGGCTGGAACCCACGAACCATGAGATCATGACCTGAGCTAAAGTCGGAAGCTTAATCGACTGAGCCACCTCGGTGCCCCAACCAATATATTTTTATCTAAATATTTTAGAAAACTTAGATTATTACTATTTTAAAAGTTAGAATTCAGAGTTAACTTTTGCACAATTGCTATCCCTGGCCATATTTGTGAAGACAGATGCATTCCATTTTTATGACTTTTCCCTGCTCCAGGCCTCCAGAGTTTCAAGGAAATCAGTAAACCAACTTACCCTTATTATAATTTAAATATTCTCAGAATTATCTATATTTTAAAAGAAATTAAAGTTTGAGGAAACTGAAACAATTGTTAGTGGTGAGGTTTTGTCATTAAAAGTCATGATAATTACCGTTTATTGGGCACGTACTTCAGGCTAGACACTGGGATTATATTAGCTCATCTAATGCCATGGGCTGGTGATGAGATATACCAAGCAATAGTTTTTATTATAATTCTTGCTGATTATTTACTTATGTCTTTTCCCTCAACAGAAAAATATAAAGTGGTCATTTAAAAGTAATGTATATAAGACTACTATGACATAATTTCGAATGGAGAATAGGTGGCCAAATTGGCTGAAATGTACATTTCTTGGTTTCTTTTTTTCTCATTTAAGTTAATTTATTTATTTTGAGTAAGAGAGAAAGAGAGTGTGAGCGAGTGTGCAAGTAGGGGAGGGGAGAGAGAGAGAGAATCCCAGGCAGGCTCCTCACTGTCAGCGTGGAGCCCGATGCAGGGCCTGCCCTCGCGAACCGTGAGATCGTGACCTGAGCCGAGATCAAGAGTCAGATGCTTGGGGCGCCTGGGTGGCTCAGTCGGTTAAGCATCCAACTCTTGATCTTAGCTCAGGTCATGATCTCACGGTTTGTGGGATCGAGCCTCACATCCGGCTCTGTGCTGACAGCATGGAGCCTGCTTGGGATTCTCTCTCTCCCTCTCTCTGCCCCTCCCCTGCTCTCTCTCTCTCTCTCTCTCTCTCTCAAAATAAAAAAAGAGAGAGACACTTAACCCACTGAGCCACCCAGGTGCCCCTACACTTCTTGGTTTCTTAATTGTGATGTTATCATATTTTAGCTCCATTTTTCATCAGTTTATGATCTGATTGCAGATTCTGTAGTATAGAAGAATGTAATTAAATGAAGCAGAAGTTCAGAACCTCTATCTCCATTGAAGAAAACACAGATCCCCATCTTCCTCCTTCTAGTCAGTGTCATCTTTCTGGATCTTTCTAGATCTCTTGCAGAAAATGAGAGTCAAGGCTGGGGAGATGGGCAGCAGTCTCGTGTGGAGTTAAGTCTCATGCAGGCCTCAGGATTCAGCCCCTCAGTAGGGCCTTTCAGGCCAGGTGGCAAATCTGGGGATGATCCAGATAGGGAGGGGAGATGAGATGTTAAGACCCTAGGCACTGCAGAAGGGACACCCCCTTCAAGGCTATGCCTCAAACAATAGGCAGCCACATCCTGGCTGGAGGGAAGGTAAACGGAGGTGAATCTGATCTTGCATCATCTCCAGGCTGGAGACCAGCTGAAGGATCACACTCTCAGATCCAGTGCCTTGAGACTCCTGGGGATGAGTACGATGGTGGCAAAACCGAGTTAGGACGGTGTTCTGGTGCTTCCATTTTGGGGAAGGAAAATTCTCAAGAAGTAAATGGGTTTACCAGAAGAAGTCTTTGTGTCAGGATTGTGGCAAATCTTAACATATTAATCTGATTTTGCTTCCTGTATTTCCCTCTACCTCTGTTCTCCCTCTTTGTAGTCTAGGGGTTGATTTCCCTTCCCCAGCCCATGCCAAAGATGAGATATAGTGCCACTTAAAAAAAAAATTTTTTTTAATGTTTCTTTATTTTTGAGAGAGAGAGAGAGCATGCATACAAGTGTGAGAGGGGCAGAGAGAGAGAGAGAGAGAGACATAGAATCCAAAGTAGGCTCTAGGCTCCGTTCTGTCAGACCTGATGCGGGGCTCGAACTCACAAACCGCGAGATCATGACCCAAGCCGAAGTCGGACACTTAACCTACTGAGCCACCCAGGCACCCCACAAGTGCCACTTTAATACTTGAAATTCCAGGGGCGCCTGGGTGGCGCAGTCGGTTGGGCGTCCGACTTCAGCCAGGTCACGATCTCGCGGTCCGTGAGTTCGAGCCCCGCGTCAGGCTCTGGGCTGATGGCTCAGAGCCTGGAGCCTGTTTCCGATTCTGTGTCTCCCTCTCTCTCTGCCCCTCCCCCGTTCATGCTCTGTCTCTCTCTGTCCCAAAAATAAATAAACGTTGAAAAAAAAAATTAAAAAAAAAATACTTGAAATTCCACTCCTGTTTCTTCACAGTTCCATTACAACCATATCCGTGGGTCACAATTACTTGTTGGCCAACTTCTCTAGGCCAGGCATTTACAAGGCATAGCAGAGGAGTCAAAGATGTGAAATGTGGCCACTGCTTTCAAGAAGCTTACAGTCTAACTGAAGACATAATACATAAATTCAAGAAGAATTAAGTCATAATTCAAATGTTGGAGAATATGAGACTTGAAGAAAATGTCTCAGGACAGTGAGAAGAGAGGACAGCAAACATTATAAAGTAGAAGAAGGAGGAAATCATTGGTGCCAGAAACTTTCACCAATGAGGCCAGATTCAACTTGGACCCTGGAGAATGGAGAAGATGCCTGCGTCTGATGGTGTGCGTTTCTAGTCCGTTCAGGCTGCTATAGCAAAATACCACAGAGCAGCTGACTGGTAAACAAATTTATTTCTGACCTTTCTGGCGACTGTGAAGTCCCAGGTCAAGGTGGGACCAAGGCCAAGGCCAGCATGGTTGTCTTCTGGTCAGGATCCTCCTCTTGGCTTGTACCCAGCACCTTCTCGTGGTCTCTCCACATGGTGGAAGGGGCAGAGGATCCCTGTGGTGTCTCCTTCATAGGAACACTGATCCCACTCATGAGAACTTCACCCTGATGACCCAAGAACCCTCCATAGGCTCCATCATCTTCAGACCATCATCTTTGGGGGTTAGAATTTCAACATGTGAATTTGAGGGGACACAAATATCCAGGCCATAGCAGTGTGGGCAGCTGCTGCCCCTCCTTGTCGTCGTCATCATCCTCCTCTTCCTCCCCTCTTCCCCTCCCCTTTCCCCTTTGGATAAATTTAACAATGGAAGAAAATCCGTGATCCCTTACATTTTAGTGGGAATGTAAATTGCTACAATCTCTGAAAAGGATAATTTGGCAATATCTATCAAAATGATAAATGACCCAGGAATTTTCCTTATAGAAATTTACCCTACAGTTCTATTCTCGTATGTGAAAAATGACATGTGTGTCAGGATATTCACGTATCCTTACTGTGAAGGATATGTGAATTAATAAATATGAGATTAATTTTGATTTAAAAAAGAGTTTTAAAGCTGAAAGGATTTCAGCTTTGTTTGTGATAGCAAAACATTGGAAATAACCCAAATGTTCATCATTTGGGAACTGGTTAAATGAATGGGGCGTTGCATCCAAACAAGAATATTAGACGGCCACATAAACAGATGAGGAAGTTCTTTCTGTACTGATATGAAACATATCTCTGACATATAGTTATTGTTAAATTGAAAAAAGAAGATATAGAACAGTATAGTATGAGCACTTTGTACATTGTATTATGTGTGCATTTATACTATGAACACTTTGTACACCAGGTACTTAGTGTGTATACTGGGTACACTTAGTTTGATATTATGTACACTATCCTTGCAGATATAAATTTTGTATTATTTGAAAGGGAAAAAATGTAGATACATATTTACATGTATATGCAAAAAATGTATATCTGAAAGAATGCATAAGAGGCTGATAAGACTGGTTGTTTTTGGAGTGGCATAGTGGGTTCCTAGTGGGACAATCTTACTGGTAGGACCTTTTGACTTTTGAATCATGTGAACATACTACCTATTCCAAATAAATTATAATTTTTAAAATCTGAGCTCAATTATTTGCCTTCTAGGAACTTTCAAGTACTACTTGTAAGAAATGATAACTCTCCTTAATGTGTAAGACTAAATACAAACATCAGAGGTGAGGGAGTTTAAACAACTAAATTGAACCACCAATGGATTTTCAATCTGGACTGAATTATTTTCTTTCATTTACCTTTTCCCCAGTTTTCACTGGGGAAAAAGCCAGTATGGCTTGACTATGGAAAAGCATGATCAGTTTACTTATGGGCTCTGACTGTGGGTTTAGATCCATATGATACTGTTAAAAAAAAAAAAAAATGAGTAGAACAAATCAACCCATTGTTTATGGTGTTAGAGATATGAAATATGTTTCTTTTGATATGAAATCACTAAAACATTTGGATCTTGGGGAAATTTGCAAGAAAGATTCCAATATATGTATCCAGTCTAAGAACTGAGTTTAACACAAGCAAAGTTTCTGCATAACTGCAAGGTAAAACTTTTGGCCAGCATTTGGGGGGTTATTGGTGACTATCAAAATCCCCCAAACCTAGGTTTCCCCTTTCAGATCTTGGCTTCTCCTTGGGAAGGTTTGGCCGTCTGCCCCAAGACCAAGCACCCAGACTTTCACAAGACACAAAAAGCTGTTTCCACCTCAGTGCTTTGCAGTTGTGAAAAATGAAAGATTATGGAGAAGTTACTCAGTAGACAACAAAACTTGCATAACTGAAACTGACTAGAAGAATCTTTTTTTGTTGTGAGAATTAAAGAAAATGCCACATCAAGCATGAATAATGAAAAAAATTTAAATCAGCAACAACAAATGACTGAGAGCAAGCTTTATCCATTAACCACCTCTCTTAGCAAGACAGAAACAAATTGTCAATGCTAACATGTATGAGATCCAACAAAATGGCCTCTTTCTAGGACACAGAAGATGCTTGGGGACTTCAAAACTTGATTAAAGTGATTCAGACATGTAGGAGAAAACTGAAAAACAAAAACAAAGACAAAAACAACAAACACATTTTGTTGTTTTACCACTGTTCTAAAAGTTGCTTCATCCTGGGTGACTGTGGAAGGTAAAAACTGAAAAAAAAAAATCTAGCTGTACTGAGAAATGTACATATATTTAGGAAAAGTGAGAGATTGTGTAGAAACCTGGAGTCAGACCCAGTTCCACTCTTAGTAACTCTGTGACTTGGGTATGTGATTTAACTTCATGAGTCTTGTTTCCTTATGGGTAAAACAGAGTGAGGTCTAAATGCGACAGCATATCTAATGCATGATGGATGGTCTAGTCAGTTTGTGTATTGATAGTATCAATGCCAAGAAATTACTTATTAAATTATTTTAAAGTCCAGGAGCTATAAATCCAACCAGACTGGTATTGGTAATGGACGACTTCAGAAACCATTTTTAAATCAAAATTAATTTTGTATATATTACTAAAACTTATTTTTAAAAATTAAAAAATTTTAAAGTTAAAATGTTTAATTTTTCTTTCTATAAAGTAAAATAACTGAATTAAAGTTGGGTTGATGGTCATCGTAACAATTTTGGAGTTTTTCATTATGTTACAATTGACTAGAATTTCTTTTCTTTTTCAATTTGCCCATTTAAAATTCTGGCATTGATCCCTTTTCGATTCATCTGGATCTCTCATGTCAGTAAATGCTGAACTCTACCGTAAAGCAGAAATTACTTGCATAAGATAATGTAACTTATTTAGGGACAGTTTAGAAAATGTTTATTTGGATACCTGTGTTTTGTTTTTAAAGAAAGATGCTTCACTTCTTGGTAATTTCAGAACAAGCTGTTTTCTAGTGGAAAGTAATTCCTCTTTTTACACCTCAAGTTAAATATTTCTGTCTATCCTTCAGTCAAACTGAAAACAAAATATAGCAAAACAATGACCCTTGTTGGTTTCTAACTAAAGAGAAACAAGTACACCATCAATGAGAACTTGCCCTCTTTGTTTGAACAAACACGCATTTAGTGCCTACTGTATCTACTTGGCTTCATGAAGAATATAGAGATGAGCCAGACATCCACACTACCCTTAAAAACACCACGATTGAAGCATATTATCATTACTTATGGGCATAGAGCCGCCTCCTCCTCCCAAAACAAAACAAAAGACACAAATAACAGTGTTAGAGAAACCACTGAATCGCCAGAAAATAATTAAAGCAGTTTGAACTCAATCTTTATCCTCTCTACCACTGAAGTTATATTTTCTCAATCCTTGGCGAGTTCGTGAATTTTGGTGCCTCATTGATTCTAACCCAAATGTGGTATTTTTGTAGTTGCATGAGTTCTGCCATATCAGAGCACTGGAACATATGAAAGAGGTTTAATAAATAGTATTAAGACTTAAAAAAATTTTTTTAACGTTTATATTTTGTGAGAGAAGGACAGACAGAACATGAGCGGGGGAGGGGCAGAGAGAGACGGAGACAGAACACGAAGCAGGCTCCAGGCTCTGAGTTGTCAGCACAGAGCTCAATGAGGGGCTGGAACCCACAAGCTGTGAGATCATGACCTGAGCCAAAGTCGGACGCTTAACCAACTGAGCCGCCCAGGCACCCCAATAGCGTTAAGATTTTTAAAACATTTACTATATGTTGGGCAATATTCTCCGTGCTTTGTGTGCATTGACTCATTTAGTCTTCCTAAAATCTCTACGAGGAAACTACCGTTATCATCTCTTCTTGACAGATGGAGAAATGAAGGAACAGAAAGTTTAGATAACCGGACCAAAATCAGATGTCTGCAGGATGCAGACACAGTGTGGCTTCAGATCCCGTGCTCTTACCCTCCCTGCTGTGCTGCAGCCAAAGACTGCCTGGAGGCATGTTAATGAAGAGGTTTCAGAGTTTATTACCACTGGGACCTACCTGGGTTGGACAACTCCAGAAGCAGTCAGATGTTCGTTTGCCTGTATAGTTTTGTTTTTCCAGGCAATGGGGGATAATCTGACTAGTGTTGTTCTAGATATTCTAGTGTATGTCTTTGATGAATCCTTGAGCTCATTTCTATTCAGTATATAACTGGTAAGTTCAACTGCTGGGCCATCAAGATATAGACATACATAAGAGTGGGATTTCTGGGGCATAGTGTGGAAATGTTGGGAAATGTACCAATTCGCATTTCCAGCATCAGCGTGTGAGAACTCTAGTTATTCCACTTTCTCACCAACATCTGGCATTTTGTTGTTTCTATTTTAGGCATTCTGGTAAATCTGTAGACATATCAACTATGGTTTTCATTTGCATTGTCCTCATGGCTGATGGAATTGAGCTCTTTTTCATGTTTATGGGCTATGTGGCCATCAGTTTCCATGAAGGGGCTTTTTAAGTGTTGTGTTCATTTTTTATTAGGTTGTCTATGATTGATTTGTAGGAATTCTTATCAGATTCTACATATAAGTCCTTTGTCAGATATTTTCTCACCCTGTGTGTTTCCTATTCTTTCTCTTAGTGGGGTCTTTTGATGATCAAAAAGCTCTTAATTTTACATCGTCCTATTTACCAATTTTCCCTTTATTTTTTTGTGGGTCCCATTTAAGCAAAGTTTGCCTACTCCAAGGTCATGAAGACCTCTTTCCACGTTTTCTTTTAAAATATCTACTGTTAACTTTTCACATTTAGATCTTCAGTCCTTCTGGAATTAATTTTTTGCATATCACATCATAAAAAGTATTTCTACTTTTTAAAAAAGTGTTTATTGGGGCGCCTGGGTGGCTCAGTCGGTTGAGCATCCGATTTCGACTCAGGTCATGATCTCACACTCATGGGTTCGAGCCCCACGTCGGGCTCTGTGCTGACAGCTCAGAGCCTGGAGCCTTGCTTCAGATTCTGTGTCTCCCTCTCTCTCTGCCCCTCCCCCACTCGCATTCAGTCTCTCTCTCTCAAAATAAACATAATAATAAAAAATTTTTTAAGTGTTTATTTTGAGAGAGAGAGAGTGAGGGAGGGAGATAGAGATCCCAAGTAGGCTCTGTGCTCTTAGCACAGAGCCGGATGTGGGACTCAAACTCACCAACCATGAGATCATGACATGAGCCAAAGTCAAAAGTCAGACACTTAACTGACCGAGCCACCCAGACACCCCACATTTTAAAAAATCATATGGATAACCAATTGTCCCTACACTATTTACTGAAAAGACTGTCTTTCCCCTTGCTCTATAGCAGTGTCACCTTTATCATAAACCAATTGACTGTATCTCTGTCTACATATCTATTTATCTGTTCATAGACTCTATTCTAGTACATTGATCAACTCGTTTTTTGTCTAGAAAATTTTGTTAAAGCAGTATTAATGAGTTTGAAATTTGCCTCTTTGTATTAGGGCAACACTTGAGTTGTGGGTTTTCGTCTGTAGCTCTAGCCAGGCCATGGCACCCACCAAGGCTTTCATCCTGTGGGTATTTATATGATGAAAAGACAATGCATCTGTTTCTCCTACTGTTTTCTCTTCCCCCTCCCCCCCAAATCTTTATTCAGTCTCTTTCTCTCTGCATGTGTTTGTCTCTTTGTAAGTATAAAAGCAACTCATCGTTGACTTTTTTATTGGATATATTCTCTTCTTTGGGCAATATTTTAAAAGCAGATGAATATAGGATTTAATGTATTTTTTTATAATAAAGAAATTAAGGTACACTTATCTATGTATACTTAAATGAATTTTTCCTACTATAAATTTAGTGCACCCTAATTTTAGAAAAACATTTTGCACTCTCACCCTAAAAAATGGGTATTTGAATTCTACAAGGAAATGATTTTGTCCCAATCTAACAACCACTACAAAACAATACATCCTTTCTGTTATAATTTAAACATCTATAATAAAAAATAAATATTGTATATAACTGCATTCCTAGAATGTTTGCTGACAGCTACAATATTGTAGGGTCAAATGAGCTTTATCTCATACTCACATGTTTGGGAAGCAATATGCAAAGCAATATGCAAAGCAGATCCTCTGTTGGGATGTCTGTTGGCCTCACAGGGAAATAGACTAAAACAGAAACAGTGGGCCATGCCCATCATTTGTGCCTTTCTGTTAATGGTTTATTAAGGTTCCCAGTCACCAAAGCTAAAACATTTGGACCATATTTACTCTTCCGTTTTCTCATAGCTCAGCTTCAATATTGACCTAATCTGCTTTCACAGAATTTCTTCTTCCAATTTCTTCTTTTGTGAATTCACAATTACTGCCCTCTCTTGGCCCTTCTGTTAGGATGTTCATATTGACTTAAACAAAAGGAAGATCATTATCTCAGCAAGAAATATACATGTAGAATGGCTCTGTCTCTATTTCTCTGCAATTCTCTTGGCCTCACTCTGTGGTGGGGGTGGGGGGTTGACTCTATATACACAAGCTTGTAGCAAGACAGCTATGGTAGTCCCACATTCCACACTGAGCAGCCACACCTCGTGTGTCTCACTGGCCACGACCAGGCCCCATGCCCATCCCCCAAACCAATTGTTGGCAAGGATTTACCCAGGAGCCAGGGATGAGACCATCTTTTTCTGGGTCACATGAGGATAGATACCTTAACAAAGTCGGGGCCTTGCCACAGTGGAAGATGGGGGTTTGAATGGTGGTAGACAACCAACAGTGTCTGCTCCAGACCCTAATCACCTCAGTTTAAGTAACTGTAAGCTTCCTCCTAACCATGCTCCCTGCCTTTTGTTTCAGCCCCCATTTTCTCAGCATTTATAATAAAGTCACCAGAATTCTCCTTAAACATATTTCTGTCATCACAGCACTTTCTTAGTATTACAGTGGCTCCTCCCTGAGTGAAGGATAAGGTCTGAACACCTTGGCCTCCCCATTCGAGATGCCCACAATGAGCCTCCAACCTATCCCTTTATCCTTTCTTCTCCTACTCCATTATAACAAGGGTGGGCATTTTTAAATTTTCTGTAAAGGGCCAGATAGTAAATATTTCAGGCTTCGCGAGCCATGTGATCTCTGTTGCCACTACTCAACTCTGCCATTAGAGTGCAAGAGCAGCTATAATTAATATGCAAACAAACTAGCATGGCTGTGTTCTAATAAAACTTTATTTACAAAAACAGTAGACCAGAGGTAGCCCCCAGGTCACACTTTGACAATCTCTGACTTTTAAGAAACCCCTTACTCCACTGAACAAAGCAGCATCCCATTAGAGTCATAATGATGACAAGGTAATGGTTTGAGGCAGTGCTACATATGCAGGATATATGGCAGGGTCCAGGCTTCCTGTCTGATACATCATCAAAATTTGCAATAGCAGCAAGATTTTCTGTAAATGTATTAATTCAGCGAGATCATTATAGTGATTCAAAGATCAAAAGATCCTACAGGGCTGTGTTTCAAATCTTCTCCAAGCTGTGGCACACGGATTTGCTGGACTGAGACAAATAAATGGGTTTATTTCTCTCCTGTGCAGATAACCTCTTGGTGAGTCATCAGTTCAAGCTCATCTTCCTACCCTCACCAGCAGATACTCACCCTAACTCCTACAATCTTTTTTTTTTTTTCTGATCATGCTATTGCTTTTTTTTTATTGTAAAATATACATAACAAAATTTACCATCTTAACCATTTTTAAGTATACATTTTTAAATGCATTCATGTGCAACTATCACCACCATCCAGCACCATAGCCCTTTTCATCGTAAAAATTGACATTCTGTACCCGTGAAACAGTAACTCCCTATTCCCCGCTTGCCCTTGCCCCCGGCAACCACCAATCTATTTTCTGTCTCTATGATTTTGATTACTGTAAAATATTTCGTATATGTGGAATCATACAGTATTTGTCTTTTTGTGGCAGGCTTATTTCACTTAACATAATGTTTTTGCTTGTTTGTTTTTTTTTTTAATATTTATTTTGAGAAAGAGAGCATGAGCACAAGCAGGGAGGGCGAGAGAGGGAGAAACAGAGAGAGAGAGAGAGAGAGAGAGAGAGAATCCCAAGTAGTCTCCATGCTCAGCACAGAGCCCAATGTGGGGCTCAAGCCCATGAAATGTGAGATCATGATCTGAGCTGAAATAAAGAGTTGGGTGCTACGGGGTGCCTGGGTGGCTCAGTCGTTAGGCGTCCAACTTCGGCTCAGGTCATGATCTCACGGTTTGTGAGTTTGAGCCCCATGTTGGGTTCTGTGCTGACAGATCAGAGCCTGGAGCCTGCTTCGGAGTCTGTGTCTCCGTCTCTCTGCCCCTCCCCTGCTCGTTCTCTCTCTCTCCCTCTCTCTCTCTCAAAAATAAATAAATGTTTAGAAAAATTTTTTAAAAAGAAGTTCAATGTTCTATTTCTATAAAAATAAAAAAAGAGTTGGATGCTTAACCGACTAACTCATCTAGGCACCCACTTAGCATAATGTTTTTTAAGGTTTATCCAGGTTGCGGCATATGTCAGAATTTCTTTTCTCTTTAAGGTTGAATAATATTCCATTGAATGTATACACTATATTATGATTATCCATCAATCTGTTGATGGGACACCTAGGTTGCTTGCAAGTTTCAGGTATTGTGAATAATGCTGTCATAAACATGGGTACACCTCTTTGAGACCCTGTTTTCAATTATTTTCTGTGTATACTCAAAACTAGAATTGCTGGGTCATACGGTGATTTTTTGAGGAATTGATATATTGTTTCCCGCAGTGGTTGCACCGTTTCATTTTACATTCCCATTAACAGTATGCAAGGGCAATTTCTACACATCCTCACCAACGTGTTATTTTCTGTTTTTTGTTTTTTGTTTTTTGTTTTTTTTTGGCAGTAACCACTCTAGGGTGTAAGGTGGTATCTCATTATGGTTTTGATTTGCATTTCCCCAATGATTAGCGATGTTGAACATCTTTTCATGTGCTTGCTAGCCATTCATGTATCTTCTTTGTAGAAATGTCAGTTCAAGCCCTTTGCCGGTTTTTAATCAGGCTTTTATTGTTTTTGACTTTTAGGAGTTCTGGATATCAATCCCTTATCAGATATATGATTTGCAAATAGCTTCTCCCATTCTGTTGGTTGCCTTATTGCAATGTTTGCATTGTCTTTTGATGTGCAAAATTTAAAATTTTTCATGAAGTCAGTTTGTCTATATCTTCTTTTGTTGCCTGTGCCTTTCATGTCATATTCAAGACAAATCCAATCTCATCAAGTTTTTGCTCTATGTTTTCTTCTAGAAGTTTTATTATTTTAGCTCTTACATTTGAGTCTTTGATACATTTTAAGTTAATTTTTGTATATGGTGTTAGATAAGGGTTCAAATTCATTGTTTTGCCTGTGGATATCCAGTTTTCCCAGTACCATTTATTACAAAGACTGTCCTTTACTTACTGAGTGGTCTTGGCAAGCTTGCCAGAAATTATTTCATCATATATGTTGAGGGGTTTATTTCTGGGTTCTCTATTCTATCCCAGTGACCTATATGTCTGCCTTTTCCCCAATATTGTACTGTTTTCATTACTACAGCTTTGTAGTAAGTTTTGCAATTAGTAAGTGTGAGTCCTCTAGCTTTGGTCTTTGTTAAGATTGCTCTGGCTATTTGAGGTCCCTTGAGATTCCATATGAATTTCAGGATGCATTTTATTTATTTATGCAAAAAAATACCATTGGGATTTTAATAGAGATTCACTGAATCTGTAGATTGCTTTGGGGAGCACTGGCATCTTAACAATATTAAGCTTTCCAACCCATGAACATGGGGTGTGTTTCCATTTGTGTCTTATTTAATTTCTTTCAGCAGTGTTTTGTGGTTTTCATTTTGTGAGTCTTAAACCTCCTTGGTTAACTCCTAAGTATTTTTTTCTTTTTGATGCTGTTGTAAATGGGATGTTATATCTTCTTGCTGTATTAATTTTTTATTAATATGTAATGTCCTTCTTTGTCTCTTGCAAACTTTTTGGTTTTAAAGTCCGTTTGTCTGGTATTAGTATAGCTACCCCTGCTTTCTTTGCATTACTAGTTGCATGGAATATATTTTCCAACCTTTTACTTTCCATCTGTTTGTACCTTTGGAACTAAAGTAAGTATCCTATAGACAGCATACAGTTGTATCATGTGTTTTGATCCATTCTGTCAATCTTTGTATTTTGATTGGATAGTTTTAGCCATTGAAATTTAAAGTAATTATGGATAAGATGGGACTTAATTTTGTCATTTTTCTATATCCTATATAGCCTATAGCTTTTTTTGTCCCTCATTTACTGCATTACTCTCTTCTTTTGTGGTTAATTTTTTGTAGGGAAATGCTTAAGTTCCCCTCTCTCTCTCTCTCTCTCTCTCTCTCTCTCTCTCTCTCTCTCGTATATTCTATAGCTATTTTCTTCATGATTCCCATGGGATTACATTTAACATCTTAAAGTTCTAACACTCTAATTTGAATTTATGCTACCTTAACTTCAGTAACATACAAAAATTCTGCTCCTTTACAACTTTGTCCCCATCCATTTTGACTATTGAAGTCACAAAATTATATCTTTATATACTGTATCCCCCAAAACATAAACTAATAATTCTTTTAAGTGCATTAATTTCTTAAATCATTTAGAAAACAAAAAGTGGAATTACAAAATGTTGTTACCATAATACTAACTTCTATAATTGCCTGTGTATTTATCTTTATCAAGATTTTTATTTCTTCATATGGCTTTGAGTTACTGTCTGTTGTCGTCTCATTTCACCCTGCAGGACTCCGTTGAGCATTTCTTTGCAGAGCAAGTCTAGTAGTAATAATTATCGGCTCACTGCCTTCTGGCCTCCAAAATTTCTGATAAGAAATCTGCTGATAATCTTATCTGAGGATCACTTGTATGTGATGAGTTGCTTCTCTCTTGCTGCTTTCAAGTTTCCCTCTTTGTCTTTGTCTTTCAAAAGTTTGATTATAATGTGTCTCAGTGGAGTTCAGAACTGAAAGTTCATTGAGCTTCCTGGATGTTTATATTCACGTCTTTAATCAAGTTTGGGAAGTTTTCAGCCATTATTTCTTCAGATATTCTCTTTGCCCTTTTCTCTGTCTCTTCTCATTCTGGAACTCATGTGATGCATGTTCTGGCTCACTTGGTGGTGTCCTACAGGTCACTTTGGCTCTGTTTACTTTTCTTCAGAGTCTTTCCTTTCTGTTCCTCGGACTTGATAATTTCCATTGTCTTATCTTCAAGTTCACTGGTTCTGTCTTCTGCCCTTTCAAATCTGCCATTGAATCTCTCTAGTGAATTTTTCATTTCAGGTATTGTACTTTTGTGCTCCAGAATTCCTTTTGGGTTTCTTTTTAGGTTTTCTATCTCCTTATCAGTCTTCCTGTTTTGTTCATATATCATTTTCTTGACTTCCTCCATATCATCCTTTAGTTCTTTGTGCACCTTTAACACACTTGTTTCAGAGTATTTTTCTAGTAGATCTGCCATCAGGTCTTTATCAGGGACAGTTTCTGTTGATTTATTTTTTCCTTTGAATGCACCATACTTTCCTGTCTCTTTGTATGCCTTATTTTTGTTTTTGTTGTTCTGGTTGAAAATAAGACATTTGAATCTAATAATGTGTTAACTCTAGAAATAAGATTCTCCATATTCCCTAGAGTTTGCTGTTTTGTTGTGGTTTTTGTATATTGTTTTTATTTTGTTGTTGTTGCCGTTGTTGTTACTGTTGTAGTCTGTCTCTGCACCAAGAATCTGTGCCAATTTTACCAAGGTGTAAACTTAAGGTCTTCTCAGGTCTGTTATGAACCTATTCCTTTCTCTGGCCATATGCAGTCACTTAAAAAATTTCCCCATATCTGCAGTTATAAATGTCCTAGTCTTTGTTGTCTGGCTCCCCAAAGGGAAAAAAGAGAAAAATGTGAAGTTTTAGGGGATAGTAAGAAAAAGGGCTTTGACCCTTTAAGTCCCCTGGAAGTCATGTCAGCTGGAGGGAGAGGGGATTGCAGCAATGAGAGGAGATGCAACAAAAATGGCCGCTGCCTCTTTGTCTGCACCTCTGTGGTTAGATGCAGCAATCAGTGATAAGAGAAAAAATCCTCAATATTTGGAGAATAGGGTCTTTTTTGCCTGCCCTGGCTCCCACAAGCTGTGTGTGGGCTATTCCAGGAATATGTGCATAGCTAGCCTCCTGCCATAGGAGTAGGGGTAGGAAATAGGCAACTGATATTGTGCTATGAGCTGAAATGTATCAAACTTAACTGCAATTTACCATGCCTTCCCCTGGAAATTGCAAGTCTTCAATAGATTCCAGAGTTCCAAAATAGTTGTATCAGACAGATTCTGCCACTGTAATTATTGTCCAGGTGGGAAAACAAACTCCTGATGCTTTTCTACTCCATCATCTTTCCCCTGCTGACTCACACAGTCTTATCACTGCCTCTGCCTCCCTGTAAGAGACTGAAGAAACAAAAGGAAGAAACCCAGACATAGTTTTCATCCAGGATTACACTTGTATGTACCGGACAGTGGTTGGGAGAGTGTTTTATTAACTCACAATAATTCATGCCAAGTATTAAAGTATTTCCCATGGACATAGGGATCACAAGCATGGCTGAAGACTAACGTTTGGCTTTAGTTAATTAGTTGGCACCTATGTCAACAAAGAGTTTAATAAAACTCTGTTAGAAATAGGGTAGGAGAGTGATTGAGAGCAGGGACTGTAGAATTAGGCTGTTTGGGTTTGAATTCTGGGTTTGCTGCTTCCTGTTTCTTTGACCTTGGTTAAGTTGCTGTACTTCTTTCTTTCTTGATATGTGTAATGGAGCCAATGATAGTACCTGAATCAAGAGAGCTGTTAGGATAATTACATGAGTTAATATGTGTAAGAAAACTCAAGCACATTGTAAATGCTGAACATGAGCTGGTAGAAGAATATGCATGTTCTGTCCATAGGCATGGGGTAAAATTTCTATAAGAAAAGGACAGAGTCGGGGCGCCTGGGTGGCGCAGTCGGTTAAGCGTCCGACTTCAGCCAGGTCACGATCTCGCGGTCCGTGAGTTCGAGCCCCGCGTCAGGCTCTGGGCTGATGGCTCGGAGCCTGGAGCCTGTTTCCGATTCTGTGTCTCCCTCTCTCTCTCTGCCCCTCCCCCGTTCATGCTATGTCTCTCTCTGTCCCAAAAATAAATAAAAAACGTTGAAAAAAAAAAATTAAAAAAAAAAAAAAAAAAAGAAAAGGACAGAGTCAGTATCTACTTGGGTAGGCAGTCTGCTCTGTGTAGTCAATCAAGGACTCAGATGGATAATGGCCCTGTTATATTCAGTATGTGGTTTCTGAGGTTTCCTTAGGGGGCCTCCATACAGCTTGTTAAACTAGGAGAATATAGAGGAGCTCAGTGGAAAGTTTTTATGAATTGGTTTTATTGGTTAGAATTTCGTCGGTTAGAATTTCATTGGTTAGAATTCAGTCACAAGATCATACCCAGTTGCAAGGGAGGCTGGGACATATAATCTAGCTGGAAAAAGGAGTTTATGAATTTGGAGGGAGAGCTATCAGTGTTGGCTACAGCTGAACATCAAGACCAAATTAGTATTGGTATCCCAGCAAGAAAAGACTACATTGAATTAAAATAGCTATAATGTCACTGGCCTCTATTGAGGTTGTTTTAACAAAGCACTTTTTGAAACTGGTCATTGAATATACTCTAAAAATATGGATGAGGACATTGTTCACGTCATTACATAATGTGCTTTCTAAGGAACTCTAGGAAAAATTTCCCTTTGATCTTAATGCCAAAGTAATTGTGTTTCCTCAAGTGAGAAGTTTTTTTGTTTTACCATCAACCTTAGAAGTATTAGTAATTGTTTAACTGTCCAACATTGGATTGGAAAACTTATAGCAAATTTAACTTTTTAATTCAACTGATATTTAATGAGTATTTACTGCCTGGCAAGCTTTGAGCTAGATACTGAAGATATAGGAAAGAACAAAACATACATGGGTTGGATCCTGCCTGGTGGAACTCGCAATCTGGATGAGGGTCTGGGAGTGAAGGTGGAGATACATAATAAACAGAATAATGACTACATAAGTGCAACAATACCAATAAATAAGAGACCAAGGTAGGGGCACCTGGGTGGCTCAGTCAGTTAAACATCTGACTCGATCTTGGCTCAGGTCATGATCTCACAGTTCGTGGGTTTGAGCCCCACATTGGGTTCCACACTGACAGCGCAGAGCCTGCTTGGGATTCTCTTTCTCCTTCTCTCTCTGCCCCTCTCTCCCCATTCAAAATAGGTGGATAAACTTAAAAAAATAATAATAAAAAGACCAAGATAAAATTTAAGAGTCATGAAATGACTTTACAGACAATGAATAGGGAAGGGATTTCTCTGAAAAGGTAACATTTAAACTGAGCCGTACAAAAGTTGTTGTACTTCCAGCAGGATGTACAATTTGCACAAAAGCTTTAAGGTGGGATTGAGCTTGACATGATCAAGGGATAGAAGGGAGGCCAGAGTGACAGGAGAGTAGCAAATGAAGGAGGGAGAAAAGCACAAGATGAAATTGGAAAGCTAGCCATATAGGACTTTGAGTGCATGGTCAAGAGTTTGGTTTCCATTCTAAATGCAATGGGAAATTGCTGAAGGCTTTAAGCAGGAGAATGATTGATCCTGCTTGTGTTATGAGATCACTTTTGCTACAATGTAGGGACATGGAAGCAGGGAGAACAATCGGGTGATGGGTGTCAAGGTCTGGAAAAAAGCAGATGGTAGCTCAACCACAGCAAGCCTGTGTATTCTGACAGGGAGCATGCATTCCTGGCTTGTGCCCAGGAAGAAGAGACTCCGTGGTTTGGGCTTTATTCTTCTTTCCCTACCCTTTCTTGACCCACTTTCCATTTGTGCTTGTTTGTTGTATGTTAGAGAGCCTTGTGAACAGCTTTAAATTCTTTCTGGATATTCTGTATAATTCTACAATCCTGGGATATAGATCCTTCTTTGTTCCAAAAGTGATTCATTATATTGCTTAGAAAGAATAAATATTGTTGGGGCGCCTGGGTGGCTCAGTTGGTTAAGCATCTGACTTTGGCTCAGGTCATGATCTTGAGGTTCTTGAGTTCAAGCCCCACATTGGGCTTTGTGCTGACAGCCAGAGCCTGGAGCCTGCTTTAGATTCTGTGTCTCCCTCTCTCACTGCCCCTCCCCCACTCGTGCTGTCTCTCTCTCTCTCTCTCTCTCTCTCTCTCAAAAATAAATAAACATTAGGAAAAAAAGAATAAATATTATTTCTCAAGAGGTTTGGTATTTCTGGGTAGTCAATTGGGAAGACAGTTGGGACTTCTAGAGAAAGTGGATCCAGAGGACCCAAACTGCTACTTAAGAACAATTTATAAATGTAGATTATGGAGCTCAGAAAGAAGTTTCTCTTTGATATTTCTCCTAGATTACATGAAAGAGAGTCACTGGGGAATTCTGTGGACAGTCAGGGAAGCTTCAAGTTTGGTGGCTATAAACAGAGGAGTTAAAATTGGGGAACAAAGGGGTGAACGTGGAGAGAGGGAAGTAAGACAGGAGAGTACTTCCTCAAAGTCAGGATGGTTATGAGAATGCTCTGGTTTGAACTTCAAGAAGTTACTGGAAATGAATAATGTCACACACACACACACACACACACACACACACACACACACACACAGACATCTATTGAAAAGATATAGCAAATGTCTGTTGCAAGTCAGCTTTTGGCAAATTAAAGTACCATGATGACCCTTCAATTTGCTAGGGGACAAGAGGCATTGACTGTCCCAGTGTGGGTACGGACAGGGAGTGAGTATCCTGGCCATTGTATCCATAATGAACATGCATTTCTCCCTCTCTTGAGCCCGACAGCACACCACAGCTTGCTCACTCAGTCCACTGGGTCCACTCCTATATTCCCAGAACATAGGTCTCTTCATCCTTAGTATCATGTCTGGCTGGGCCTTTAGCAGCCTTTGGTACCTCATTTGACTCGACTATTTTCCTGTTCTATTGAGCATGAAGGTAATAATTTAACTACCTTAGGCATACAGTATATAGAGTAAATGGTTTGTTGAATTTGATTGCTTAATATTTTTAGAAAACTAACAATTTGTAGAGATAAATTTGTATGTATGAAACATATGTGTGTATACATAGGTGATATAAAGATATATAGACACACACACACACAGAGTGTTTGCCTGCAAGAGAGATCAATAACGCGTATGTCTATTGGACACAAAGTAGCTGCCGCCTATGAAGAAAGGGACAGAGAGAACAGGAGGGGAAGAGTAAAGGAACTAGAGCTGACAAAGAGTAGAAGCAAAAATGTCAACATACCCCCTACTTTTAATGCAAAGCATGCCACTGTCAGATAATGTCACAGTTCCTGCCACTAGAATCCATGGTTCTGTCCCTAAAGATCTTGTTCTCTTTTATAATCCCAGGCCAGGAGGGGCTCCATTCAATCCCCTTTTATTTGTCAGGTTTGATACTCTTAAGAGGTCTCACTTTAAACAGGCTCGAGAACTCCCATTGGTTTCTCTTAAGGTTATCTCATATATATATATATATATATATATATATATATACACACACACACACACACACACACATATACACACATATATATAATATATATACATATATAAATATATATACATATATATATATATATTTCTGATTATTTCAGTAGTGTCTGGTTGCAGATAGAATCAGAGATGCTCACTATTACAAACACAAAGGAGAGCAATAATAAATAAAAGAACTTGGAGCTAGACTATGGGGGCTAAATCTCAGTTCTCCCATTTACTCAGTATATGTCCTTCGGCAAAATTGTCTGCCCTCTCAGTGCCTCAGTTTCCCTATTTATAAAATGATACCAATGAGCATACCTACCTTCTAGGGTTGTTGTAAGAGTTAATTGGGTTAATACACATAAAGCACTTGGAACTGCCCTAGCAACATTTAGAACGCCGTGAAGGTTAGCTTGTATCGCTGCTTTCCTCTTCAGCTAGGAATTACTACAAGTAGGAGTAGACTGCTCATTCCACCAGTTCTTCCTGATCACTCCTCTCCCACACCAAGCCTGTGTGATGGGATGCCCCACCCTAGAGCAGGATCCGAGGATGTCAGGAAAAGAGGCTGGAGTGCAGTGTGTGGAGTGGTGGACCTTGGGTTTAAGGTGAAGTGCCAGGTGTTTCTTTACCTTCACCCACCTGTTAGAAGAGCCCATCTGACTGCCCAAGTCTTGTTCAGTCCAGCCCGTGTCCAATTCCTTCCCATACTCAACTCATCTTTTATTACTCTCTGGCCAGTAGAAGGTGCTGAATCTCATGGCCACCTCTCATCCTTCTTACTGTACGTATCAGCTCTGTTTGCTAGGGAAAAGGCCCAGGATTGCTGGCCAGGTGATAAAGAAAGTGTGGGGCTGGGGAAAAATCTTCCCCAAACATGATTGGAGCAAAATACCCTTGGACATTATACCCTCAGCAAGTTCCTCAAAATTTAAGTGACATTTTTCAGACAAATGAACTTTCCTAGTCTGATTTCCTGGAAAAGCCAGATATTCAAAGAAATTGTATGGCCCTGGTGGCCAAACAAGGTCAGTAAATTCTCCCACTGAGCCCCTTCTCAGGCTTGAAAAATTACCTGCTGGCACAGGAACATGTTTGAAACTTGTGGGCGGGGACTGCCTCCGAATATTTGCCCTCCCACAAACTCACCACTGGCCCACTTCAGCTCCCACAACTAGGTCCTGAATTGCGGCAAAAGCCACATTCATGTAAGTACTGTCAAGCCAGATGACCAGCCAGTCTGTTTTTCCACAATATGTGTTACTCTCCTGGGACACATGTCTTCAGGTATATACCTTTTGATGCAGACAGACTACTTACGGCAGGTTTTTCCAAGGAAATAATCAGACAGGGACCCATGTCATATATACACATAGGTGAGGTCATTTGTGGTTCCGTTGTTTTATAATATCAGCAATACTGGAAATCACCCAAGTGGTTCTCAGTAGTGACGGCTTAAATAAATTATGGTGTAGTGATGCAATGAAATACTCATGAGTCATTACAAGTAATCATGGGATCTATAATTGTTGACATGGAAAGATGCCCATGGCAATTTTGATGAGTGATAAAAGAAGTTCAGTGAACAAACAGCATCTTAATATAATGGCGTTTATTAAAATTGCATTCATACATACATGTGTGTCCAAAGAGCTATAGAAAATTATGTTCACCAAAATACTAGTGATTATCTCAGGTGTATTTGGGTAATCTTATGTATTTATTTATTTATTTATTTATTTATTGTTATTATTTTTTTTAGAGAGAGAGAGAGCGCACGAGCAGGAGAGAGGAGCAGAGGGAGAGAGAAGGAGAATCTCAAGCAGGCTCCATACTCAGCGCAGAGTCCCATGACCCTGGAATTATGACCTGAGCCAAAATCAAGAGTCGGATGCTCAACCACCTGAGCCACTCAGGCGTACTATTTGGGTAATCTTTACTCTTTTCTTTAAAAAAAAATATATTTAGCAATGATATAATGTGTCATTTTGCAATCTGAAAAAACAAACTAAACTTTTTACATTTTAATTCTGAGGGGAAAAGAATGAGCTAGGTTTTAATCATATTTTTATGAATACAATCTTGGGTTGACCATACCAACCAGGTAACAGCATAAGAATAATATAAATAACATTTATTGAGAACTTACTATGTGTTAATAGGCTCTGTTCTAAGCACTCTCCATGTCTCAAACCATTTAATCTACACAACATTCTACATTTGACATTTACCCCTGTTTTACAGATAATGAAACAATACCAAGAGAGAAAGTCCTTTGTTCAAGGTCTCAGGGCTGGTACAAGATGAAACAGAGAGTTGGGCAGAGGTCTCTGATCATGACCCGTGTGCGGCTCCATGGACAGTTCACCTGCTCTTTATCTGCAGGGAGGTCTGAGAATGGGTGAGTGGGTGATAGGAGTAGCACTCCATCCTCTTCCTCTATTGTTTTGAAGGGTCTTCAGCCTCCCATTGGCTACCTGTTCACTTACCTCCTCTCAACTTCAATTTCCTCTTTCATAAAATAAGAAAGACTTCTTAGACCTACTGACTTACAATGCATTACTCCCCTCTGTACCATGTATGGACCTAGGAGCTACTTCTGTTGTGGCACTTACACTGCCCCCCACTGTCATCACCAACATCCTATCTCACGCTGAGAGGCCCCTGGATCCCTCAATGCGCAAGTCGTCAAGACAGGCTAGAAGACAGCTGAGTTGGGCGTTCTCTGTGCCTGCATTTACCACTCTCTACAATAATTCTGTTCATGTGTCATTCTCCCCACTGGACATGGCCCCTCAAAGCAAAGACAATGTCTTGAGCACCTCTGCATCCCCAGTGCCAGGACCATAACATTGTTCAATTAAACAACACCCTTTGTGGAGTGAATAACTAGAAATTACGGCCATGTGGCCTTATGCTATCAGAGTAACAGTCTGGGAAAGCAATGCTTGCATCTGAATTTATTTTTAGTGTTCTGTTTTCTACCTTGTCTGGCACCACATTCAGAATAGAAATGTTCATTAAATAAAGAAGTCACTAATTTTTAACATGCCACTTATGCAAAAGGCACCAGCAGGCCCTGTTTTATATGAATTACCTAATTCAAGAAATACTAGGCTTTCTTTTTTTTTAATTTTTAATGTTTATTTATTTATTTTGGGAGAGAGAGAGAGACAGAGAGAGCAAGTGGGGGAAGGGAAGGGAGAGAGAGGGAGACAGAGAATTCCAAGTAGGCTCTGCACTGTCAGCACAGAGCCCAATATGGGGCTCGAACTCACGAACTGTGAGATCATGAACTGAACTCAAGAGTTGGATGCTCAACTGACTGAGCCACCCAGGTGCTCCAAGAAATACTAGGCTTTCTATATAAGTTAGAAAATATTACAAAACTCCATCTCGTTCTTCAGGCATTTTACCACCATCCCTCAGAGCAGCTAGTGGGGAGTAGAGGCTGATTCAACGTTTCTGCCCTCTGTGTCAACTGCTGTCTACTTTACACATAGTCCCACCTCTCTGCGATTACTATGGCTTCTAAATCCCCACATGCCACGAGTTAGGTGAGTAATTCATGGCTGAATGCTTACGTATTACCCCCCCAAGGGTAAACCGAGGATCCTGATATCTGCTTTTCTTACAAAAGAAAATCCAAGAAACATAGACAGATACAAGGCACATATTGAAATAGCCACTTTTGGCCGGGGAGTTCTCATTTTCTATTCCTCCCTTTTACTCACTTTTCTTCACAAGGATGGTGGCAAACAAAGTAATCAAACCTAGGGATTCTCTAATGCTGAGCTATCAATTAGGGCATGCTGATGACATCCAAATCACCTGTTTTCAAAGTTTCAAAACATGCATATCTCTGCACCTCAACCATGGAGATTTTCAATCAAAAGGTCTGGGGGAGTGTCCAGGCACCTCTATGTTTTTAAAGTTCCCCAGGGGATTCTGATGTGCAGCCAGGTTTGGGAAAAACTGATATGGGTCAGTCTCCTCAAAACGTGAGTCAGCTGTCTTCTCCTGTCTCTGACTGTATTTGAAAAGATGAAAATATGCATCATTTCACTTTCTTTTTTCTTTTTTTAAATGGAGTTGAAACCAAGAGTCAATGTGAGAACTTCTTATTTCCTTTATCTGAGGTTGAGTTTAGGTGTCCCCTCCACTTGACCAGGCACTGCGTCTCCTCCTAAAGATCTCTAAGGGCAAAGGATGCCAATCTAGACTTCAGGAGAAAGATTCCCTCCTCCATTCCACTCTGGGACCTTGTTGTAGTTGTGGTGAACCGTGGTTAGGGAATTCCTGGACGAAAGGGCTATGTGATGCTATGTTTTCTAAAAGAAATACACATTTGGCCTTTGGTTTCTGTTTCTGGCACAGAGCTCCTCAATACCTTGGAATTTCCTAAGTGATGAGGACTGTAAATGTGTTTCTGTTATGTTAGTGAGGTGACTTATGGATGCATCTAAGTTTGGGGCTGGTTTCCAGGAGAACCAACCAGTGATTAGAGACGCGGAACTTTGGAGTTTTAACGCCCTGACCTCCTGACAATAGAGAGGTGTCAGAGGTTAAATCAATCACCAGTGCCCAATGATTTCAACCAACAATCATGCCTATGGAATGAAGCCACTAAAAACCCAAAAGGGGGGCACCTGTGTGACTCATTCGGGTGTCTGACTTTGGCTCAGGTCATGATCTTGCGGTTCAAGGGGTTCAAGCCCCATGTCAGGCTCTGTGCTGACAGCTCAGAGTCTGGAGCATGCTTCGGATTCTGTGTTTCCCCCTCTCTCCGCCCCTCCCCCTGCTCACACTGTCTGTCTCTCTCTCAAAAATAAATAAACATTTTTTAAAAATCAAAAAAAAAAAAAAAAAAGGAAAAGTTCAAAGAGCTTCCAGGTTGTGGCGTCAGAATGCTTCTATATGCCACTGTGCTGGGCTCAAACTCTATCAGGACAGGAGGGCCTTTGTTCAGATCTCACCCTTTGTATCTCTTCATCTGGATGTTGATTAGTATTTTTAATATCCTTTGTAATAAATTAGTAATCTAGCAAGTAAATTGGCTTCCTGAGGTCTGTGAGCCTGTCTAGGAAATTACTGAAACCCAAGGAGGGGTGGTGGGAACCTCTGATCAGTAGCTGGTCAGTCAGAAGCACAGGTGACAGTCTGCATTGTGACTGGTATGTGAAGTGGGGACAGCCTTGTATCACTGACCCCTCCACCTGTGGAATCTGATACTACCTCTGGGTAGATAGTGTCAGAATTGAGTTGAATTGTAGGACACCCAGCTGGTATCCAAGAACTGCTTGTTGGTGTGGGAAAAAACTCACCTCCAACACACACACTGAAATGAGTACACAATTTTAAGCTGGTTCTGGGGATCCTTCAGTCCTGAGTTCCTGGGACCACACCAGGTTCATCTCAGAGCAGGCCTCAATGTCTGGGGCCAACACTCTTGCCTCCCTCTGTCCCTCAAGAGATGAGCCAAGACCAGGAAAATGGAGGAATGTTGGGATGCATGTAGACAGTTTAGTTCCTTAACTGTCTCTACCTTGTCCTTCCCCCAAAACCACCCTAGAAATGACGCCATGCCTATGTCAGCATGTAGCAGTAAGGGGATCTCAAGCTCTGCTGCTCCTCTGTGTTATTAGAACTGTCTGATGTAATGGAGGCCACTTGAGCAAAAATGGTAATTCTACCAGCTACCTAGGCAGACCTGACACTGGAACCACAGGCCGGTCTGCAGAAGGGACTGGAATGAGGACCAGAATTCTAGTCAGGGCTGTCTCTCCCTTCCCTTCTTTGGTTTCCCTCTGAAGAGCTTGCCTAGGCTACATGGTGAAGAGGCCTTCTGCCTTCCTGCCCATCCCCCTGCCTGATGGGTAGAGAGAAACCTTCATCGTATCTCAGTCCAATCTCATACCTCACAGGTCATTTATGACTCAGCTCAGTTCCAGCTCTTTTAACAACTTTCTGATATATAATTCACATACCATACAATCCACCCCTTTAAAGTATACCATTCAACGGTTTTTTGTATATAAACAGAGTTGTGCAACAATCAGTACAATAAATTTTAAAACATTTTCATCATCCTGTAATGAAACCCCATACCCTTTAACAGTCACACCTCTATATCCCCTCCTAGTCCGAGTCCTCAGCAACCACTAACTACCGTCTGTCTCTAGGGGTTGTCTGTTAAAGACAGTTCATATCTGTGGACTTATACAGTATGTGGTCTTTTGTGACTGGCTTCTTTCACTGAGCATGATGTTGTCAAGGTTCAGCCACACTATAGACTGAATCAGTACTTCATTCCCTTGTAAGGCTGAATTCTTTTCCACTGGATGGATACACCAAAGTGTATGTATCCATTCATCAGCTACTGGGCAGTTGAGCTCTTTCCACTGGGGGCTATTATGAATAATGCTGCTAGGAACATTGGGGTACACTTTTTGTATGGACATACATTTTCATTTTCTCTTGGTTATATGCCTAGGAGTAGAATGCTGGGTCATACGGTAACTCTACGATTAACATTTAGGGGAACTGCCAGAGCCCAGTTCCACTTGAAATTCCAGTCTCACATCCTTTTCAATCTCCCCCTACTCCAGGAACAGGGTAAACATGTGGGTCAGCTCTCTTGGAGTGAGAGAGGCAAATATCCCCAGGATGGGTCTGGGTCAGGCCAGTGATGGTACTCTAATAAAGGCCAAGGACCCCTGTGCCTGTGGCTTATCCCCCTTCTGTGTCCCTTGAAGCCACAGGAACCATGGAGTTTTTAATGGCCACTGAGGGCAGGAAGGCCTGGGATGAGGGGTGCCTCCATTTTC
The DNA here is from genome assembly GCF_023721935.1 of Panthera uncia. Lineage (NCBI taxonomy): Eukaryota > Metazoa > Chordata > Mammalia > Carnivora > Felidae > Panthera > Panthera uncia. The sequence goes on along the minus strand of NC_064807.1, from coordinate 6,164,109 downwards.
ATCATCCCTGAAAACAACCCCACAGCCCTTCTGACATCCCAGAAATGGGGTACTTTAGGGAACTTCTCACCTTCAGAAACCCCAGGCAAGCAGCAGGTGTTACATTTTATGAAGAGCACTTTCAAACTTCAGGATGTCCAGCATCCCTTTCTTCCCTCCCAAAGATGAGAGGAGAAGAGAACAGTACATATCCCCTCCAGGACCCCAGAAGGTCCTTCTGGTCTCTGGAATCCCTCTCTTGTGTTTTAAATTTGAAAGGCTGGTGGAAGGGGTGCCTGGGTGTTCAGTAAGTTAAGCTTCTGACTCTTGATTTTGGCTCAGGTCCTAATCTCAGGGTTCGTGAGTTCAAACCCCACATCAGGCTGTGCACTGACAGTGCCTGAGCCTGCTTGGGATTCTCTTTCTCTCCCCCTCTCTGTGCTCCTCCCCTGCTTGCATGAGCTCTTTCTCTCCTTTTTTCTCAAAATAAATAAATAAACTTAAAAAGAAAAAAAGAAAAAGAAAGGAAGGAAGGAAGAAAAGAAAGAAAGGAAGAAAGAAAAGAAAGAAAGAAAGAAAGAAAGAAAGAAAGAAAGAAGAAAAGAAAGAAAGGTTGACCAGTTCAACCTCTCCCACCCCTGCCTTTTCCACCCTCATTTCTCAGCCCTATGCCTCAGAGACTCCCCTTACTGAGGTCTGACAGTTGTGACTTCAGTAACTTTATTCTCCACAAGGAGCTATCTCAAAGGAACTTCTTCCCTAATAGTCAACTGAGGGGAGATGGACTGGGGAAGTACTTCATCAGTAGCTCCCATGAACCCATTCAACTTAAAATAAACCTCCCTTTTATCTGAGTTGCTTTCCGGGAATGAGCCAAACTTTGACCTCGTTCCTTCTAAAAATAAACACCCATCTCTGTTGCTCTGGCCAGAACACCCTTCCCCACCTTCCCTTCCCTCATATTAAGGCAAGGTCTTCCTTAGCAGGTAGGGATCAGGTGGGTCACTAGAGGCCGACCTCCAGTCCCTGGACTCATCATGAGTCAAGGAAGACTGGTTTCCAGGGAGGCCCCAGGTGGTCTCCTCCCCTCTCTCTCTGCCTCCAGTTGTCTGTGACCTTCTCCATCTTCAAGAGAGGGGGCTAGCCATCATTGCCATTCATCACATTCCACATCAACACACATCAAAGCCTTAGTTGCTCAAAGAGGTAAAAGAACTGTATGCTAAAAACCATAGAAAACCTATGAAATAAATTGAAGATGACACAAAGAAATGGAAAAACATTCCATGCTCATGGATTGGAAGAACAAATATTGTTAAAATGTCGATACTACCCAACGCAATCTACACATTCATTGCAATCCCAATTGAAATAGCATCAGCATCCTCCTCAGAGCTAGAACAAACAACCTAAAATTTACATGGGACCACAAAAGACCCAGAATAGTCAAAGCAATGTTGAAAAGAAAACCAAAGCTGGAGGCATCACAATCCCGGATTTTAGCCTATACTACAAAGCTGCAATCATCAAGACAGTATGATATTGGCACAAAAACAGACACATAGACCAATGGAATAAAATAGAGAACCCAGAACTGGACCCACAAATGTATGGTTAACTAATCTTTGACAAAGCAGGAAAGATTATCCAATGGAAAAAAGTCTCTTTAGCAAATGGTGCTGGGAGAATTGGACAGCAACATGCAGAAGAATGAAACTAGACCACTTTCTCACACCATACACAAAAATAAACTCGAAATGGATGAAAGACCTAAATGTGAGACAGGAAACCATCAAAACCCTAGAGGAGAAAGCAGGCAACAACTTCTTTGACCTCAGCCTCAGCAATTTCTTGCTCGACACATCTCCAAAGGCAAGGGAATTAAAAGCAAAAATGAACTACTGGGACCTCATCAAGATAAAAAGCTTCTGCACTGAAAATGAAATAGTCAACAAAACCAAGAGGTAACTGACGGAATGGGGAAAGATATTTGCAGATATATTGGATAAAGGGTTAGTATCCAAAATCTTTAAAGAACTTACCAAACTCAACACCTGAGAAACAAATAATCCAGTGAAGAAATGGGCAGAAGACATGAATAGGCACTTTTCCAAAGAAGACATCCAGATGGCCAACAGACACACCAAAAGATGCTCAACATCACTCAACATCAGGGAAATACACATCAAAACCACAATGAGATACCACCTTACATCGGTCAGAGTGGCTAAAATTAACAACTCAGGAAACAACAGATGTTGGCGAGGATGCGGAGAAACGGGAACCTTCTTGCACTGTTGGTGGGAATGCAAAATGGTGCAGCTACTCTGGAAAACAGTGTGGAGTTTCCTCAAAAAATTAAAAATGGAACTACCCTACGACCCAGCAATAGCACTACTAGGAATTTATCCAAAGGATACAGGAGTGCCAATTCAGAGGGGCACATGTACCCCAATGTTTATAGCAGCACTTTCAACAATAGCCAAATTATGGAAAGAGCCCAAACATCCATCAGCTGATGAATGGATAAAGATGTGGTGTGTGTGTGTGTGTATACACACACACACACACACACACACACACACACTCACACACGAATACTACTCAGAAATGAGAAAGAATGAAATCTTGCCATTTGCAACAACATGGATGGAACCAGAGGGTATTATGCTAAGTGAAATAAGTAAGAGAAAGATATCATATATTTTCACTCATATGTGGAATTTAAGAAACTTAACAGAAGACCATGGGAGAAGGGAAGGGGAAAAAGTAGTTTCAAACATAGAGGGAAGCAAACCATAAGAGACTCTTAAATACAGAGAACAAACTGAGGGTTGATGGTGGGCAGGGTGGGGAAGGGAAAATGGGTGATGGGCATTGAGGAGGGCACTTGTTGCGATGAGCACTGGGTGTGGTATGTAAGCAATGAATCATGGGAATCTACTCCCAAAGCCAAGAGCACATTGTAACATACACTGTATGTTAGCTAACTTGACAATAAATTACATTTAAAAAAATAAAATAAAACCTTGGTTTCTGACTTTGGGGAGGTTGCTAAGGCTAGTTCCAGATAAACTCCTGACTCCTTGAAATTCTCACCCCTTCCCAAGTTCTTGGTCTTTGTTCATTTCTCCAAAACCCTGGGTGCACTTTTTTTCTCATTCTTAGGCTGGATTCTTTTATTTTTTCTGTATAAGGCCAAGCAGGGTGGGAAAGGTTGGACTTGTTGTTTGGATCTTGAACAGTTAACACTGATTTATCTCCTGCTATTGGACAAGGACTCTTCTAGATGCTTTACATGAACATTTACATCACATTACATTATATACACTGCATCTGGAGGAAAATATCTGGGGAAGAAAGAATAGAAGTGAATTCTGCCCTGCATTTACAAAGTGATCCTGGTAAAGCAGAACAATCTCTCTTTGCCTCAATTTTCCCTTCTATGAAATGGACCTTGGAGGCCTCGGAGACTGGTGGTAGACACTGGTGAGGTCATTATTATGCTTATCATATTGCAGTATTTGTGACCTACGTTCTAATTTTCCATTAGTAAGTATCAATGCAACATGGAGGGGTCTGTATTCTGCATGTCAGCTATGCCTCAGGGATCTTTTGTGACAAAGAGAACGACACTAAATTAAATAAATTGGAAACAAACATAAACCCTTGGCCAAGTTCTTAAACTGATTTCTTGTTGCTGTTGGTTAGCAATTGAACTGTACTGTCCATTACTGATTTTTGATGATTATTTCCACATCTTTACAAAAGTCATCTGTGTCCATGGCAAGTTATTTAGGAAATAAAGTAGAAGTCACAAGAAGAAACTAAAACATCACCTGCAAGTCCTCCACCCAGAAATGCGCTGTTAACACTGGTATCTACCCCTCCAGTGTTTCGTTGAGGCATATGGATTTCTGAGGCAGTAAAGTGTGCTGAGATTCCAGTTTGAGTTTCGTTTGGGAACTTTGTCAAAACTCCCAGCCCTTCTCTGGGTTTGAGATGAGTCTTTTTGTCCCCCCAAACCTCAGTTGCTCAGCAAGAGCCCAGAGGAAAGAGTGGAGGGAAGAGGTGGACAGAGAGGGAGGGGGCCTAGAGCACAGAGGGAGAGATACAGCGGGGAGTGGGTCTCCCCCTTCAACACAGGCAGAACTCTGATGGATTGTGTGGGGATCTTGAAGACAGTAAACTCTGAGAGCCACACGGGGGACCTATGCCCTCTCTTTAGACTATCACGGTAACTGGAGAAGGTCAGGTAAGAGCAGGCATCTCCCCTGAAACCACACACCCAGAGCTGTGGGTGGAGAAGCAGGTCCCCAGAGGAAGTCTGGCTTCCCACAGACACAGCCCCATCCTTGAGGAATAGGCAGCCAGTCCCGTTTGTAGCCAATACAAGTTTTACTCCTTCTTGTTTAACGGATGCAGTTGAAAGAACAAGGAAGAAAGAAGAAGGCTGCTTTTTCAGAAGAAAACCAATTAAGGCACGTCATGGAGAGAGTACGAGAAAATATTAGATAAATGCGGCTAAGAACACACACCCTACGTGCACCTCAGAGCCTTGTCCCTGCTCAGGCCACACCTATGAGCCCAAGGGGATAGGGCGGCAGGAATGGGTTGGTCATCCAGCCTTGCGCTCAAGTTGGCCTGTTCTGCACCCGCTTTGAGTCTCACTGCTGGAAAGCCTCACATGTAGTGGTACCACAGAGGCCTGAGTCCAAATTCAGCCATGCAGCTGAGGAAGGGTTGCTTGACCTCGACTCTTTCTTCATATGTAAAATGGGCTCGATGGTATGTAGACCACACATTGCTCCAAGAATGGAGTCCTGTAGTGGGTCAATTTCCCCAAATATTTATGTTCACCTGGAGCCTCAGAATGTGACCTTAGGTGAAGCAAGGTATTTGCAGAAGTGATTAGTTAAGATGAGGTCATCTTGGATTAGGGTGGGCCCTAATCCAATGGCTGGTGTCCTTCTAAGAAAAGGAAAGGACACTCAAAGATACACAAGAGAAGAAAGTCCTGTGAAGATGGAGACAGAGATTGGAGTGATCAGCTACAAACCCAGGGGAGTGGCCAAGGCTTACCAGAATCACACCGCAAGCTGGGAATCAGCAAGAGGGCATTCTTGACTGGAGCCTTTCGAGGGAGTGGCCCTGTGACACCTGATTTCACCCACCTTGCCTCCAGAAATGTGGGGAAACCTTGAGCATACTGTCTGCTGTCTTAATCCACCCAGTCTGTGGTAACTTCTTACAGCAGCACTAGGAAACAAACAAAGGCATCTGCAAAAAGTCCCTGGCACACAGCTAGAATGTGCTGGTATTCTCTTCCTCCCCTTTTCCTACTAAGTGCACCAGCTTCTTCAGGGACACATTGCAAGGTGCACCTGAGGGCAGAGGAGCAGTGCTTAAAAGCAAAACCAAAACTTCTCAGTAGGCTGGGTTTCAGCCAGTTCCTCAGACTTAGTTTTGGTTTGAATTACCCTCGTGTTACAAGGAAGCCTGAGCTAGATGGAGATGATGTCTTTTCTTCTCTTCCCTAACGTACCTTACGTGACAGCTTTTTGTGGCCCGTCCTCATATGTCCCTCTGCCAGCTGGGAAGAATCCTGGCTGGGAGCTGAGGCTTGTTGCAGTGGTTTAGGGAGCAACCTACAATTTTTGTTTTGTTTTGTTTTTGGTTTTGTTTGGTTTCGGCTGTTTATTCAGTTGACTCCTATGACAGAGTCTGACGCAGGAGCTACTGTTTGTTGTTTCTTTTCTTTAACGTCTTTGCCTGTGGGGCCAAGTTCTGATGTGAGTATCCAGTAGGTTGAGATTTCCTCCTCACTGAACTGGTGTTGCAGACGATGATGAGGCTGCCACGGTCAGGTAAGTGTGGGCACACTTTCCCTTCACATCATTGCAAGCAGGAGAAAATCTGCCTCGGCAGTTATGTTCAGGCACGCTAACAAGCTAATATCTTGCTGTCTCCAAAATAGTGGGATTTCTCAAGCTCGCTCGTATACGTATTACTCATGTTGGGAAGATTTATGAGCTGAGATTTTTTTTTTTTCCTGCACAGAATAAATATGCAGTGCAAAAAAAAAAAAATTAAGTATCTTGAGATTGTCTCTCAGCTTAGAATTTGGGGAAGGTTAATGGAACTTAAAAATTTGTTTTTTTGTTTTGTTTTGTTTTTTGTTTACTTCAGATCTCTGGTTGTAATTATCCCTTTGGCAGGCAGGCAGCGTTCCAGACTAATCTGCATTTACAAGCTATGCTCTAAGAGTAAACTGTTTATTTTTTTTTATTTATTTTTTAATATATGAAATTTATTGTCAAATTGGTTTCCATACAACACCCAGTGCTCATCCCAAAAGGTGCCCTCCTCAATACTAAGAGTAAACTGTTTAAAACAAAGAAAAGCAACAAAAAACCCAACTACAATCAAATTAACTTATAATACATGCAACTGTTAGTTTTAATTAGATTAGAGGCCTACTAAATTAGATTTGAGGCCTACTAAAAGACTTACTTTTCTATATAAAACGATTAGAGCAAGATTAGCTAACTGAAAGAACACTGTTGCTATGTATTGCTCACTGCCTGGGTGCAAACAGTAGAAAAGAGAGGACCGTGGATTTCATGTGGGAGAGGGGTGAAGTGAGCAGCTTGAGTGAAATTGCCTATAAATAAGCTTTCTATTCCTGAAATTCTATGATTCTGTGCAAGGGAATTGCAGACATCGATTAACACAGTGCACAGTAAGAATATTCAGTGTGAATAGTAATCAGATGTAGTATCCAGAGTTAAATGCCAATTGACTGGATTTTCTCTGAGCTCCCTCCCAAGCCCAAGAAGTCAATGAATGCACGAACACCATATTGCTCCTGCCTCTCAGAAGTGGTCTATGCGCCTTCATTACCTGAACTCTCTCTACCAGCAGCTCTTGCTGACCTGCAGCTTCCAGATGTGCTCTCCCCAGATTTCTCTTTCTCGGGAGACTTTCCATTCGACTGCAGGTCTTCAGGGACAAGGACTGCACCTTTTAGGTTCTCTGAAACTCAAGTGCCTGGCACAGTGCCTCAGTCATGCAGAGGTGCTCACTGGGTGCCTGTTGAGTTGGAAAACGATTTGATTTGATGAATCCACAGTTGAATCACCAGATGTGGGTCATTTGTGTGTTTGTGGAATACACAGGGAGCAGATGGGGGTTGATTTGAGAAGGATACAGTGCAAATGAGCTCAGAGGCAGTATTTCAGGTTGTGCTTCTGAGTCAACTTGCTTTAAGATGCATGGGATAGAGATCCATAGATAGTTGTGTGACGTTTTTATTCCACATAGCAGTGCCCAAATATACCACGTACCTTCACTGGGACATACTTAAGTCACCCTGCGGTGAGGCTTCTGCAGCCTGGTCTCTTCCTGTCACAGCCTGCTCTACCATTCCACCTGTCTCCTGCACCTTGTGGTCCCCCTGTCTTTAATCAACTGACAGAATTCCAATAGATACAGGAATCTGAAAGTTTATCCAGCACCAATCACCTCAATGCCTTCCAGCACTCTCTAACACCTCTGGAGGCTGGTTTCCAGTTCTAATTTTCCAGATCTGTATTATCAATCCCTCTGCTTCTTGGGATTTTCTTCCTTTGGCTCTGAGATACTACGGTGGGGAGCTTTTCATACTCTTGGACCATTTCTTCTTTGCCTTCTGCTCTGGACTCCTACTCCTGCTCTTCTAATTTGGAGGCATCCGTCAGAGAGAATTCAGACTTTTTTTTTCTCCAACCTGTGTTTTTATATACTTTCCCTCTGAGAGAATTAATTCGTTCCCCCAATGTCAATTGGCATTTGCATGTTGGAAATAACATGTTTGTCTCTAGCACTGAATTGTGCCCCAAACGTGAGGCTTTCATCTGTCTTGAGTTGTTTCAATTACTTCATGACTCAAACCCCACTCGTGGCATTCCCTGTAAAATGGCTCTTGATCTAGTCTTTCCTCCACTCTACCCCTCTGCAATGGCATCAGCATTGTGTCTTGATTTTCAGGCTTCAAAACCACAGTCAACTTGTTGCTTCTCTTTCTTTCCTGTATGGCTGATCACTTGTCAATTGTTTTGTCAATTGTTTTGTCAATTGTCTTGTGATGAGTTTCTCCTTCCTCTGCCTTTCTTCCCTTTTCTGAACCTAAGTCAGGGGCTTTACCAAATATCTGAATTAATACTATGACCCCCTCATTGAGTGACTGGCATTCAATTTTACTCCCTCATTTCTATACAAAAAAAAAAACAACCCATAGATTTGATCTGTTTCACATACTTCTTTGGGATTGTCACTCACTTGTTGACAAGCTATAACTGGCATTAAACTATTGACAGAATGTCTCAACCCATATTACCGGTCTAGATATGCTGTTCCTGGTCCTCCTCGATAAGCCCTGTGTGTGTGTGAACCTCTGAGATTACTTCTAACTCTTCTGCAGGAGCCTCCAGAGTAGCTCCAACTCTCCAAATCCCACTCAATCTTGGACGTATCCTTCCACCAGGCAACTTGCATGGTCTGGGCATTTTCATGTAGAAACCTTTCACATCGCCTCTTACTATTTTTCATGTGTACAGAATTTTGATGTTCTGACTATGGTATAATGTCTTAGAGGGCAGGGATCCTTTCTTACATGAATCCTTGTCTTGATTGCCACTTTGATTTGAGTGAATTTTCTAATTCAAAGACGTGCAAAAAGTGGGAGCATCATATTCATTGGCTAAAAAGTTGAGATGCAATTTAAGTTAAACTTGAACTGATGTTAAATTGACTAATGTCTCAGAGTGCCTGGGTGGCTCAGTTGGTTAAGCACTGACTTTGGCTCAGGTCATGATCTCACAGCTGGTGGGTTCGAGCCCCACATCGGGCTCTGTGCTGACAGCTCAGAACCTGGAGCTTGCTTCGGATTCTGTGTCTCCCTCTCTCTCTACTCCTCCCCCTCCCCTGCTCATGCTCTGTCTCTCTAAAAAATAAATAAACACTAAAAAAAAAGTTTTAATTGACTAATGTCTCTTGATGCCTAGCTCAGAGCTTTCCACCATGCCATCGAGAGAAGCAGCTTCCCTAGTGGCGTGGGGGAGCCATCTGAGCATGACTCTTCACCAATCTAAAAAGAGTGGCCCTTATTACAAACAAATTTTAAGTTGTTCCATATTAAAAATGAGAAATTTTGGTCTAAATAATAATAATAAATACATACATACATGCATGAATAAATAAAAATTTTAAAATAAATAGATTAAAAAAGAGTGGCCTTGCTTCTTCTCTCTCTCAAGTCTGAGCATCTTGTGACTGAGAGCTCCCTTCATGGCTCTCTTTAGGGCCACAAGAAAACGTTCTAGAATTTAGTGTCTTCTGCTGTCCTGTTCCGTTTCATACCATGACTAGACCCCAACCTCTACAGTATGTTCATAGGCAGAATTGTCAGGAATTACCCAGAATTCATTAAGAATTATCCAGAAATTTAAGAAATTCAGCTAAACTGATCATTTGATTGAAAAAATGCCTTTTCTTTTCTTTTCTTTTCTTCCTTCCTTTTTTTTTTTTTTTGAAAATGTTTTTTCTAGTCACATTCTAGTGTATTCCTTAGAGGGGAGCTTGCCCGAGTACAGACAGCTACAATGAACATCCTCTGCCTGATGGAAACTCCAGCACAAACAAACACATACATAAGGAATATACAATCAGGATAAAAATGAATGGCCATGTAGGCCTGGACAATTATATACTTATCTCCAAAACAAAGGTGAATTTTAGAAGGGGAGATGGAAGGAAGAGGGAGCATGGGTGTTTGAACACATTCATTTCATCTCATGGAGAGGTGTCCTCTCTGTGCTCTTTCAGCCAAAGGAGTGCCTTACATACAGATGCTTTGTAAATGATGCTTGAGTGAATTAATTTGGGCAGTGCACTCCATAAGTTTTCCAAAGTAACTCTTTCAGGTTTGCCAGTCTGAATATAAAAGAGTTCAAACTTACCAATAGTAAAGGTTCCCAGAACCTGCTCTTAGAAACCATTCTACGGTGAGTGACATAAATCGATGAAAATTTCTTATTTGATGAAAATGATTAAACAAATTAAGTTTTCTGTTTCTCTCATAGAGGAAGGAGTCAACTGGGGGCCAGTAGTCTCAGAGTATGATACCATATTGCCACACATGCACTCGTTCATCTGTTCCTTCAGGGAACAGTCATTATCCATTATAAACAGTTATAAACATTTATGAAACACACAGACATGCATACACACAAACACACACCAAGATAAAGAGGAGTGTTATAAGGACCTAATACAGTACAAAGAGCTCTTGTTCTAACATGAAAGACAGACATGTAACAAATTAATATACCAACAAGGAGTTGAGTGCTAACATTAGTGAATAGCAGACAACAAATGAGCAGAAGGAACAGCTTGGAGCAGCTAGAAAAGGCTTATCTACTTGTGTTGAGTGCATAAGAATGTAAGGCCACTTAAGGAAATATTTATGACCCAGTACAGTTTCTTCGAGCTCCAGTAGAAACTGAGATAAGGGGAAATAAGATTGGACAAAATAAATGGAGATCAGACAAGAGAGATTAGAATCTCAGAGCACCTGTGAGGGCCTTGTCATGGAAAGCACCTGTATTACTTCTGTGGCTAAGGCAGGAGGGACCGGATCTGAAAAAGTTGTGTAGCCCATGCAAAGGAGAACTTTACCTTATAAATCACGGGAGCTATTGGAATCTTTTAAGCAGGAGTGACATGGTCACATTTGATTATTCAGTATTCAGGAGAGTCTTCCTGCCAGGTAAATGGATAATTCATTCATCCAGTATGAACCAAGTGCCAGCTTCCTTCCAGACACAGTTCTAGGGACTGAAAGATGTTAATAAGCAAATCAGACAAAGATCTCTGTTATTTTAGTGATTAGATTCTTATCGAAGATAGTAGATGATAATATAACAAATGAGTGCATTATGTGGCATGTCAGATGGTCATGAGTGCTTTGGAAAATTGAGAGAGATAAGGAGAATTGGGAATGCTGGAGGAGTGGTGGTGTTGTGATTTTGCATAAGACAGTCTCATCGGAAAGACCAAGGAAAGTCTCTGCATTTAGGGAGTTGCACACTGGCAACAAGGTCTGCTTTTGAGGGAATGGATCTGGGGAAGAAGCCCCAAAGACCTGGCATCAAGCTTAGGGCCACTTAGAGAACTCCAGAGTCCCAAGAACCCAGATTGTGGCGGGTTTTAGGGGCAGGTCAAGGGCCCCAGAGGACGCTCTTAGCTCTGTAAACACCATGAGCATGGCCACTGTCGAGTCCACTAAAGCACAGGGCTCAAGGCAGTGGTCCCTCTTGCCTGGGCTACTAGACAGACTTAGGGCTTTATTCTAAGTGAAATGCTAAGCCATCAAAAGATTGTGAGCAGGATGCTCTGCCATGGTATAAAGCGGAATGACGAGATGCTGAATAAAGATGATGGCAGCGGGGTGGTACAAAGAAGACGCATCATCCAGAAGTATCCCGGCATAGAATTAATAGGACTGGGGGATGGACTGGATTTGCAAGACGAGAGACGAGTAGGTTCAAGACGACACACCCAAGATTCTGGCTTGAGGTGGGTGTTCATATTATTGGCATTACAGGAATATAGGACACAAAGAGTTTTCATAAAGTGCCCAGGGTCTTAGAGGTTCATAATTCTAGACCCAGGTTTTGAGCTCAGATGTGTCTGACTTTAGAGCATGAGCTCTTATCCATTGCACAGAAGAGACCTATCCCTAGCTGGAAGAAGCTGCTGGTTGGAAAGTACCTTCATAACAGTATCTATCTCTCTGTGGAGGCAGTGTGCAAGGAAAGTCCCCTTAGACGGGCAACGAAGAAGGGGAAGTTACAGCCAGGTCTGGGTGAGCCAGGCGTCCTTTCTGTTGCCAGAACGTGTTACACGCTATCCTTCTTAGCTCTAGAAATAAGAATGCTGGGCAAGTGCAGCATGAAGATGATTTCTTTTCTGGGTACATTTGCATTTTCGATAAGGAAGAGGGTCTTCAAGTCCAGCTAAGGTCTAGCATTTCCCTATGGAAAGCACTTGATGGAGCTCCTAGTTGGTACCCGTGGTAATATGTCTCTTTCTAAAATGAAAACAAGATTACAGCCCTCTGTGGACCTCACAATCCCTTCTAGCTACTGCCTCGTTGCTCTCTCTTGTTATAACACTCTTCTCTGAAGCACTGCCTATATTCTGTTGTCTCTACACTCTTAGCTCTTATTTTCTCTCCACTTCACAGTCTTTTCATCTGCACCAAATCCATGGACGTCCCGCAAGTGGGCTCTCTCATGACCTCCACACTGCTAACGCCAACTCTCAGCAGCATTTGGCTCAGCTGAACACCCCCTCCTTGAAACACTGTGTTTTAAATTCTAGGTTTCCACGGGGCATCTGGGTGGCTCAGTTGGTTAAGCATCCGACTGCAACTCAGGTCATGATCTCACGATCCATGGGTTCAAGCCCCGCGTTGGTCTCTGTGCTGACAGCTCAGAGCCTGGAGCCTGCTTCGGATTCTGTGTCTCCCTCTCTCTCTGTCCCTCCCCCACTCATGCTCTGTCTCTCAAAAATGAATAAAAAAGTATTACAAAAATTAAAGTCTAGGTTTCCTTATAATTGAGGTATGGCGAGGCCAACAGATCAGGAGATAACTGCCATTGAAAAAATAGGTTGTTGTGTCTTCAGATCTTGAGAGAAGGAGGCATGCCACCCTTCAGGGACCACCTAGGGGAGCACCCGGCTCAGACAGGAGGCAGAGCGGAAAGGGAAATGTGGCCAGGAGTCTTTATTGTGGTTTCCACAAGAAGGGATGGGAAGGCAGGCTTAAATTGTCTAGTTTGAAATTATTCATCGGGATCTGGAACATAGGGGTTGTCCCTTATTGTGTGGTACCTGGCCCCAGGGTGGTTGGGGCAGTAAGGAGGTGGTTGGAGTGTGGGGTTCTGGATTGGTTGGTTTGCATTTGAAAGGCACCCTCCTGGTGAGTTGCTCACTGCCTCTAGGAATTGACTAATCCTTGGGGTGGGGACGGGGGCTAGTCCCTGCAGGATCAAGAGCCCAGATGTCCAAGTATCAGAAAACTGAAAATAAAAGGCAGGATTAATTAGCCTTTTTACCCTTCCCCTCAATCTTCTTTGCTAGTGCCCACCGTCCCAGGGATCCATAAATGTTGGAATGCCCCATATTCCAGTCCTTCGACACTTTTTCTCCTCTGTCTCTCTCGTGGTGATGTCACGCAGCCCTATGGCATTAAGTAACATGTAGACATTGAGCACTCCCAAATTTACCTCTACCCCAAACTCTGGACCCCCTGTTATCCAACTGCGTACTACACATCTTCATGTGGATGTCGAGCTGGCATCTCAAACCGAGTACGTGCCAAACACGTCCTGATTTCTGCTCCTTAATCTGTTTCTCTCCTCCATCTTCTCCAGTTTAAAAAATACCACCTGCATTGCCCTAATGCCTCAAGTCTCAAATGTGGAAAATTTCCTGCATTTATCTATTTTTGTCAAACTACATATCCAACCTGACAGCAAATCTCATAAGGTCTTATTTGAAAAGACAGAAGACCTAAGTAAATGGAAAGACATGCTATGTTCATTTTTGGAAGACTTAACATTATGAAGATTGGTATATTCCCCAATGGATCTACAGATTGAGTGCAATTCCTATCAAGATTCAAGATTCCAACTGCCTTTTTTTTTTTTTCCTTTTTGGAAATGGACAGCCTGGTCCTAAAATTCATGTGGAAATGTAAGGGAGCCAGAGTAGCCACAGACCCAGGAGCTCAGTCTTTCTGTGAAGGAAGCCTAGTAGCTAATCATTCACGGCTGCACCCTGAGAGGCAGGGTGCCGATTAACACACCTGTAGGGGCTGGTGTAATCCTTTCCAGAGACCTTGGAAGGCTGGTGCTATTTGCACACTCATCCTCTGACGTACTGCAGAACACTAGTGTCTCCTGCCAGGGAGCCTTACAGGGTATACTGGGGTTTTGCAGCAGCTGTCCAGGGGACTCCTTACCCCTTCATCACCCGGCTCTGTTGGCCAGAGGGCTAGAATTCCTAGGTTCCAGAGGACTGTGAAATTGAGAGACAGCTCTGGGCAGGGTGATGCCTCCAGAGCACTGCACAAACAGCACGCTGATGCACACACCCCAGTCTTTCTGTGAGGAAAGCCTTTTTGCTTCTCCTAGGGCTGCACCCTGAGGGGCAGGGTTACGGTCTTGCACACATTTGGTGGCCTGCAGAGCTGCTCCTGATTAACGTAGGCTGTGGGCGCCATCTTGGTGCCCTCCCTCTGCTTCATTTCAGTTCACCAGCAGGACCCAGAAGAAAGCTTGTATACTCATCTTGAGCCCAAATTGTTGTGACTGCTACCCAGAGGACACCTCCAAGTTGCCTGGTTCTGGTGGCCAGTAGGACTTACACTTGCAGGCCACAGGACTGTATTATTTCTATACTTTTGCAAGCTGATGCCTGAGGATCTGACTTTCAGTCAACCTGAATCTAGATGTAAAGATCCTCCCCTTTTGGATACTAACAGGCACATCCTCCACTACTGGGAATTATTTTAAGAAAATAGAATCAGCTGCTTGGGCAAACATAAAGATTTGCAAGACAACCAAGAGATGAGACATGGTTGAACATTAAGGTTCATCTCCTACATAAGACCAATCCTTCAAGACTGGGAAAGTAGTTGTTCCATCTACAGTGTAGAAACAGAGAGTTCAGCAAAATGAAGAAAGTGAGGAATATGTTCCAAAGCATTCAATAATTAGTATTGGAAATATTGGACAACCACATGCAAAGAATGCAACTGGACCACTCTCTTACACCATACACAGAAATCAGTTCAAAATGGATTCAAGACATGGATGTAAGACCTGAAACCAAAAAAGTCCTTGAAGAAAACATAGGCAATGAGCTTCTTGGCAAAAAAAGACATATAGATAACCAACCGGTACATGAAACAGTGCTCAATGTCACTAATCATCAGGGAAATGCAAATCAAAACCACCATGAGATATCACTTGTTAGAATGGCGAGTATCAAAGAGACAAGAAATAACAAGTGTTGGTGAGGATGTGGAGAAGAAGGAAGCTCCTGTGCACTTTGGTAGAATTGTAAATTGGTGTGGCTACTATGGAAAAAAGCATGGAGGTTCCTAAAAAAAAAATAAAAATAAAACTACCATATGGTCCAGCAATTCCATTTCTGGGTATTTATCTGGAGAAAATGAAAATGTAACTCAAGATATATACACCTTCATGTTCATTACAATATTATCGCAGTATGATTTATAATAGCCAAGATATGGAATAAACCTAAGTGTGTGTGTGTGTGTGTGTGTGTGTGTGTGTATGTTTGTGTATGAGAGAGAGAAATGGAATGTTATTCATCAAAAAAAAAAAAAGAATGAAATTTTGCCATTTGCAACAACATGGATGAACCTCAAGGAGATTACACCAAGTGAAATATGTGAAACAGAGAAAGACAAATATTGTATGATTTCATTTACATGTGGAATCTAAAACAAACAAGACAACAAACAAACCAGGCTCATAGATACGGAGAACAGATTGGTGGTTGCCAGAGGCAGGTGTTTAGGGGTGGGAGAAATGGGTAAACTGTTTTTGTTTTGTTTCTAACTTTAAAAATTAAAAAAAAAAATAGGACTTCTTAGAGAAAGGTTAACTGTGTGTGTGGGCAATAGACACATGAAGTCAACTTAAGGCAATTTGTACAGAAAGCAAACAAACTTTCCAAGATTGATAGGATTGTGTGAAAAGCAAACAGAGGCTACCTTGAAGGGACTTCCAGTAGCCAAAACTATAATGATTTAATCTATAAAAGAACAATTATTATCTTTTTAAAAACCCTCAAAATGGGATCAGAGACCTAAATATAAGAACTGAAGCTATAAAATAGAAGAAAACATAAATCTTTGTGACCTTGGATTAGGCAATGGTTTCTTAGATATGACACCTAAAGCACAAGCAATAAAAAAGAAAATAGATAAATGGGGCTTCATCAGAATTAAAATAATTTGTGCTTTAAAATTAAATTAAATTAAAATATTTGTGCTTCAAAGAACATTATCAAGAAGCTGAAAAGACAAGTTGCAGAGTGGGATAAAGTGTTTGCAAATTATATATTTGACAAACAGTTTGGCAATTTCTCAAAAAGTAAACATAGAGTTAGTATTTAACCAAACAGTTCCACTCCAACATATCCAAGAGAGTTGGAAACATGTCTACACAAAAATTTGTACATGAGTGTCCATAGCAGCATAATTCATAAAAGCCAGCAAGTAGGAACAACCCAAATGGATCGTTGGCGTATGAATGGCTAGACAAGATGTGGTATAGTTATAAAATGAAATACTATTCTACCATTAAAAGGAATGAAGTACTGATAGGTGCTACAGCATAAATGAATCTTGAAAATATTAAGCTCAGCGGAAGAAGCTGGATTCAAAAGGCCACAATGTATAATTCCATTTAAATGAAATATCCAGAATAAGGAAAACAATAGAGACATAAAGTGTACTGGTGGTTGCCAGAGGTTGGAAGGAGAGGGAAGGGAAATTGGGAAGTTTCTGCCAATGGGTATTGAGTTCCTTTCTGGGGGGTAATGAAAATTATCCAAACTTAGATAGTGGTGTGGGTTTCACAATTCTGTGACTATACTAAAAACCACTGAATTGTCTGTGTTTTCCATATTTATGTACATACACATGCATGCACGTGCACACACACACACACACATAATCCTCTGTTGTATGTCAGTTACACTTCAATAATGCTGTTGGGAAAAAATAAATTTAAAGAACAAATGTATATTCGTATATAACATATGCCACTTCTCACCTCCACCAGCTCCATCACTCAAACCAACCTATCTTCATCTCTGCGTAAACATGCCTCACTGATCATCCTGCTTCTCATCTTGTCCAACCCACTCTCCTTCCCAAGAGTCTGTTGTCTACACCAAAGTTGAGTCCTCTTTTAAAAATGCAATGAGATCAGGTCATTCACCAGATCTAAATCCTCTGCTGGCTTTCCATCACACTGAGACCTCAGAGCAGATCTGCTTGTACCTGATTTGGATGTACGGCTCCAACCAATTTCCCTTGGAGAAATGGTTCCATAGCTAATAAAATTTTGAAAGCCTCTGTGAGGACAGAATAGCTGACAGTAGTATATCCTGTCCCTTTTGCCTCAGCCACCAGAAGTCCTGGGATGGGAGAAAGCCTGTGAGCAAATGTGGAAGCTTAGGAGTTTTAGCAAGACCAAGGTTAAGCACCCGCTCAATGTCGCCACTTCTGTGCTCTCCCTGTCTAACCTGCTTAGTAACAGGTAGTTCAGATAATGGGCAAACTCCATCACAACACTCAAAAGAACTTGTCACTTTACCTGCTCAGGGAAATATCAAGTGCTTATTGAGAATTTAGTTCTGTTCTACTGTATGCTATCTTTGAGTACCTAGCTCCCAGAGTTCAAGCCCACCTCAAGAAGCTGGTATGCATTATTCATTTGACAATCATTTGATTTTCAAGGATCCACTACTGAAAAATCTATGGGAGGCTTTGTGGAAGGGACAAGGAGGTTCAGACAATCAGCAGTGTGGGTGACTCGTGAGGACTGGTTCATATTCAGAGAAGGAAGAGCTTCTAATTTGGATCGATAAAGAATGCCTCACTTCCCCTCACCCCCTCTCCGGCATTCAACTTATAACTTCTCTTCCAGGCTTTGCTCTGCCCCCTCTGCTTCCCCCTCACCCCCAGAACAGTTGTTTACGAGTCATTTCCCTGTTTTCAGGAATGAGCAAATCACCAAATCACAAGATCCAGCAAAACTGCAGAAGGCCCTGAGACTTTCAATTATTTGTTTCAGATCGAGTACAGAGCATGTTCTTCCTGCTGATGTTGAGCTTGGGAAAGCAGCTTCATCAGACAGCAGGTAAGAAAGGGCAAAGGGAGGGGCCTGAGAAAGAGGAATAGGCAGCTGACCCAGGCTGAAGCCAATGGTGAAAATGAGGTCCTCAGGCTGAAGGCTTTCTTTGAGAGGAAGTGTGATTACTGTCACATGCACAGTAAAAAGAAGGGTGCCCAGGGTGGCTTGTATTTTCCCATGCCCATGTCTTACAGGAACAGTAACCATTCGGCAGATGAAGGTACTGGAATTCAGAAAGCTATTTAATTTTCCTGAGATTATATAGTCATTAGGCGTCACAGGCAAGCTTCCTGCAGAACTTTCTACCTTACCAGCCTACAGTGATGATGAGAATCAAGCATGGCCGACAATCCCTAGTCTTCCCACTTGGAATGGGTTTTTGGAGTTAAGTTTGATCATGGACATATACTGAATGTTGATACTACACATTTACAAAACCAAAAAATATGTACGATGAATTATGTTTATGAATTAGCCAAAAGGAAACTATAAACATATCGTATCTTGGGGCACCTGAGTGGCTCATTCGGTTAAGCATTGGACTCTTGATTTTGGCTCAGGTCATGATCTTGCAGTTCATGGGTTTGAGCCCCACATGGCACTGACAGTGTGGAGACTGCTTGGGATTCTCTCCCTCTCCCTCTCTCTCTGCCCCTCCCCCATGCTCCCCCTCTCTCTCTCAAAATAAATAAACTTTTAAAAAATCTAAAAAAGAAAAGAAAAGAAAAAGTAAAGTGGCTCTATATATTCCGTTGGACATGCCATGCTGTAATTTATTTATCCAGTCCTTTATTGATGGAAATTTTAGTTATTTCAAAAAAAAATTTTTGAGTCTTGCTGGATTAATGCTTGGAAAAAAGTCTGCTTACTAAAGACTGTGATGAAAACGAACTCAGGGTATGACTCAGGTAAACCATTTATCATGAACGCTTTCCTTACCTGTGTGCCCTGTGTGTGGTGCTCTATTCTGTTATCTGTAAAACAATTTAAAATTTGAAGAGAAAAACTGGCAGAAAACATTTCATTTTTTAAACATTTATTCATTTTTTAATATGAAATTTATTGTCAAATTGGTTTCCATACAACACCCAGTGCTCCTCCCAACAGGTGCCCTCCTCAATACCCATCACCCACCCTCCCCTCCCCCCCACCCCCCATAAGCCCTCAGTTTATTCTCAGTTTTAAATTGGCGTACAGTAACATTTAATCTTTTTAGTAAAACATCTATGAGTTTTTGGCAAACATGTAGTCCTATAACCACCCCTACAATCAAGATCCACAACAGTTGTACCACTTGCCAAGCAAACACACAAAAACCATCCCCAAACTCTTAAAGCCAGGTGACCACTGTTCTCTGTGCTAGAGTTTTACCTTTTCTAGGATGTCATGCTAATGGGATTATTCATTAGATATGCTTTCTGTCTGGCTTCTTTCACTTAGCATAATGCAATTGAGATTTATCAATATTGTTAGATATATCAATAGTTCATTCCTTTTTTTCTTGTTGAGTAGTATTCCACTGTATGTACATACCAGAGTTTGCTTATTCATTCCCTGGTTGAGGGACTTTTGGGTTGTTTCCTGTTTTGGGGCAATTATGAATCAAGTTACTATAAATGTTTATATATAGATTTTCATTTTAATTTCACTTGGGTAAACACCTCGGAGTAGGATGGCTGGGTCATATGGGAAGTAAATATTTAACTTTATAAGAAACCACTAAACCTTTCCATAGTGGCTATACCATTTTTACATTCCCCTTGCAAAGTGTGAGAGCTCCAATTGTTTCACATTCTTGGCAGCACTTGGCATTGACATTGTCATTTTTTTTAAGTCATGCTAATAGGTGTGTAGAAGTATCTCTTTGTGTTTTAATTTGCATTTTCCTAATATCTAGGAAAATAGATATTTCTTAATATCTAGGGATGATGAGCATATTTTCACATGGCAGTTGGACATCTATATGTCTTCTTTGGTAAAATCTGTATTCAAACTATTTGACCATTTTTAACTAGAATTCAGAAAAGCTATTTAATGTACCCAAGATTATGTAGTCATTAGGTGTCACAGGCAAGTTTCCCTCAAAACTAATGTCCTTTCTACCTTACCAGCCTACAGTGATGATAATCATCAAAAATGGCAGACTTATTGGGGTGCCTGGGTGGCTCAGTCGGCTAAGCATCCGACTTCAGCTCAGGTCATGATCTCATTGTTTGTGAGTTCGAGCCCCGCGTCGGGCTCTGTGCTGACAGCTCGGAGCCTGGAGCCTTCTTCAGATTCTGTGTCTCCCTCTCTCTCTGTGTCCCTCCCCTGCTCATGCTCTGTCTCTCTCACTCTCAAAAATGATTAAATGTTTTTAAAAATGGCAGACTTATTAAGTTTTTTTCATTTTCTTATTAAGTTTTTAGAATTCTTTGTATATTCTAGATGCAAGTCCTTTATCAGACGCATGATATGCAAATATTTTCTCTCAGTCTATGGCTCATTTTTCATTCTCTTACCAGTGTCTTTTGCACAGCAAAGATTTTAATTTAGATGGAATCCAATTTGTCTTTGTTTTCTTATATGAACTGTGCTTTTGGTGAGATGGCTAAGAACTCTGCCTAATCCAAACTCCCAAAGATTTTTTCCTATATTTCCTTCTAAACATTTTATTTAAACATTTTTTTTCAATGTTTATTTCTTTTGAGAGACCGAGCGTGAGCGGGGAAGGGGGAGAGAGAGAGGGAGACACAGAATCCACAGCAGGCTCCAGGCTCCAAGCTGTCAGCACAGAGCCTGACACGGGACTTGAACTCACAAGCTGTGAGATCATGACCTGAGCCGAAGTCAGAGGCTTAACCAGCTGAGACACCCAGGCGCCTCTCTTCTAAACATTTTGTAGTTGTACATTCTTAGGTTTACCATCCATCTTGAGTTGATTGTTGTCATCAAAGATATAAAGTATAGGTTGAAGATCTTTTTATTTTTTTGGCATGTGGATGTCCAATTTCTTGAGCCCCATTTGTTGAAAAGACTATCCTTTCCCCATGACTCACCTTTGCACCTTTGTCAAACATCGATTGACCATCTTCGTGTGGATCTACTTCTGGACTCCATTCTGTAAACTGTTCTGCTGATCTCTGTGTGTACACTTTCATCCATAGCACACTCTTCGAATTTCTGTAATGTTGTGGTTCTTCTTTTCTTATAATTGAATTTCAAAACCTAAGAACATCTTGTAACCCAGATACATTTAAGGGGAAATATTCATTTCTTTACTTTGTCGTGTCTTGGGGGGAAAAGTAGCCCCAACTGTTATTCCTTTTATTGATGTTTTCTTCTTTCTCCATCCTCCAGAGAAGAATAAAACCAGGGGGGCACATGACCATGGTGATGCTTGAGGTCACTCTGCGGGTAGGGACCACACCCTGGGTCACTCCACTTAAACTATCTTCAGCCTCTGAAACCACTTGTTTGGACCCCTGAGGTATACAAGGCAGAAAATCAGGTTTGGGAAAGGATTTCTAAGAACTGAGATGCACCCAGGCCATTTTCCTACAAAGAGAAGCAGATGAATCAGGTGCCCAGAACAGGCTTCTATCCTAAAGCAGGAACTATAGTTTTCTGAAGACTGTGGTTGTTTAAAGCAGCCCCCACCCTTCAAGTTCATTAAGTACACAGTCTGAAAAAAACACTTAAGCTTCTGTTATTAAATGGGGGAAAAAAAGTATAAAATTAGCTTAAAGGGGAAGCTATCTTGGGAGGTCATGCAAATGATTTGTTTTGTGTTTCTGGAGATGTGACAGGTGCTGACTCCTATTGATGCCTGATTGCAAGTAAAGTGCACAGCTTCCCCAAGAGCTTTCAGAAAGGTCCAGCACTACTCAAACCAGCTTCTTTGGTCTGATTAAAAAGCTGCATATATGAATTTTGCATGCTCTGGCCAAATTTTTTTACCCTTTAATTCAGTCAGGGGGCCCAAATGATAGGAAAACCTGTTTTGCTCTAGGTTTTGCCTGCTTAATTTTGTAGTCGTGGAAACTTTCCGATTTTTTCCTTTGTCTCATAACTTTAGGAGTTCAATGCTAGGTTAAAGCATAATTTCATAACTATATTAACTTCAAGCTATATTACAAAGGTATAGTCATCAAAACAGTATAGTACTGGCATAAAAACAGACACATCACTCAATCGAACAGAATAAAGAACCCAGAAATAAGTACACATGCACAGACATACACACAGAGAAAGAAAATATATTTTTGTTATCATAAAGCTGAAAAGAGTATCTATGTCATTTGTGGATGTATTGTATACATGCCTGTGGATATATAGTCATATCTGGAGAGTTGTTAGCACAGGCTTTCAAGACACGGAGATCTGAGCTGAAATCCCCACTCCATGAGCTGCCATTCTTTGGTCTTGGGCAAGTGGTATCACTTCTGTAAGCCTACATTTCCCCATCATAAGACAGGCATGGTAACTCCCACCTTGCAGAGTTTGGGGAACATCAAGTGAGATGCTGATGTAAAGGTTAGCTCAGTGTCTGGCTCATTGTGTTCAATAAATGTTAGCTATCTCTCTGCTTCCCAGTAACAGTCCAAACGCGGGCTAATGTTAGAACTCTTGTTTCCCAGACATGAATGTTGACATGACTCAACTCAAATTTGTTGGAGTGCAGAGTCTGCTTCTCTAGTCTGAGGCACGGCTTGAGATTCTAAATTCCTAACTTGCTCCGAGGTAAAGCTGAGGGCACTTTGAAAGGCAGGACAGTAAAAGGCGTTTGTGTGTGCAGATGTTTTATTGATCTAACCAGTGATTCTCAATACCTCTACACGTTAGACGCTCTGAAGGAAATTTTGTTTTAAAATTGATGCTGGCCTCACAAAAGAATTAGAATTTATATTTACAGGATCCAAGGTGGTACTCCTGTATCCCTTGGGTAAATTCCTAGCAGTGCTGATGCACAGGAGCACTTGTACCCCAATGTTTATAGCAGCACTCTCAACAATAGCCAAATTATGGAAAGAGCCTAAATGTCCATCAACTGATGAATGGATAAAGAAATTGTGGTTTATATACACAATGGAATACTACGTGGCAATGAGAAAGAATGAAATATGGCCCTTTGTAGCAACATGGATGGAACTGGAGAGTGTGATGCTAAGTGAAATAAGCCATACAGAGAAAGACAGATACCGTATGTGTTCACTCTTATGTGGATCCTGAGAAACTTAACAGGAACCCATGGGGGAGGGGAAGGAGAAAAAACAAAAAAAAGAGGTTAGAGTGGGAAAGAGCCAAAGCATAAGAGACTCTTAAAAACTGAGAACAAACTGAGGGTTGATGGGGGGTGGGAGGGAGGGGAGGGTGGGCGATGGGTATTGAGGAGGACACATTTTGGGATGAGCACTGGGTGTTGTATGGAAACCAATTTTACAATAAATTTCATATATTAAAATAAATAAATAAATAAATAAATAAATAAATAAAAATAAAGGATCCAAGGTGGGGCCTGGTATTTTTAAAAAAGTCTTTCAGGTGATTCCAATGACGGCCAGAGCTGAGGCACTCTGCTTAGTGATTCCGCTGTGCATCGAGGCTTGAGAAAAATATCTTCACACAGTTGTTTGCAAGCATGTTTTTATCTCCTCTGCAATTTACAATAAGCAAGAATAATTTGGGATTTTAAATGTGTATTTCATTTCCTAAACTCATTTTTATATGATAATCAAGCTCAAAGCTTTGCATGTCTTAGAAGCTTTGAGACAAAACTACACCAAATAAGAACTCATCCTCCAGTTACCCTGGGCCATCAGATATTTGATTCATGTTTGCTAATTGCTCTTTCCTCCTGTGAACATAAAGTGAAAACTGTTCACCTACCTAAGAGGTAACGTACTTTATGCCACAGCCCCTGCACACACACTCTGTAGAAGGCAGAGGAGAGAAGCAAGCAGAAAATGGATTTTTGTCAAAGGCCCAGAGCGTAAAGAGGGGAGTTCTGCCCTCTGCTATGGGGAGTTCCAGAGGAAGTTACAGACTGTCTCTCTCTGTCATGAGAAGAAAGCCTAAGTGTGGTAAATAAATTTGTTAAATAAATTCAATAGAGGCAACACCCAAAGTCTTCTGACACTTGTTATATCTCAGATTCAGGGACTGAACTTTCTCGCAAGCCCCATTTCTCTTCCCTGTTTCCTGCTTTATCATGTGTAATAAGATAACAGAAGGAGAGTAAGAGTAAATCCCTGCATCTGGCACACAGAAGATGGTTACTATACATTTGGTGAAAGAATAAGTAAATAGTACTCTTCAGGCCAGAGTGCATTTGATAGCAGATAGCTCTGTCTTGGTTATAGGGGGACTTCATAACTCAAAGTTTCGAGATGGTTCCCATCATCAAGGGGTCTACCCTTAAGAGGGTCCTATTATGGAGACCCAGGGTGAGAGGTATTACTCTCAGGTGTTCAGTGGATTTCATGAAATGGAATCATGCAGGAAATTCAGAAGCACAAATCTCTTTCCACACGTGTCATTCCAGAGTCTTCTCAATCTGTCCAAGCAAATGCAGGTGTGATTAACAGTGTTTTACAGAGAGGCCCTCATGTTATACACCTGCCCCCGCCCCATCCTGCACCACAGAATGCTGGGCAGATATGAACTCTAGCACTGTTAGAAAGTCACCTTCATGTTCTGGTCATGGTTGAAATCGGGTTTGGAGGCAAGATATAAACTTGCCAATCATTTTCGATAAATGTCAAGTTTTGTGCATAACTATCAAGTTTGCTGTGTGATGATTAAGAATGACAGTCTGTGCAATTTGGGTAAGTTGCAGTTTGATGAGAGGAAAACAGAAGTGAGTATGGTTAGGCTTGTCCTTTCTTCTTCTTCTCCCTCTTTCTGTCATTTATTTGCCTTTAACTGGAACTTAGTATGTGCTAGGCACTGGAGATACCAAAACAGACTCAACCTGGTCACTGCCTTCAAAGTCTTGCAGGATAGTAGAAGGAGAAACTCAAGTCAGAAGAGAAATTGCCATGTGAATCCTTCAAGCAACAGGAAACCCAAAATTTACGTATACTGTAAAATCTGTTGCCCAAGATGGTCAGGGAATGGGCTGTCCTGGTTGATAAAATATCGTGGTCAATAAAGAAAGGCCATGTATTGCATAGGTGGATTACCACTTCCCCAAGAATTAAAACATGGTACAAAAGAAAGGAACTGATGTTTACTGACTGCCTGCTACCTGCCAAAATAAGGCACTTCATATGTGCTATTTTGCCTAGTTTTCCCCCACAATACTTAGATGCAGATTCTAACCTTACACCTGTATAGATAAAGAAGCAAAGACTCACAGAGCTAAATGACATGTTCAAGATCAAAGCACTCATAGTCTCAATACTAGTCAAGGTTCATCTGTCACTAAATCCCATGCTCTAACTGTACCACTTTCATAATGGTAAAAACTCCTTGAGTAGCATCTGCTTAGATCCCATCCCCAAGTATGTGTTGAATGGATGTTTTGACTAATCAAATTAATGGATGAATGAAGGAAGCTCTCCTGAATACAGTTTTATCTAATCTTTTGTCAGGATTCAGAAATGACTTTAAGATCTTGCTGCACCTCGGTCATAATGAATATCCATCCATTAATGATGGAGGCAGCATAATTTTCTACAGTTGCCCACACTTTATCCATGCATACACCACCTTCGTTCATTTTGCTTTGCTTTACCGCTCTTCATGCTATTGCTTTTATGGGATTCTTTAAATCAACTCAGCTTTAATTTTTTGAACCAAATGGTATACCCCTGGGGTAAATGGAAAACCAGTATAGTATCACTGTTACTGGTAAATAGAGGATATGAACAAAAAAAAGTGCAACAAAAGTAGTGTTATTAAATTCTACCCAGATCTACAGTATCTGCCTGGGAACTTCCTGTTTTATTAAAAGAAGAAATAGCGATTGTTGGAGGTGTGAGAGTCTAATTGCAAATTATATGTTGTTTGAAAGACTGAAGTAGAATTGAAGAGGAAATAAATTTCTCTCTGGGTAATTCAGTTCCCTTTAGGCCTTAATTCTACCCTAGATAAAATTATTTCATGTGCTTCGTAGGTGCCTCATATTTTGGGAAATACCTTTGCAGTAGAAACTATTGATTTTTAAGTCAAACATCTAACTGGCTCTAAATTTTAACTTTACTAATTGTGTGTCCTAGAGTGAATCACTTTGAGCCAGTTTCTTCAACTATAAAACAGTAATAATAATACATATTTCATGGTTATATTTTCAGGATTAAGTGGCATAGTTATAACAAGCCTAGCACTTGGGGTGCCTGGGTGGCTCAGTCGGTTAAGCATCCGACTTTGGCTCAGGTCATGATCTCATAGTCCGCGAGTTTGAGCCCCACATCAGGCTCTGTGCTGACAGCTCAGAGCCTGGAGCCAGCTTCAGATTCTGTGTCTCCCTGTCTCTCTGCCCCTTCCCCACTCACGCTCTGTCTCTCTCTGTCTCAAAAATAAATAAACATTTAAAAAAAAAAGAATAACGAGCCTAGCACAGTGCCTGGTGCATAATAGGCATACACTAAACATTAGTTCTATTCCTCTCTTCTCCTTATTGACAGAAAATAAACTTCTCCAATGGGGTTGTATGATGCGATGGGTGAGGGCACTAGGGACATACCTGGGTCTGATCCTGGCTACTTTTCCGTGCCTCAGTTTCACTTTCTAAAAAGAGGATGGCTCTACCTTGCTGGCTTCCTGGGAGGACAAAATCTGTTAGCAGATGCCTAGCATATACTAAGAACTCAACAAATGATAGTTGCTACTATTACTGTCACTTGTGAGGGGAGGTAGTATTTGGCAGGGAATGATATAATTTGATCCATATGGAGACAATGAGTCTGGGTAAGGAGGGTTGAGAGAAGAGAACTACCTCACAACAGTGGATCCAGAATTCCACTCTTGCCCAGACAGAATAGGGCACAGCAGAGAAAGAGCCCAAAGGACTGCCCAATGCGTGACAGGTGTCTCCTGGAAAATGGGGGTGTGATGGGTCTCCTCAGCTCCCACTCGGCACGGAACTGAAATGTGAAGGCAGACAATGGGAGAATGTTTTGTGTTCTGTTCAGCTTTATTCACAGTGATGGTCTCCCAGGAACTGTACACAGCAGACTACGGCAGCAATGTGACCCTGGAGTGTCGTTTTGACACTGAAGGTCATGTGGAACTCAAGGACTTAAGGGCCAGTCTGCAGAAGGTGGAAAACAATACATCTTTGCACAGCGAAAGAGCCACTTTGCTGGAGGAGCATCTGTCTCTGGGGAAGGCCTTATTCCACATCTCTCGGGTGCAAGTGAGTGACGCAGGACAGTATCGCTGCCTGATCATCTATAGGGTCGCCGGGGACTACAAGTACCTGACTCTGAAAGTCAAAGGTGAGTAGTTTCAAGGACGAGAATCTTTGGAGGCATCGGCACAAGCAAAAACTCGGAGATGGTTACAAAGAGACCGGGCAGTCTTAGAGAAAACAGAAGCACCTGCGCAGAAGTATTTTCTAATCTCTGAGTGTAACGCAGCTGAGGTGAGGGGAAATAGGGGAAGGAGTTGCAAGAATAATGTGGGTCTGGAGGGAAGGCAGGAAATGCGTCCCTGAAAGGCGGGAGGACACCAAAGCTAAGCCCTGTCTTGCCCACAGTCCTCCAAAGGAACAACACTGACCTGATTGTTAAGCTCCTCTTTGAGAGAAGCTCATTCCTCTGGTCCAGAGTTTTTTAAGCCATGGTTTGCCAACCATTAATGGATGGAAGTATCAATTTAGTGAGTAGCAACCAGGTAGGTGTCTTTTTCCCAATAAAATGAATGAGCAAAATGAATAGATCAGAAGGCATCACATAGTAGGCTGAGTGTTGTCTTGTGACACTCTTGTTTCAGAGGTGTGTGTGTGTGTGTGTGTGTGTTGGTTTGTGATGTAAAATATTTTTGCTCACTCTGGGTCACAGTTTAAGAAGTTTGGAAAACACTGCTCTTGTCCAAGCTTCACCTATTGCAGATGAAGCAGCTAAAGTCCAGAGAAGTCAAGTGGGTAGGCTGGGGGAGCCCCGTTAAGTCAATAGCTGTCCCCATTCCTCTAGGTTAAGGGCTCTCCTTACCCCGATACAAGCCAAGAACCTAAATCCGAAGAGAATCTTCAAGTTCATGTTTGTTCTGGAAAAGGTCATTTTGGAAAAGACCATAAAAGAACAACAGATTTGGCTCTGTTCATCAGCTTGTGTTTTTCATCCTGCCCGGACTGCTCTGGGTTTTTTCTCTGTCCCCTTCCAATCTCACCCATTAGGCCTCAGAGGATCTGTTCTGTCTTCTGGAAAGTCCACAGACTTTGGTCCCTAAAGACCATTGACCTTGGCAGCAATGTTGTAACTTTATGATCTGGCACAAAGAAGGACAAACTAGGAGGGTTAGACATAAGGGTGAATGTTGTTTCCACCTGTGGCCTTGGGCAGGTTATTTCACCTTTCATAATCTCACATTTTTCTTATTTGTAAAAGGATAACAATAGTAGCACCTACCACATAGGATTATTGTAAAAATTGAGATAATGAACATAGAGAACTGAGCATGGTGCTTGGCACATGGTGAGTGTCCAGGGAGTCGGTTTAAAGACCTCCTCTCATCTCAGCCATCAATAAGTCATCAGGAAAGTCATGTGCTTGGATGTAACTGACTTCCACCTTCACTGCATTTCCTACATCCAGAACTGGAATGAATGCTACAACTTTGAAGTTAGCCTGAGTTCAATTAATGGGAAGAAAGAGGGCTCTACATTGTCATGATCTCCTAATGTGTTCAGTATCTTCACCCCTCACTCCCTGACTCCATGTTTGTTAATCTCTATTTAAGTGCTGTAATGCATCTAGGGTCTCTGGGCAATTGGGGGCCAGTCATTTCATGCTTTCTGTCCAATTGAAAGCTGCCATTCATTCCTGGAAAGCCACTCTCCCAGCTTCGTCACCTAGCTCAGGGATGACTCAGGTGTGGAACAGGTTAATTCCTTAAATCCGAATTATTTATTCTTTAGATCATTGATGGTCTTTGAACTAAGGTAGATGGATATACGAAAACTATACTAAGGTATATGGATATATGAAGACAGTTTTAGGAAATGAGTTTCTAATTCCTAATCTTCCCCAACTACTCTTTCCCCAAATTGAGTGTGCCTGAGAATACGCCTTCCAGGCAAGTCTCTTGGGGTTCCCCTAAAACACTTCCTCTTTGATCATTGCCTTCTTCCACTTCATAAAAAGTGTGCCTCTCACCCATTGTGAATATGGTGCATTGCCCTGGGGCATAGAAAAACATGGCGCTGACCAAAAGAGTGATTAGAAATATTGATACCATATCAAACTTTAAAGACTAATAAATACTTCTGAAAAATAAGTGATATCAAGTTCTGTGTTCAACAAATTTGGAGAAGGCCCTAATAGAGTTAATAGATGATAGCAAAAAATGAAATAGTTTTTTTTTTCCATGTAAATCATAATGAAGTGACATTCCTGTAACAAAACTGCTTCTACTCCCACTTACTTATTCACATGAGTAAGCCCTTCTTGCCACAAAAACGGAAAGTCAGAAATAGAACCGATGCTTACCCTTGCCTCATTCCAACCACAAAGTCATATACATCCTCAGATAAGTGGACAAGTTGAAAAAGAGAACCCCATCCATCCTATTAAGAGATACATTTCTAGTCAACTTGCCCTTTTATGCTTAATCATTATCACCATTTTTACATTTGGATCTTACATGTGCTGATAATAATAGAAATGAGATTTCCTTTTTTTAGTATTTTAAATGTTTTTATTTATTTTTGAGAGAGAGACAGACAGGAAGATCATGAGCAGGGGAGCAACAGAGAGAGAGGGAGACCCAGAATCTGAAGCAGGCTCCAGTCTCCAAGCTGTCAGCACAGAGCCTGATGCAGGGCCCGAACTCAACAATGCCAGATCATGACCTGAGCTGAAGTTGGTTGCTTAACCAACTGAGCCACCCAGGTGCCTCAGAAATTAGATTTCAGTGCACAAGAAAACTATGAACACTTGAAGCCTCGTGATCACAAGGAAAAAAACGACCCTCAAGAGCGAGATGTATTTTGTTGTTGCAAAGAAACATAAGGATAATCAATAAAAGAACTTCCAAACATGTTGCGTTAGGATAAAATCCTGCATGAAAAGTGGCATGGGAGCGGAGGGTCACAGAATGACACAGTGTGAAAGAGAAACCGTGTAAAGCTCGGACCATTAGAGGAGAATTTTTGTATATATTTTTCCACAGATGGTGGCATGTGTGAAAGATATCTAGCTATCTTTTGCCCTCTAGACAGCATTAGATACATCTGTAAGAGTCAAATCATTGTTTTACTTAAAATATAAATATTTACAAAATGCTAAACATAATCTATTTTCCCAATATAGAAACTTAGGAAAAATTTTTTTTAAATTTTTTTTTAATGTTTATTTATTTTTGAGACAGAGAGAGACAGAGCATGAATGGGAGAGGGTCAGAGAGAGAGGGAGACACAGAATCTGAAGCAGGCTCCAGGCTCTGAGCTGTCAGCACAGAGCCCGACGCGGGGCTCGGACTCATGGACAGCGAGATCATGACCTGAGCCGAAGTCGGACGCTCAACCGACTGAGCCACCCAGGCGCCCCGAAACTTAGGAAAATTTTTAAGAACCGACCTAAGACGTGTGAGAAGGGGCATACTGCATCCAAGTCCTTTTAGAAGGAATGCAGGCAATAACAGGAAAAGCTGAAGACCGTCAGCTGAGAGTATTCTAACCTGATCAGGGGTCTCTGGAGAAAGCAGGGGAGATTTGGGACCTTAGTAAGGATTTGCTTCAACGAAACAGGACTAGAGGAAGGATGTGCTTTTTCCTTAAAATGCCTCATCTATGGCATAAACTTGAAAACAGGTTTATAGCAACTTCTTGGACGTCCAGGCAATATTTCATATGAAATATAGTGAAAAGAGCGCTAACTTCAAAAGTACAGGAAAAAGTCAATACTAGGTAGAGAGGTTTCTGAAGGGGAAGGCTGCCACTACAGGACTGTGAGTAACCTGTCCGAGGGAGGTCAGGGAACATGGCCTAAGAGAAGAGCGCCGTGACCCCGAGAGTCCAGAGAGGCCAGGGCTTGCGCCCTCAGGTTGAGAACTGGCCTATGCAAAAGATCCCAGACAGTCCCAGAACAAGTCGTAAGAACAGAAGAGCCAAAGCAGCCTGAAGTCTCCAGGCAGGGTGGGAGATGGGAATGGGAGACGGCCAACCCCCAGAACAGGCTGAGGCTCACAGAAGTGTTTCCAACCGGTGAAAAAGCCCCAAGCTCCATGGGCATACAGCTTGAGCAAGTTGAGGAAGGAGGTGGCAAGGCTTCCATTTTTCTCTCACAATGGCCTTCACCCTAAGGAGGGCAAGACAAAGGGCATGGGTGGGGTGGGGGGGAACAGCCCAAGGGAAGTGATGCAGCCTGGAAAAGATAATGACAGCCTCTGGACCTAGAGAAAGCATTTGCTTAAGACACTTACTAATAGGGCTAAATCTCTCCTTTCAGTGCCTTTCCCCACTTGGGGAAACAAAAGGGTAATAAGGAAAGCTGGAATTAAGAAAACAATGTCCCGAATTCTGAAATGAGGAAAAGTGCCTGCAACTTACAAACTATTTAACCTGAGGTTCCTCTGCAGCTCATTTAACAGACAAATTGGGAGCAAGCCTAAAAGATTTATTTCAGCAATTACTATAAACCCGCCTATGTTCTGTTAAGACCGAGGTATTTGTAAAACTATATTTTTTCACCTTAATTACTATCATTATGATAGAGCAAATAATACAATGTGCAGCTTTTTCTTTATTTCAGAAATGCTAGAGTTGCCAGTAGCATAGGGATCATATAGTGAGAGACGACCAGGGAAACAAAAACCATTTAAACCAGTAGAAATTTCAATCAGAAAATAGCAATTCTTTTGATGGAACAGACTGAACAGCCAACCTGGGAACAGTGTGGCAAATCGGCAATTAGCAAGAGCAAGAAGCTGTTGCCCGCACTGGACTGGAGGGAGAGGGGGAAGGCAGGAGTACTGGAGTTCAGAGGCCAAGGTCATTCTACAGACGCTAGAACCACAACGGGCCCATCCAGTGGTAGCAGGAGCCGAGGAAGAGATGTGGGTGCTGGTGGAGAGGCCCCTATAGCATAGACCATAGGGGAGAAATACCCCGACTTCTCCCTCCCGCTTGCCCTCCAGTCTTCCCACCATGCCTCCTATTGGCTGTCAGGAGCCTGGGGAGATAGCCTGCAGGAGTCTCCTAGATCATTCATTTAGTAAAATTGATCTCATGACCTTAGACTGTATTAAAACCCTGTGCTGGGCCTAAAATGTGCTCCACACATAGGAAGTAATTAGTCCCACTATACTTTGTGCTGCTTAAAGTCTGGAATATAGGTCATGTTATACTGGCAAACAAAGCGAATCCAAGTCTGGTCTGAAAACTGTCCTCTGAGATAGGGTTGAAGGAAGTAGCCATGTTTTACCCAGAAGTCAAAGACGATATGGAATCTTGCCAGTTATCTTCAAACACCCGAAGGATCATATGCAACAGTGAATAATAATTGCTAACATTAACCGAGTTTTTGCTATATTCTAGGCACCTAAGTCATTCAATCATCCTAACACCTCTGTTAAGGATAAGTATTATTGTACAACCAGAAGGCTCGACAGGTCATGTAACCAGCCCTTGGCTCAGCATAGTCAGACCTTTCAGACTTCTGTCTACTATGCTGCCCCCATGTTGTCTTATTAAACCAGGCAATTACCAATGGGTTGAAGCTGCCCAGAAGCAAAGTTTGGCTTGGCAGAAGGATGATCTTTCCAATGAAAGTTTAGCTTTCTTATTGTCTAATCATGGTAATGGCTACTCCTGAAAGTAGGAGCTTCTATTAATCGATGTATTTTGCCCAGAGTTAGTTATCTAGCAGGTTACTAATATCAGAAAAGTGTTAGTAAGATAAAAGGAGACACTTCATAAAGATAAAGTCAAGACAACAGGGAGACATAACAATCCTAAATGTGTGTACATCTAGCAACATAGCTTCGAAACATATAAAACAAAAATAAAACAGACCTAAAAGGAGAAATAAATCCTCAGTCATGTTTGGAGATTTCAACTCATCTCTACTATAATGGATAAACAAAAAAGAAAATAGAAGGGTTCAGTAAACACAACCATCTTGGCCTAACTGACACATACAAAACTTACACCCAACAACTGCAGAGTAGGAAGTTGGACTATTTTTAACTTTAAGATGACTTTCATCTCTGAAATTCTAAAATTTACTCATCTTTTCCTAAGAATATCTCCCTTAGTCCAGCTTCCCTGTTGTGTGTTGCTAATATGTATTTTCAGCCACTTCCCAAATTTGCATGAGGCTGTGGAGGTGTCTTTAATGTTGTAAACATGCAGGCTGTGGGCTCCCATCCTTTCCCCAAACCTTGCTGGTTCTTTTAAGTGAACATCTCTCTCATCTGCTTCCTCATTTGTATATCCCAGATTATAGCCTCAGCCTACCTCCCGATTCCTGGCCCCCTGACCTCTGAAACCACCTCTCAACCTGGCCCTCAAGATCAGCTTCTTGTTCTGAGCTATCCTGCAAGAACCAGCCACACCTTCATATGCAACACATTGCTGCTATGAACCCATTTATTCTTCTCCATCCCCCCAAAGACCCCAGAACTTACAGAAATAATCTACACCAAAATAGGATGAAATGATTATAAGAGGACATCAAACCAAGGGAAAATACGTGTAGGTAAATAACGTAAAATGAGAGATAAGGTGAGTCCTCAAAAATTCATGCTTCAAATACTATTGAATCTGTACAGGTAGATCAAAATTGGCTTCAAGGACACTGGTAGGTCTAACCGGTTCAACTCCTCAGCAGGATGCTTCAAAACCTGCTTCTCCTCATCTTCCACTAGTTCTGTGTGTCCCTAGTTCCCCCTGGGAAAACACGTCCCCCTCCCCCCTTCCTGTGTCTATTGCTCTATCCCCAGACTTTTGCAATTACAGAGAGAATCATCGATTCCAATGCAGAATTCAGAATAACGTGGCCACGACTGGCATGAGTTCAAGTCCCTCTACCTACCCCAGATTCCAGCTGTTTTGAATTTTACCTACCTCATAGGGTCCTTGGAGAGTCTAACTGGGATAATGTGTGTCAAGGAGATAGAATCAGGTTTTAGAGCCACTCACCCCTGTTCCTCTCCTTGGACCCCTGGTCCAAGTCCTTGACCAGGTGAGCTCTACGCACAAGAACCAATAGCCAAATGGGAAATGAACTCCATTTGTTAAATTAGTACCTGGATGAGCACATGATTTTCTCCCTTCCCCTCTCGGTACTTTAAGGCTTCTCTGGTGATTTACACTGGAGAACATGACTTAGAATAAGGGCCTCTTTTTTCCTGCACCCCCATCCTAACTTAGAGTCCAGGTTTGCCGAACAGACCCTAAAATTACTCATCTATCCAGCCTCATGGATAATAAAGTCCATCCCACCCACCCAGTCACAAGCAGAAGCTGGAATACTGTGAGCCAGGAAGATTTCAGAGCTTTTTGAGGCAGGCAGGTCAGTAGGCCCAACTGAGTATGCTCTACTGCGTGGAGACAAGAACTTCAAGAGAGGCCCACAGACCGTGAACCACGCTTCCAGATGAGGTCACTCACCGCAGTGAACAGTGACCCCGTGAGCATCTTTGGCTATAACTAATCAAATTAGCAACTCACAACACAGAGACACAAAGGGAAGTACTCAAGGGGCAAAACTGTGGAGAGGGGCCTGAACATTCCTCCCCCTTCCACAGTACATGAAATCACACAGCGTGAAGCTTAGCACCTAGAAAGCACTTACTACCTCATACACATTTGATGTTTTCCACAGGGCTGTCCTCATGATTTTAATGTAAAATTGCTTTTTAGGATGGGTGTGCCTGTTGATACTCCTCCCAACAGTAAGAAAAAAATGGTTTCATCACACCTGAGCCACAAACACAAAGATTGTATCAAAATTCTGTTTCTTAAAAATTTCCTAGCTAATGGAAGTTAGTACTCATTTCCACTTCCCTTCACCAAAAACTAACAGATTACTTTCCATACTCCCTGGTATCTGCATATGTTGTTAATATGTCTTTATTTGGGGCTATCATCTAAGATAACAATTTGTCCTTGTGTCTTATTGCTTTCGATGTCATTTGTATGCATTTTAGATCTCAGTTTTTTAGAGGGTAGGGAGCCACTTTGGATTAATTTACTCAGCATACACTATACACAGGTGTGTGTGTGTGTGTGTGTGTGTGTGTGTGTGTATGTGTGTACAGGATAAGTAAGTTATATAACTAATTCTTAACTCTTTATAGATAGAATCTAGGTCTTTATTTTTTTCTCCTCCTAATCTCATAGAGAAGGGAGGAAAGGGGGAAGTGGGAAGAAAGTTTTCTTCTGAAAAGATGTTGGAAGAAGCACCAAGTAAAACAAGAATGTGGGGATTATCTAGTGATTTCATTTAACCACCTTCTGTCTTTTCTCCAGTCCCCGGTTGTAAGATAATTTACAGGAATACAGGAAGCCACAGAGTGTGGTAGTGGAAAGCACTGTTGAGACTTGGAATCAAACTTCCAATGTGCAGATGTTGGCTCCAGCAATTATTAAAGCCTGGTGACTCTGGGCAAAATACTCAACCTCACTCGCTTCAGTTACCTCCAACAAAAATTGGGAATACCAACAACACCATTTTTGTTATATTATAAAAATGAAATCCTTCGATGTCAGTAGCATGATATCTGGGACACAGGAAATGTTTAAAAAATTAAAAGCATAATTACTTAATATTGATAATGATAATTTTAGCCATTTCACATGGCAATGAGTACGGAGATCTCTAGGAATCAGAAAAGAAAAACTTACTTCTTTTTCTTTTTGTATTATCCAGCTTCCTACAAGAAAATAAACACTCATATCCTTAAGATCCCAGGGGTAGATGAGGTACAGCTCACCTGCCAGGCTGAAGGTTATCCCCTGGCAGAAGTGTCCTGGCCAAACGTCAGCGTCCCTGCCAACACCAGCCACACCAAGACCTCTGAAGGCCTCTACCGGGTCACCAGTGTTCTGCGACTAAAGCCACACCCCGGCAGAAATGTGAGCTGTGTGTTCTGGAATGCTAACGTGAAAGAACTTACTTCAGCCGTCATAGACCCTCATGGTAAGAGCAGCCCACCCTTCCCGACTCCAGTAGTCAGGAAATAGATGGCATACTCAGAATGAGTAATTGGAGGATAGCGTAATAAAAAGTCTATTTGTGGAGGTGTGGTCAGAATCTAGAGAAGCGAGTAAGGTTATGGCCAGACCCTGGGGCTTCAACAGTCAGAGGAGTGACTGCTACTGTTGGGGTGGTTCCCGGATGGAAGCCAGGGAGACAAATACCCCAACCTCACACTCCCCCCAGCCTCCAGGCTCCTGCCTGTGCCTCCCATCCGCGGCACCCAGCTGCGAGTCAGAGAACAAGGGAGTCCCACTGATGTGTTTCAAAAAGGCCAACCTCTCAGAGCTCAGAACCCAGTGTTGAAGTGCAGAGGGTGAATCTCAAGAGGAAACAGATAATAGCCAGCATGAAAGCTAATCACTGTAATTCGGGCACGGTGCCTAGAGAGTCAGCAGAATAAATGTGACTTTGCTGGCTCTGCTGACACTCAGGTGGGTATGGGGTTTTCAAGGAAAGCTGGCCTTTTGTAAAATCTTTCAGAGCCTTTGCTGATGGCTCTGTGCCCCATACTTTAGAACTTCATGCACCAGGGAAATTTCAAACAATTTGGGAGTCTGTTTTATTTTGTAGTTGCTGGGTAAGAACATCTATTTGCCAAATAAGAGCAACTCTACACCTAGTATCAAAATTCTTCCCTAAGAGACGGGTCACCTTCTCACCAAGCTCATCATAAGGTTCCTCTTGCCCCATCTAACAAACTGCTGCAAACTTTGTGGGCTTGAGACAACACGAATTTATTAGCTTACACCTTTGAAAATCAGAAATCCCAAATGGGCTTCACTGGGCTTCAGTCAAAGTGTCGACAGGATTGCAGAGGCTCTAAGGGAGAATGATATTCTTGTTTTTTCTAGCTTCTGCATTCCTTGGCTCATGGTCCCTCTTCCACCTTCCAAGCCACCAGCTGCATCCCTCAGACGTCTGCTTCTGTCATCACGTCTTTCTTTAATTCTCCTGCCTCCCTCTTCCACCTTGTAGGGACCCTTGTAATTGCATTAGATGCCTTCCCCCAACCTGATAATTCAGGTTAATTTTCCCATTTCAAGGTCCTTAATATAATCACATCCGCAAAATCCCTTTTTGCCTGTGGGGTAACACGTTCACTGGTTTCAGGGATTAGAACATGGACATCTTTGAGGGAGCCATTATTCTGCTACCGTACCAGAAAAGGATATAATCTCCGAATAAAGGGCAGTCCCTAGCACTGCTTAAATTTGACATAATTTATAGAAACTTTAATATTGTCATTATATTCCACTTTTTGCCCTTTGTCTTAGTTAGACAAAACAGAGCCTACGATAGGAGCTCGTGTGGCATGCCAGTATTTAGGTGGTGGCCTCAGGGAGCAGGGATGGGAGGCTTAGGAGATTCAGACTAGAAGCAAGAATTGAAGTTGTTGCTATCAGCAAAACGGGAGCTCAAATACCCAAAGACCACCTGGGAAGTGTACAGACAGCCTCCCACGATGCTCACTCAAAGCACTTCAGGTGGAGGTCATCTCCTTTCACCCCTGTTGGTTGACAGCAGTCTGCAGGACTGTGCACTCCATGCTGGGAGCTATGCATGCATGTGGGCTGAGTGAGTTCCCCCCAGCACCTGTAGTGTCAAGTAATCCCAGGGCAGAAAGCAAAGTACCCATTTGAGGTGAATGAAGCAAGTCAAAGGTCACCCAGACTTCTCCCGAGCTGTGGCTGAAGTTAGAGGTGAAGCCAAGAGGAAGTGAGACAGGACTGCAGCAGTCTGTCCCTTGCCCTATAAGCCCCGTGACTAAGCCTTCAGGCTGGGAGGCAGCCATGAAGCCATATGGTATCTCTTCACAAGATTTCATAGGCAAGAGTTCATAGAACAAGCTACAGTTCTGGCTGCTGAAGTGGATGCCAAGCCATAACCGATCATTGTCCTCTCTCTCATCCCCACACATTCTAGATCTCTCTCACTCAGCACTTCAGATGGAGCAGAGGAGTGGGGGCAGGGAGTGGGCTGGTGACACTCGCTGTCAACCCTGAGAGCACCGAGCCCTTGGTTGCCTTGCCCGGAACAGACTGACTTGCTGCAGTTGCCTTTTCTTTGTTATTACTGAACGTGGAAGTACAAAAATCAGAGAATCCATGGATCCCCGAGTTCCAGACCTAACCTTCTGTGCCTGCATTAGGTAGCAGCTCTCACGTTCTTCATGGTAATCAAGACTAATCGCTCTGTCAGTAGAGAAATTCTTTTCTCTGCCTGCTGGTCCACCCATGGGTAGAACTCAAGCTATGAATTTAGATGCAGTAGAGCATATCCCTTGATGGAAGCATTTGCCACTAGGAAGCTGGACCTTTAATCCAGTAGAGCCTAAATCTGTGCGGATAAGAAGGAAAAATCCCACATGTGGGTCACTGGACATAACAGTGAGAAGGACCAAGCTTCAGCATTGAGGAAACCCTGGCACAGAAGCAGCATGTGCTTGAGGTGAGACTATCAGGGGGAAGTGAATCAGAACCCGACTGGAACCATCCATCATTCAGCTACATTCATCCCTGGCTGAAATCAGGGCTGGGACAGACAGGATAGAAGCTGGGGCATCAAAGATATCTGCTCTATCTCAAATTAATTTATATTTCATCATGAACTGGCAGGACTGAGGACTTTGAAGTGACTCAATCCCCATCTCATCATTAATTTCCCAGGATTTTCTTCAGGAGGAAAAAACCCTCCCTGACATAGTTTTCAGGGGCAGCCAGCCGCCTTCTTCTCATTGCCCCCCCCTCTACCACCCCCCCCCCAACCTATCCACACTTTACTACCCAATTCCAACACTAAGGTTAGCCCAGCTTCTTTCTAACTGAATGGATTTGAGAAAGTGAGGCAGTAAAGAGAGATGTCATGCTAAGAATCTTGGTAGAAATGAAGACATTAGAAACACCTCATTTTTAGGGTCAACTTTGAGGAAAAATAGTGAATTAGGCAAGCTGGTCTTTAATGTTCTCTACCTCTCTTTTTATCACAGTGCAGATCCTCAGACTTGACACCTTATGAAAATTGAGATACAATTAATTCATACTAGGGCTTTAGAGGCTTAAATACTAACAGTCACAGAGGAATTTATTTTTCTTGGAATTGTTGAGTAACTGTCCTTTGCTGTGTGGAATTTCCTGCCTGGTTAAGTGTAGGCCAGTACTTTGGATGGAATGTGGTTTTCCAGAAGGATCAGGGAAATAGGGGCCTGGGTAAGATGAACTTTGAGATAACTGGAATCTAGCCTTTGCACCACCGATTACATCAGTGTTTTTTTCTTTGCGGTGGAGAAGTAGGAAGGGCACACTGACCATTCCTCTGGAGACCTTGAACCAGTGATAAATTATGAATGAATGAAGGTGGTTCTTCTTTCCATGGAAGTCAGTGTAGCTGAATGAATAGTCAACAATCACAGGAGAGGCCCGTGGGGTCTGCATCAGCTCAGGATCTTCTAGGATATCACTCATAAATGTAACTGGCAAGGGCACGGAGAGATTTTCATGCAGTTAGAGACTTTCAGCCTACATTTACCTATTCTTCCCAGAATTGTATTCATGCTACTACCTCCTGACATGGCTCCTGGGCTCTGGTCAGCTCTCCTTCCTCACCAGTGCTCTCTGAGATTTCTGCCACCTCTCCCACCCCCATGATTTCTCTGCTCAGGCAGTTTCTTCCACAGAAAACATAATTACTCACCCTCTTCACTGCCCTGAAGTCTGCCCTCTCTCCAGAGCAGCTTAGATAATCCCAGGGCAAAAGTGGTCCTTCCCTTATCTCTTCTTCTAAGACTGATTACCTGTACCATGACTTGGTTTGCCTGTGACTATACTTGTCTTTTATCTTTCATTGTATTTTAATTGTTCACATGGGTCTTCTTTGTGGCAAAAGCTAAAACAGTATGCCCATACTAAGCTAAAACACACTGCCCATACTAAGTGCTCAATTAATGTCAGATTAGTGGGTTGGAGGATTAGCCTTGATAAAACAGTCCCATTATCCCAGCCAACAGACTGTGTGGACCACCAGATCAGAGCAGTCAAGTGACCCCCTGGTTTGTAGCACTAATACCAGCAACAAATAACCAGTCACACATCCTCCCACGGTTCCTGGCATTTTAAGCTGCTTTATGACTGTCCTTTTTCTGGTCATTCTCATCAGTTGAGTTGCTCATTGCTGATTCTGTGACCCATCACAAACTTCTCTAGAAGTCAGTGAATAAAGCAAATAGAGCAATGAGAGTCTGGTGGTGGGAGGTGCTCCAGTGTTTGTAGGATGGATGACTGAACATCCTAACTTGATCAGAAACAAAAGGGCAATGGGTCCATTTTCCTTTTGAAACAGGGTTTCCTCTGCTCAGCCCATTGTTGCATTTCATGAGGAAATACAATGGGATTGGAACACAGGAAATAACTATAAAAACATTTTTATGGGGCCAGAAGTGAAGCCATCCAAGGAGACCTGGAGGGGACTCTCTGGCAGTGGTCAAGAGCATGGGCTCAGAAATCAAACAGACTTGATATTTAAATCCTCTCTCTGCCACTAGTAGCTTTCAGAACATGAACATATAACTGAGTCATCCTAGAACTTGGTCTCACATTTGTAGAATAAGAATAATGACAGATACCTTAGAGGGTGATGGTGAAGATTAAATGGAATATGCCTGCTAAGTCCTTAGCACTCAGAAAGTATGGAAACGGGGGTGGGGGGGTGGGGGGGTGGGGGGGGCAGGGAATATAGTGCCTCTACCAAGAAGCATGGCTTCCTTGAGTGCATGGGACTGTGGGGAGGATGAAACCTAGTTTTCCCATTGTATCATCATATCATTGTTAAGTAACATGTAATTATTATAAAATAATTTATAAGAATATGTATTAGAATAAAGGCTAAGCTGCTACAACAGAGAGACCTCAAAATGTGACTCAAACAAGATAGAATTCTATTGCTCTCTTAGGTAATTCAGAGCAGGTAAGTATCTATATTCCATAAAGTTATTCAGTGATCCAGGTTCTTTCCATCTTGTTGCTCGCCGTTCTCCAAAATGTTTTCTCTGTTGAATTGTCGAAGTCGGGTCACTGCCACATCAAAAAGGAAAGAGAGTCAGAAAGGAAAGTCAGAAAGGAAAAAGAATGGTGGAAGACTTGTCCAATGTTTTAAGGCCAAGGCTCAGAAGACCCATGACTTGAACTTAGTTTACATGGCTGGCCCACATCTAACTGCAGGGGAGGCTCCAAAATGTAGTCTTGAGAAGCCATGTGTCCAGCTAATGACCTCATACTAGGGGAAAAGAGAGAATGGATTTCAGGGATGAGCATCAGTCTGCCACAAGGTAAATAAGGACAGGGAGGATCGGGCTAGGTAGACTACGTAGACAGTGATTAACTCGGCCCAACAAATCCTTACTGACTGACCTCTTTCATGTAGCTGGCACTTGGCTCTATAGGGGATTCAGAGATGACTTAGGTGAAGTCTTTGTTCTCTAAATACTTACAGTCTAAGCAGACTGATGTTCGTTGTTGGAAAGTCTTGAGGGACGAGTAGAGCTTCTGTATGCAGAAGGGACTGTGAAGGAACCTTCAGAGGACAAGGGTTTGTAAAGAGTCACTGAAGTAAGGACTTCTCCTGTTGTGGAGACACTGAAGGTCTCGGGGCCCCTTGACTCACAGTGCTACTGCAGTGGTACTTAATAAGCACTTCCTAAAAGTAAAAGAGCTGTTGTAATTAGTACAAGCTATGCAATGTGTGCATGAGCCAGGCTTCTGAATCCTTTCTTCCTTAATGTTCACCACACTGTTTTCAATAAAGACAAATAACTGCAGGGAATGGAGATTTGATTAAACCAATCTGGGCTTGCAATCCTGGCTTTGCCACTTATTTGGCATTGATAACCTCAGATAGATTTTTTGGCATTTCTGAGCCTTACTTCCTGAACTCTAAAATGAGGGGCTCAGAGTAAATGATGTCCAATCCCTTCTCAACTAAAACAATCTGTGATTCTCAGATGGCACTGAGATGGGGGAGAGGGAAGGCAGTTGCCAGGATTGAGCCTTTCCTCCTGAGCACTGTTGCCAGGTTTCTCCTGGACCATAGTGTTATGTTTATTCTGCAGTAGTTACTCCATGGGGCAAAATTCAGGCTTTTGGAAAGGGCACAGCTTACCTTGGGTATGCTTCTTTCTCCCCATTGCGAAGCCCCCTCCAGTTCTTCCTCACTGTCAGTCTGGAACCCTTATTCTAACTTCTAGATACTCAGAACTCTCCTTTACAAGGCCTTCCCCTGTCTCCAAAATTGCTCTTCTCACCCGCCTCTCCAGTAAACTCACCTTTTCCTCAGTGCCAGTCCTCAGTGATTAGCTGACACAAGGAAAAGGACACGCTGTAGTAATTCACACTAAGGTATGAATGTCTGGATTTTGTATGTTAACACTATCTACAATATTATACTTTTTTCCCCAAAAGGATCCCTGTTAACCCTTGAAATTGATTGACTAATGGTATAGATTCTAAACACTGTGAGTGCTTGACAGTGGAGGGGGAATACATGTTTGGGTTGAGAGACCATCCTACTGGAAAGAAAGAGATGATGATAGATAGATAGATAGATAGATAGATAGATAGATAGATAGATAGACAGACACAGTAGATGGATGATGATGATAGATAGATAGATAGATAGATAGATAAACACAGTAGATGGATGAGAATGATGAAAAACATAGAATCTGGAACCAGACAGCCTGGATTATATCTCAGCTCTGTCTCTTACAGTGCAACTTTGGAAACATTTCCCAGACTCTCTGGACCTCCCTTTCTTCACTGGTAAAATGAGGGTCATAGCAAAGCCTGCCACATAGGATGGTCATGAGAAGTAAATGAACTAGTACGTGCAGCATACACAGAACAGTACCTGGTTATAACCTCCTCAGATGGTCAACTTGTTGGTCTATCTCTAAGTTCCCATGTAATGGGATTCTGGTGTTTTGTTTTTTTCATCCAGGTGACCTAGAACCCAAGATCCCTTCAAATTGGCTGCTTCCTGTTTTCATCCCTTCCTTCATCATTGCTTTGATTTTCATAGCTACGATGACAGCCCTAAGGAAACAGCTCTTCCAAAAGCTTTATTTTAGAAAGGGTAAGTGTGTTTTATTCATGGTAACCAAGTGGACTGGGTGTCTGCAATGTGGGGTTCTGCTCCCCAGTTTCATACCAATCTCCTCAGGGCTTATGAATCCCTTTGGGCTCATCCTGATGATTTTTTTCCCCAGAAGAAAACAGCCCTAGTCTTCTTCAGTGAGCTGAAATCCTCATATGGAATATTTTTAAAGGAATGTTTTGTTCCTATGCTGAAATAGTTTTCTTTGTTCTTTGAGCCAAGAAGAGTCATTAGCCTCATGAGATCAGTGTCATTTTGGTAATGCAGACAACTATGTGGTCAGAGTTCACGGGCAGGAGGATGCCAAGATCACTTCTGAGGATTCCTTCAGTTCTCTCCCCCTCTTGCCACATTCTGGGCGTCAGCTGGGCTAAGCCCTCCCCAACCCCTAGGAATCTGAATCCCTTGGTTGGTAATGAAAGAAGAGAAGTGTGTGAGGCCATTTGCGGGCAGGAAGACCACCTGTTTTGATGGCTCCCTAATGTCTTTCAGTGGCTCTCCTGGAGTCCCTCCTCAGCCTATCCTATTCTCACCCACCTACTCCTGTCATGTAACCTTTGAACCCTGGCCAGAATATCTGCAGACTTGTCTTCTGGTTTACTAAACTACTCCTTTTTCAGCACCCAGTAAGCTCCTCCCAAGGTCTACACATGTTTATAGAAAAGGAAATGACATCTGGGAATAATCCAATAGGAATTGGGGGTGGCCATTATTTGAGAATTGGGAGGCTTTTTGGTGTTTGTTATGCTACATTTACAGTCTAACCTCTGTATTCTCATCTGTCTCAAAATACTATCATGCTCTATTTGTCCACTGCCCTATGTATGCATTAACTTGGGTGCTAACCACAAAACTCTCTACTATAGAACCCAAGGAATTGTTGTCAAAAGAAAGGGGAGTGGAGGTTGAGGAAGAAGGAAGAAGGAAGAAGGGAGGAAGGAGAAGAGGAAGAAGGGAAAAAGAAAAAGAGAAAGAAATGATAGAAATGGAGAGGAAGGGCATTTCACCATAAAGGAGGAATTACAGTGTCTTCTCTGACAGAACTTTAACTAAACAGAATCACTTCTTTTTTTCTTTAAACATTTTATTTGGGGAAGGGGGAGCAGAGAGAGAGAGAGAGAGTTAATTTCAAGCAAGCTCCCCCTTAGCACAGAGCCTGACAGGAGTCTTGATCCCACTGACCCTGGGATCATAACCTGAGCCAAAATCAAGAGTCGGATGCTCGACTGACTGAGCTGCCCGGATACCCCAAACAGAATCACTTCCACAAATCTATGACCTCAGAGAGCCATGGCAGATGCCCCTCATTAGAATTTAATCTTCTGTCATTCTTCTTTCACCTCCCCCATACACACCCCTCAGGAACAGGTCTATACCAAAGTTCTAGGCCTGCAACCTGAGAACTTAGTCACCTGAGAAATGAGCAACAGAGTTTTCTGTCCTTACCCTGTCTGG
The DNA here is from genome assembly GCF_023721935.1 of Panthera uncia. Taxonomy (NCBI): domain Eukaryota; kingdom Metazoa; phylum Chordata; class Mammalia; order Carnivora; family Felidae; genus Panthera; species Panthera uncia. The sequence goes on along the minus strand of NC_064807.1, from coordinate 6,119,183 downwards.
GGGAATGAAATGGGGTCACACTGAAAGGTAGAGCAGAAAAAATTCTTTCCCTTATCCTTCACCCCAGTCTCAAGAGTGAGCAAGGCTATCAGTAGTTCCACACTAGGTACAAGGCTTGGGTACCAACTGTGGTGGTAGACATTTGTTGCTAATAAGAGTTGAGAGAGTAAATTTCCAAATGGTTCCTTATTTGTTTGTAATGAGCCAGAGGGAAATCATGGCTGCCTGTATAATACAACGCCATACCCCAACTCACATGCACTGGGATCTGCTTTCCCTCATGGGAGGCACATGGACACACACGCACACACATCTGTGTGCCTTGCATGTGTCATGAAAGAAGGTTGAGAATGGCTGACCCTGTAAATAGAGCTTTAAACCAGAGTCAGAAGGCTAGGTTGGGACCTGAAGCTGCCATTTATTGGCTCTATGATCTTGTACGAATTACCTAACTTCCTTGAGATGGCTTTTTCTATCTGTAAAATGGGAAGCGACATGAGAATGAGCGTTTTACTGCTTATTGACCCAACCTCACCGCCACTACTGAGGTTCACCTGGACTGGAACAGAACCCTCCCAACTTGTCTCCCTGCACCCATTTTTGCCACCTGCAGTATGGGTCTATTTTCGCTTCTAGCCAGAACAGGCTTTCAGGTTCTCAAGTCTACACGTCTCCATGATCAGACCTCGCCCATGGCTTCCCACTGCTCCCTAGGCGAAGTCCCAACATGCCCTGAGTGGTGTGGCTCACAATTCTGGCTTTTTCCTGAGACACCATCACCCTCGTTCTCTAAGCTCTAGCCATGTGAGGGTCCTAAGTCCTCAGTGCCACCCCACCCCTTCAGATCTGAGTTTTCTCATGTAGCACACGGTCCTCTTAAAGTATTTTCTTCTCTTTGTCCACCTGACTTGGTGTCATCCCTTAAAACTTGGTGAAGCTACTACTTCTTCAACCCTCTCCTGATTCTGCCCCCCTCACCACACCCATCACAGGACATCCCCTTGTGAGATGCTTCCGGTACCTACTTCTCCTTCCAGCACCCTCAGCACACAGTTATACGTCTAGGACCTGTTTCAATACCTTGGGCCACAAACTCAATTGCGTCCCTTTTAATTTTCCAACTAATTCCTCAAGCACCCAACTGCCTGTCTTAGACATCCAATGTCTCCCCCTTACAGCATGGACTTCCCCACCTCCAACATACTGTCACAAGGCCAACTTAGCCCACAGGGCTGCTGCTTCCAAACAGACAGGGAGGCTCCTGGGGAGCCAGGGCAGTTCCCCTGAGGGCCCTGGTTTTGAGCTCTTTCTATTCCTGCCAGGCACATTTCTGTTCCCTCTGGGGGTCTCCATCGACCATGCAAAGGCAGCCTTGCTGGTCCAGATCCCCACAAAGACCAGAGTGACCCAAGCTGACACTTTTCTGGCCCCCCTCATGTGTGCTTCCACGGTTCCCGAAGCAGGACCCTCAAGGGTTGATGAGGCAGAAGGGGCTTCCCGCTTTCCCCACAGCTGTGCCCAGCCAGCTTCTTCTGGCTGAGGTCTTTATGTTAAGTCTGGGATGCCAGTCCTAACTTCCTTCTCTTGAGTTCCTCTTCAAGCCATTGCTGTCCTGAACTTCTCAGTCTATCAGAGAGAGTCAAGTAAAGGGGTGGCTCTCTTAGTCCCTCTCTGCCCAGAAAGCTCATTGGCTCCTAAACGGACTTGCCCATCTATGACTCAACGACCAGCTCTGCACACCACGCTGTACAGAGAGGGCAGCTGTGGCCAGTCCATAGAAGGTTCTGTTTACCATCACTACCTGAGAGGAGCCCTCAACAGTGCGGGGCTCCAGGTGACTCACTGTGTTCTAGAGAAGGAGCTGGCAACTTCTGTTGCAAAAGTAATGTAAAGTTCTGCCTCATCTGTTGGTCTTTAAGTTTCATGACTGCAGGGGCTGTGTTTCTCTTATTTACCAATAAATGCCCAGTGTCTGAAACATTGCCTGGCACATGTAGATAGATGTTCAATAAAATTTTACACATTGAACCTACTATACGCAGGTATCCATGCTAACTTGCTCTGTATAATATAATAGCCGTATGTGGTTATTCAAATTTAAATTAAATAAAAATTCAATTCCTTGGTCATGTTTTAAGTGCTCAATATTGTTAGTGGTCAATAGCCACGTGGGGCTAGAGGCTATTGGACAGAGCAGATATACAATATTTCCCTCTTTGCAGACAGCAAAATATGTCCCTCTTTGGACAGCACTGGGTAGACCCTTTACAAACTTCTTTTCAGTTAATTTTACAAAAACTTCTTGAGGCAAGGAGTAGTGTCTACACTGCACATGAAGAAACTGAAGCTTCAAAAGTATTCTTAAAGTCAAATAGCTGGGGTTTGAACATAAGTCTGTCTGATGCTGTATGGCCTTCTTGTTGCAAAATAATAAAAACTGACTCAGTCTGGATAGTATTATGTTGGGCAATGGAAGGAGAGAGTCTCAACCCAAAATAATTGAATGGCTTGATCATTGGCTGTGCTGATGGCAAAGTCAAGAACAGAATCCAGGAGGAGTCACCAGCTATAAAGAGACCAGATCTCTAGAACAGGCCTGCAGCTCATAAGAATAATATTTCTCAAACTTTCTGTTATAAGGAACCATTTATTTTTACATTTCCAATATGTTAGCGTCAATGCTTTTGCAATATATACTAAAACTTAATTACTAAAAAGTAAAATAAAAAGAACAAAGACATACAACAATAAGGCCAGTTTTTACTGGATTCAATAAACCTCTGACATGTCAATAAATATGATCAGAAAAAAACACAGTAAAAGGATTACTATAGAAGTTGCTAAGTGTTATACTAAATCTCGGTAATTGTCTCATTGTGGGCTGGTAACAAATCGTTCACCCACCAGCCCCAGCCCATGGACTCTACACTTTGAATGGCACTGCCCTAAAAGACTGAGCTGGAACTTTACAGAAATTTAAACCAAAGACCAAATATGTTGTCTGATGGTTAAGGAAGCACTACAGCATGGCAGCACTTTCTCAAGCGTTAGAGAGGACTGGACTGAAACTCCATCATTCATGGGCAATTTCTATGGGTTAACTCTTAGGCTCCTTTCAAATGTAACTCCTCTTCGGGGAGACTTCAGTGCTGGATAGAGGCCCTCAAAGTCCAGGCCAAGGGTGGTATTGTCATGAGGCAGTTGCTAAAAATCTAGTGTACAGAGCAAAAGCAGAAGTAGGGATGCACATAGTTTAGGAACCCGGGCATCAAGCTCTAGAAGAAAATCAGAGCTGGGACAGGGAACACGTGACACCAAGGGTTGAAAAAGAGATGAAACCAGGGAAACAGTGGTGAACAACATCCTGTTATGTGAACTTGTGCTTCTGCCCCGAGTTCCTCTGGAACAATATCGGTCATGTACACCTTAGTATAAATTAATTGATCAGCCCTTTTGCTTCATGTAGGGCAGACCAGAAGGAAGTGACAGTCAAGAGCAAAGCAGAACAGGGAAAGAGAATTCTGAAGCCAGACGTTTCCTGGGGCTGAATACCCAAATTAAGAGTCCCTCAGCCTTTGAGTGCCTGGTGGCCAGGGGCTGAGAAAAGAATGGAAAGTAGACCTACTATTTTGTTCAAGGTTTTTGCCTAAGGGTACAGTTTTCCCTTATCTGTTGTTCAGCCTGATGTCTCAAGCCACAGTAGGCATTTGGCTTCTACATGTGATTTATTTGGATTAACTTTTCATTCTGCCATCTGTTGGCCTATAAACAGAACACTTTTCTCAGTAATCTTATCCTGTCCCTGGGATTTCTCTTTTTCAGACACAACCAAAAGATCAGTCACCACAATAAGGAGGGAAGTGAACAGAGCTGTAAGTAGTCGTGACTTACCTTATCTCTTTCACCTCTTTTCTTCTCCTAGGTTAAATTAAGAAATAAACCCTGTTCTCGGAATGCACAAAAGGGCAATGGAATAGTTTCAGCCTGCACAGAATCTTCCTGTTCAGTGGCATTTCTGCCCGTTGCTACTGTGACCTTAGGTTGTTCCACACCTCTCTTGGAGGAAAAAAAAAAGTGTCTGCTGTGCAGCCACAGAATAGTTGTGTACTCTTTGGTCTGTCTCTATTACTAGGCATTACCGGGAATCTGCACAGGACATCAGGGCCCACATGCTTAGAAACATGTTTAACACTTAACAGCAAGGGAAGATACTCAAATCTGAACCGATCAACAACTCATGTTTTTGCAACCGTTGTTAAGTACATCGTTGGGGGCTGTGGGTCAAAGTTGGGAGAATAGAAGTCTCTTCATGAGGCTGACAGGCTTGGAGCTGGAATTTGTGGGAAAGGATATGATATGGAGGTCAGGAGAATTGGGGTTGCTAAAAATCATTCAGCCTGGTTGGATGAAATGCTTAGACCCTGGGGAAGTGGTGTTTTGGGGACCAGACCTGGGTCCTCTTGCACAATGGGTATTTCTAGCTTTCTTAGGAAAACCACCTTTCCTTTTGAAATCTGGGGATCACATGGTGTGACGCACGAGCTCATGAGTTTGCCAAAATCATAGGCAACTCATAGAAATTTGTAAATAACTTTGCTATCAGCTACTTGAAATATTCAGAACTGGTCATTTTAGAGTTCTGTTGAATGTGTCTGTAAAATTCCAGAGGCACCAACTGTGAAAACAACTCTAAAAAATCTTCAACACCAGGGTCAGCGCCTGGCAGCTCAGAAGTACAAAATATGACTGACAGGAATGACATTGGGCCCTGCTCCCTCCTACCACATCCCTGAAAGCCATTCGTGAAAACACATCCCATTACTGCAATACTCGTCCCTGGGCACAGAACAAGGAACAAAGGCAGTTTAGGTCTGGACTATACTTAAGGTCTAGTTGTGCTGAATTGCTCTGAATCAACAATGAGATATTCTTAACTCAGAAAAGTTTCAGATTATTACTGGCAGTACTAACTGAAACATCTGTTCCTTGAGAAACAAAACTCCTATAGTCCGATAGACTGGGATACTTGGTCTACATGTGGGTTTCCATGGGAGAGACCTCAGTATTTGTGCTTCATGAGCTCTGAGTCTTTGTATAAGTGTCTCCTTCAACTGCTCAGCATAAGGAAGAAAGAGAAAAAGGGTGTCTGCTGTAGAGCCACAGAGCAGTTGGTTTGAGAGCAGAGGTGGTAAGGTAAACTCAGATGCCGAGACGGCCAGGCAAGTATTGAAATGACAAAGAAGGGCACACTATAACCAGATACGGGATGGTGACCAACTGGAGGGCATATTCCTGTGAATTTAGCACCAGGCTAACATTGTTGAAGAAGATGAAATCCAGATTTTTCTATAAAATGTCCTAGTTATTAAATGCTTGCTGGAAGTATTTCAAATATCAAACAAACCAAATAAAATATGTCCATAGGCTAATTGAACCTATGAGGGACCAGTTGCAACCTGTCCCCTAGAGAGAAAGTATTGTCAGAAAAGGGGTTAGAATCTGAGTAATGAAGGCAAAACCATGTATGTGAGGAATTGAGGGAGGCTCAAAGGCTTGCTGCCATTCTGCATGTCTCATCCTATGGCCTGCCACAAGGCCTGAGTAGCACATGGTTAATAGAGGGACTTTCTTGGATTAACAGGGTATCACAGCCATTTTTAAACAATGCATCTCCTTATAAGCAGAAAAACCTCATACTCTTTTTTAAATGGTAGGTGAAATTCAAAGTAAAGTAAATATCTTGGTCAAAAGTCAAATTAAAGAAATTAGACTGGGGTGCCTGGATGGCTCAGTTGGTTAAGCATCCAACTTATGGTCTCAGCTCAATGTTGATCTCAGGGTGGTGAGTTCAAGCCCTGCATTGGGCCCCATTCTGGGGGTGAAACCTACTTGAAAAACAAAAAACAACAAAAAGAGGAAAGATGGGAGGGAGGGAGAGAGGGAAGGAAGGAAGGAAGGAAGGAAGGAAGGAAGGAAGGAAGGAAAACTAATTCTCTTCTCTTTCCCCCCAACCAGTAACATATAGTCGTCCATTGTGCCTTCTAACCTGGGGAGGGAGAGTAAAGGAGGTGAAAGAATGATGCTTCTCTTCTCTCTTCCTCACCCCTCCCTGGCACTTAAATATGTGGTGTGATGTAAAGAGGTCAGGACCATTTAGATATACATCAAAGAGGGCTCACACAGGAATGTTCCTGGTACTTTTATTTACAATAGCAACAAATCAGAAATACAGGTGAATAGGAAATATAAACAACTAAAATGAAAGCACAAAAAATAGATGTATTTTTGAGATGGATAAATCTGAAAAATATAATTTGGGGAGAAAAGATACACAGCAGAAAGATAGAGAAAATGTGTGGGCAATTATAGAGTTTAAAAACTGCAAACAACCTCTATGTAGTGTTTATGGAAACAGTCATGTGAAGTAAAAGTACAAAAACAACCAAATTTAACCTCTTAAACCGGGTGGTAGGGATGCCGATGGTGACGATATTATTCTCCTAGTTTGTTGTATGCCTGAAATGTTAATTTTTATAAAGAAGAGGTCATGACTAAAATTCAAGAGATTTAGACTCCAGTTTTTCTGTGAGCTACACAATCTAAGGTAAGATCCACCAAGGGGCACTTGAATATTCTCCAGAGAAACAGAACCACAGAACCACTAGGACACTGGCAAGTATGAAATCTATAGGGCAGGCTTGGGGGCTGGAAGAAGTTCGGGTAGGAGTTGAAATTAGGAATCCAAAATCTGTAGAGTAGGCCAGTAGGCTGGGAGCTCAGGTGAGATATCTATACTACGGTCTGAGGCAGAATTCCTTCGTCTCTGGGAAACCTCATTTGTTGCTCTTCAACTGATTGAATGAGACCCACCCACATTCTGAGAAGGCAATATGCTTTATTTTTTTTAATTAAAAAAAATTTTTTAACATTTATTCACGTTTGAGAGAGACAGAGACAGAGCATGAATGGGGGAGGGGCAGAGAGAGAGGGAGACACAGAATATGAAACAGGCTCCAGGCTCCGAGCTGTCAGCACAGAGCCTGATGTGGGGCTTAAACTCACAAACAGTGAGAACATGACCTGAGCTGAAGCCAGACGCTTAACTGACTGAGCCACCCAGACACCCTGAAATTTGCTTTATTTAAAGTCAACTGATGACAAGCATTCATCACATCTACAAAACGTCTTTCCAGCAACATCTAGACTAACATTTGATCAAACAACAGGGTACGATAGTTTAACCAAATGGACACAGAAAACTAACCATCACATGCACTACCACAGGAGAGAGGCAGTCTTGGCTGGAGTAAGTGAATTTGTCAGACCTTCCTGAGCCTCAAAAAATAGAAGTATGTGACTATTCTCTGGTCACAGAGTTGTCCTAGAGGCCAGGGCTCTGTCTAAAACCTGTTCATCCATGAACCTGCCACCCCGGTGCCTGCAGACTCACTATTTAGGGTTTTCTATTTATTTCACAGGGCTGTTTCTCCTCAGCTCACTGCCTCTTTCAACAAAAAAAGGACATGTGTGGTATCTGCACTTTATGTGTTTTGAAATAATGAATAGTTGAGTAAATCAGGAAGGGGAAAAACAGCCCTGTCACCAAAAGTGCTTGATAAAATTAAACTGAAGGGTTTGGAAATGACTTGTCTGTCTTACTATCCATTTGTCTGTGCTTCTTATAGTTTATTCTGCAATAAATATAAAAATTGACTGATTTTGACCTAATTTGTCTTACTACTAAACGATGAATCTTGCTTAATTTTAATTGTGTTGGCCAGCTCAAAAATAAATAACTAATACAACTTTTACAACTAAAAAAATTTTTTTTAATGTTTAATTTTATTTTGAGAGACAGAGAGAGACAGAGCATGAGCAGGGGAGGGGCAGAGAGAGAGACACACACAGAATACGAAGTAGGTTCCAGGCTCCGAGCTGTCAGCATAGAGCCTGATGTGGGGCTCGAACCCACGAACTGTGAGATCATGACCTGAGCCTAAGTCAGATGGTCAACCGATTGAGCCACCCGGGCACCCCTAGAACTTTTTAAAAATTACATATTTTTTTCTGAGCAAAAATGAAAAAAAAAAATCCATTGCACACAGATTACCGTGGTTAATATTTAATAGTGCTTTAATTTCTAATGTTTTTCTGTATTTAAATTTTATGAAATTAAATTATAGTATGTATAGCTTGATATAGTTTTCTGTAACTTAATTTTATGTCATTAGTGTTACCCATGTGCTAAAAATATAATTAATGGCTTTGATATTTTATTGTATATATGGACTAGGACTTACCTAATTCTCTATTGCTCTACCTTTAGTATCTACCTCAGAGTTGTTTTATGTCTTTGTTATTTAAATATTGTCACAATTAGGGGCACCTGGGTGGCTCAGTAAGTTAGGCGTCTGACCCTTGATTTTAGTTCCAGTCATGATCTCATGGTTCATGAGTTCGAGCCTTGTGTGGGGCTCTGTGCTGCTTGGGATTCTCTCTCTCTCCCTCTCTCCCCTCCCCTACTCTCTCTCTTTGTTTCTCAAAACAAACAAGCTTACAATAAATAAATAAGTAAATAAATAAATAAATATCATCACAATGAATAATCTTATACACAGATCTTCATCTGCAGCTCCGATTATTACCATAAGGTAAAATCTAAGATGTAAAATTACTGGACTAAAGCTATAGACGTTTTTAAGACTCTCAAAATATATCGCTGAATTGCCCTCTAAAAGGGTGTACCAACTTATACTAGCAATATATGAAAGATGTAGTTTCATCATTGCGTTTGTTCCAATGCTGGGTATTATCGTTTTTAAATTTTGCTAATTTAGAAATTGAAAACTGTACGTCATCATTACTTTAATTTGCATTTTCAAGTTATTAGTGAGATAAAACATTTGCACAAATTTACAGGTTTTATCTTCTTTTGGGAACTGCCTATGTATCTTTTGTTCATCTTTTTAGTTATGTCTTCACTTACAGTTAATAGTAACCCATTACCTGCTATATATTTTATTTTATTTTATTTTATTTTATTTTATTTTATTTTTTTTTTTTATTTATTTTTGGGACAGAGAGAGACAGAGCATGAACGGGGGAGGGGCAGAGAGAGAGGGAGACACAGAATCTGAAACAGGCTCCAGGCTCCGAGCCATCAGCCCAGAGCCTGACGCGGGGCTCGAACTCACGGACCGCGAGATCGTGACCTGGCTGAAGTCGGATGCTTAACCAACTGCGCCACCCAGGCGCCCCTATATTTTATAAACTTGCCCTTGATTTGTCACTTACTGCTAAGCTGCTTCTTCTTATCTGAAGAAAACAGTATTGGGTATAGTAAAATTGGGCTCACAGGACCAGGTCATAAACATAAATGTCCTATATGTCACATATTTATCAAAAGGAAATAAATGTATTAATTATAACAGTTATGCTAGATAAAAAGCTTACAGGCAATAGGATCCACGGTTCCCAGAGGACCAAGTTATACATCTCTAAGAAGCAGGTGCAGTGCCTTCTTCCTTTAAGAGCCCATCCCATCCTGGGATGCATTGTACTTTCAGTAGGCACCTATGAAATGCTGGCCAACCAACGTTAACATTCTATTATCCACTAACATATATCAACTCCTTTTTAAGGATTAGGTGAACTGTAGCCAGGGGGCCAAATTGCCTCCTGTTTTTGTAAGCAAAATACTATTGAAGCACAGCCGTGCTCACTGTTTCCATATCATTCCCAATGTTCACACCCTTGCCCCCCGCCTCTGATGGCAGAGTTGAGTAACTGTCTCAAAGCCTATATTGCCCATAAAGTCTAAATACTTTACAACCTGGCCCTACAGAAAATGTTTGGTGCCCCAGAAGTTCTCCATGGCTCTGTGCCTTCTCTCACAGTGAATGTACTTGGTCTTGTGCTAAATACTCTAACGCTACCCCCAACTCCTATCTCAGCTCCATAAAGTCTGAGGACAGAGCCCCTCTGGGAAGAGCTTGGTCCAGCCAGCTCAGAGCTCTCGATCTCCCACCTCTATCTTCTGCCATCCCAGCTCTGCCTCACCTCCAAACCACCCACGTGGGGACAGTCAAGTTCTAGGCTGTCCAGGAGTCATCCTGACCCTCCTGTTCTTAGTCACATCACCTCGGTAGCTAGAGTCCTGGGACTTGCCCTGAGCACATTTGTCACACATAGTTCTCACAAGACTTTGATACAGATAAACAGTCTCCCTTCCCACTTAAGAAGGGATGGGCTTGGTGGTTTTGCTTCACTGACCAGAGATTGAAGTGAGACCTGATTAATGTGAGAATGCCCAGCAGGGCTCAGAAGCTCAGGCATCAGCTGTACAGGGCTTGATTTTCCACTCCATAGCTCTGCCTTGAACTTTCTAGGCAACTCTGGGAAAGGTGTTGCCTATTCTTATTCTTGTGGAAATCCAGACTTCTCAGCCTCCCCAGATGGGCTTTCAAGGCCTTAACTTTATTACAGGATCAAAAGACTCAGATCAAACTAAATGTGGCCAAAGAGCTCATTACCATCCTTCTCCATGGTGGATGTGGTGGTCATTAGTGTTATTTCACATATTTCCTGGATCTCTTGCTTTTGTGTGATGTAATAGGATTGCACTTCTCTGCACTTAATTTGTAGTTAGGTGTGGTCATGTGATTTGTATTGATCAACTAAATATAAGCTTAAGTGATGTGTGACTTCTGGGTAGAAGATGTAAGGCCTAGCTTGTGCTTTGCTGTATTCTTTTTCCATCTGGTGTGGCAACTAGCAACATTTGGGGTAGTGTTGCTACATCAGCATGGGTCTCTGAGTAACTACAAATAATGGTCAGCCCCTTGCTGACCCTCAGTGGACAGGGAAGCTTTGTTTACTATTTGATTTAAATAATAGAGATTTGGGGGTTGTTTGTTACTGCAGCATAATCAAGTCTATCCTGACTGATTCAACAGGGAAATCCTGGAACCTCAACTCAATACACTATATATTGTCGCTTACAGTTCTGCTTCTCAGGAGTGATAATATGGGGAAAGGCTTTCTATATAACAAAAAGAAAAGAAGAGTAAGATATAAAAATATACTTACTATATCATTAATGCTTTATTTAAAAAATGTTTTTAATATACCGTCACACCCCTTTCTCCCAAACAAGTGAAGAAAAATATTTAAATGCCCATAAGCATTATATTCTGGAAACTTGTATTGTTTTCTTCTTTTATATTTTCTGAGTTTTCTTTGTACTTGAACACATTTTAAAATGTTCCAATGTTGGGGCACCTGGGTGGTTCAGTCGGTTAGGTGTCCGACTCTTGATTTTGGCTCAGGTCATGATCTCGTGGTCGTGGGATCAAGCCCTGCATTGGGCTCTGCCTTCAGCACAGAGCCTGCTTGGGATTCTCTCTCTTCATCTCTTTCTGCCCCTCTCCTGCTCACGGGCACGTGCTTTCTCTCTTACTCTCTCTCTCAAAATAAATAGACATTAAAATAAGAAAAATAAAAAAGTAAAATGTCCCCATGTATCACTTTTAAGTACCCAGGGGTGCTTGTTAGATGAAGGATGATCTCTGTCTCTATCCTCACCTCTCACCGTATGTATCACCTCTTTGTATCCTATATAACAAATGCATATACAGAGCTCTCCATGGGGTCCTTGTCAACTTTAGGGAGAGGAATGCTATACCCTGTTTCAAGGACACATACCAATGTCTTAGTTGATTTTCAGAGCTTCTTAACCTAGTGAGCCTACAAGGAGTGGATCCATACTCCAAGGATGTAAGAGATCAGGCTTGGGACCATGGCTTCTTGATCTCGTGCAGGCCACCGAGCTATCAACCAGAATAGCTTCAGGAGTGGATTCTGATCCCATAGATCTATATCATGTTTCCTTTTAAAAAAAAGTTATCCTAGTCATCATGACATGGTTTGTTAGAGATTACAAACCATGTAACCTGACTTCCTCATTTTACAAATGGCAAGATTTGGACTAAGGGATGTTACATAACTTTCTTGAGTGAAATAATAACAGAAAAATAAAAGGTCTTGTGATTCCCAGTATAGTGCTACTCGTTAATTCATTCACTCTGAAATATGCGCTGTCTATTTGCAAGACTCTGTCAGGTAGGCTGTGTGGAAGTCGTGAGGGTGAATGAGGCACAACGTTAGTATTCCAAGATTCTTACAATCAAGAGTTGGAGATAAGATACTCAAAACACTGTTTTCATTGGTATAATTTGGGCTAAAATGAAAAGAGCCCAGATTTCTGTATACCCCCTAGCAGTTGATCAAATCTGTGTTTGTTTTGTTTTGTCTGAGTCTCTTGTCTTCCCCTTAGGAACTTCCACCTAAGAACTGACCATAGCCTCCACAGGCCGCCATGGTGCAGGTGCCTTCTCTGTGCAGTGGTTTCCAGTCTTTTCTTTCTTTTCTTCCCATGATAACCCTTTCATAAAGGAAACATTAGACAGAACACCTGTACATACTGAGTGGGGAAACTTGAGTCCTCCTCCTCTGGGTCTCCTTTACTGTCACTACTATGCACACACTTCTGTCGTGAATGCATGGGGCTTTTTCCCCACCCGGAAGTTCTCTGGGATACCAGCTTGGTGTCCTACGATTTAACTCAAGTCTGACCCTGTGTCGCTGGGGATGGCATGAGATCCCACCCGTTAAGGGCTCAGTCCCACAAGACTGCCCTCCCCACCCTCCACCCCCCACTTCAGATGCCAATGGCCAGCCCAGGCTGTCACCTCTGCTTCTGACCAATCAGCTATAAATAATCTGAGGTTCCCACCATCCCCTCCTCGGGTTTGGTGAATTTGATAGAGCGCTTCCCAGAAGCAAGGAAAACAGTTTACTTACTGTTTATTAAGTTACAATAATGGGTTATAAACAATACAGTGAACATCTGATAGAAGAAATGCATATGGCAAGATATGTGGGGGCGTCCACACTCTGTGTGTGTGCCACTCTCCCAGTACCAACTTGTGCTCCACAACAGAGAAGCCCCTGGAAGCCCTACTTCAGGGATTTTTATGGAGGCTTTATCACATAGGCATGACCAATCATTAACTCCATCTTTAGCCCTTCTCCCCTCTCTGGAGAATGGGGTTGGGGTGAGGGGTGGGACTGAAAATTCCATGCCTCTCACCATAGCTTAGTCTTCTTGGTGACCTGTCCCATCCAGGAGCTCATCAAGATTCACTTCATTACAACAAAAGACACTGCTGTCATCCAGGAAATTTCAAGGGATTTAGGAACTCTGTCAGGAAGTGAAGTCAAAGACCGAATATTACGACAAAGATGTTCCCAATGCTCTTATCATTTAGAAAATTACAAGCGCTTTAGGAGTTCTGTGCCAGGAGCCCCGGGCAGAGACTGGTATATATATAAATATATTTTTCAATTATCTCACAAAAGCATGTTAAAACAGTGGTGAAACCAGACTGAGGGGTATATACACCCTGCCTTAGGTCCCTGCAAAGGCCTCTAAGGTACATTGTGCTTCTCGGAACATATTTGGAAAATCATGAAGCGCTCAAACTATCACTTTATCCCAAAGCCCACCTTATGTACCTATCCTCAGAATCCCCAGAAATGCCCGCCCCACATCCAGCTTCCTTCCATGTAGAGCGGAGCTGTTCCAAGGAGGCGGGTGGGGGCTGAAAGAGGAGAAGAGAAAGTAACCTCCTCACTCACCTGGTTTGTGAGGGTTTTAAGAAAAATGTTTATTTATTTATTTATTTATTTATTTATTTATTTATTTATTTTTGAGAGAAAGAGAGAGTGCAAGCAGAGGAGTGGCAGAGAGAGAGGGAGAGAGAGTCTCAAGTAGGCTCCATACTGTCAGCACAGAGCTGGCTGTGAGGCTTGAACTCATGAACCATGAGATCATGATCTGGGCAAAATCCAGAGTCGGACGCTTAACTGACTGAGCCCCCCAGGTGCCCCTGAGCTTGTGAGTTTTTAATTGTGTGAGAAGTCTGTGTATTTTGTATTTTAGTTCCCTATGGCTTTACAAGAAGTACAAAAAATACATGAAAATTCAGAGATGGAGAAAGTATCACTTTAGGCTGGGGACAATCAGGGAAGAGGGAAGGCTTCATGGAGGAGGTGACATTTGCACCAGGCAAACATGCGAATAACAGACTATTCTAGATAGAGGGGACACAGGGGGAAGGGCAGAGGCAGGGGGACATCACATCTGTAGGAAAAGGCGTGTGATCCCAGCCTGGAAAAAGCTAGGTGTGAAGCCAGAGGGAAGCTGGTTGGGGGCCCTGCTGTGAGCCAGGAATTCCAGGCAAAGGAGGTTAGATGTTGCTCCTTAGGCATGCATGCCTCAGGTCTCAGCAGGAAACAGAGGCCACACTCAGAAGGGGTGACTGAGGCAAGCTTACTAGCTGCAAAGGCAGGAAGGGGGCGGTGGGGAGGTTGAGCGACCTGAAACTGGCAAGAGCAGGGGAGAGCTGAGCACCCCTAGGCCTAGAGGGGACGGGGGAAGGCATAGTTAAATTTTTTTTTTAATGTTTATTTATTTTTGACAGAGAGAGAGAGAGAGAGAGAGAGAGACAGAGCATGAGCGGAGGAGGGGCAGAGAGAGAGGGAGACACAGAATCCAAAGCAGGCTCCAGGCTCCGAGCTGTCAGCACAGAGCCTGACGTGGGGTTCGAACTCACAGACCGCGAGATCATGTCCTGAGCTGAAGTCGGACGCTCAACCGACTGAGCCACCCAGGCGCCCCAGGGGAAGGCATAGTTACCAGAATGCTGGTGAGAACAGCAATAGGAGAAGGCCACCTGTAAGGCTTTGCATGGCATCAGCTGGGCTCCCCCGTGCATTTGTGGTCAGTTGACAGATTGTTTGGGGGATGCTGGTCTTAGGTGGCCTCATTCATATGTCTTGGAGTTGCCGCTGGCAGTCGGTTGGGCCGTGTGTCTTCAGCAGGTTTGTCTGTGCTCTTTTCAACACGGAAGCGGGTCCAAAAAGAGCAAAGAGAAGGCAGACCCTGCCATGCATGTGTTTTTCAGGTTTCCGTCCACATCTCATTGACCAAAGCAAATCAGAGCTAGGCCAGATGCGCCTGCAGCCTGTGTGGGAGGTTGCTGAAGCGCATCCCAGCCTCACTATGCTACTCGTTACAGCCTTCTTTATCCCCTAGTCTGAGGGAAAGCATGGCATGCAAGCCGGGGGGAAAGAGAGCCCAGTGAGCAGTCCAAGGTCACCCTCCGGTGACCTGAGCAGGGTAGAGCAGGGTGGAGAATGCGTCTGCAGGAGCCAACAGACATATCTGGCTCCGTGGGGAGCTACAAAAGGCTTTGAACGGGGAGCCCCGCCAACCGTGCTCCAGTGTCACTGGGCCGACTGCAGGCCTGAGAACAGAGCGGAGAGGCCTCTTGCAACAGGTCTGGAGAGAGAGGCTGAAGACGTGGACGAGGACCATGGTGCAGGGGGGAAGCACAAAGGTCTTGACCTCTGCTGCCTCCAGATAGATGAGCTCTTCCCCCACGGCCGTTTCTCACTCCAGTCTGTTTTTGAGAGGTTATCTCTTCTCTAATCAGCAAAGTGATTTTCCTATTTGTGGACTTGTCTCCCCAGATTTGAACCTGTGTTTTCGGGAGCTGGGGTGACCGGATGGGACGTCCTCGAGAATGTTCTGGACTCTGAACAAGAATCCTCTGGCCTGCAGAGCTCGTTGTTCGCACTTGTGCAATGCCTTTGTGGCTCCAGCACTGAAGAGGAGACCGCCAAGAGAGCGGGCAGCGCCTGGCCATGGTGTGCTCCGAGCACGTCAGGCAGTCTGCCCTCCCCACATCCAGGCACCCGCCCCTGCAGCCTGTGACCCTAAGCAAGCACTACTGCACTTTAGAAAATGACCGCCCCGGACCCGGGACCCCAGGGAGTGCTCTGCAGCTCGTTCTTGCTGCCAGACTCAACACAAAGGGAGTTTCCCCCCTAAGTTTCCAAAGTGATTTCCAGAAGCGGAGATGAATGGAAAGTTTCAGTTATAGGAAAGGACGAATTGCCAATAGAGCTATTTTCTCCACTGTTTCCTCTGGGTATACTGGAAAAGCCTTTTGAGACCGTTAGAGTTTACACACAGTCAAGCCATAATTGACAAGTTATGTGGCTTACTGGAATCTTGACATCTGAGTTGTTTAATTAACAGAAAGCATTTAAGTACACAGTGGGCGGCTACAAATCGTGGAGAAAAGCCGTTGAGTATTTTGTGAGGTCTGAATCACAAAGCATTTTTTTTAACCTGCAATGGCACCATGTTGGATGATTTTGTTTTAAACTACATCTTTAAAAAGTTCTGTTTTCTTAACCTCGGAAACCAATGGCATACATTAGAAAAATTTAGCACGCTAGTATGCTGTACCTGCAAAGATTTCAGATGGGCATCCATAATGGTCAAAGTCCCAAACTAGGGCTCCTTTCCCGGCCCTCTCTGTGACTTTAAACTTAACCTTTCAGTGACTCGGTTCCATGTCTGTGACACAGTGACGCTCACTAGTCAAGGCCTTTGATGGTTGGCACTTTAGAAACGCCGTGGAACCCCTTCCGTGCGTGTCAAGGGTAACAGCACGCAGCAACAGCAGGTTAACCATGTGAAATTTGGTCTGTGTACTGGGGCCATGGCGTTCGGGGCACCTGCTGATCTATGAACTATCCAAATGTGTACATTATCTAGAGCCGAGTCTTAGGTTAGCAGCTTATCTTTCTCAGTTTTGAATCATGAGGATTTGAGCACATGTTACATCTTCTCCTTAGACTCTAAGCTCCTGGAGGGCAAGGAGGGAGGAGGGGTTTGTCAGTCCTGCAGCCTGTTGCTTGGAGTAGATGCCTCATGCATGATTGGCTCTGAGACTCATCGTAATATTGAAGAAAATGGCGACTCGTGACATCCTTACTTTTTATGACATTAATAGGATTGGCTAAAAGTATGTAAAGGCAATCCTTGAAACAAAAGAGCCGAATGAACACTAAGTCTTTAAAAAAAAAAAAGTACCTTTTACAAAGGGAGCAAAAATAGTATTCGGGAGAGTTTGAGGAACTGAGAAATGCCAGACAAGCAAAAACCACCTATGATCTCATCATCTCAGCACAAGTATTTTCATTTTTGCTGTTTGCATTTGGTCCTTGTCCAGACATGTATGCGATCTCAGCTAGCGTTGTAATTTTCCATCCTTTTTTCAAATTTGTCATTGTACCACAAGCTTACACCTATATTGTTGATTAGTCCTCCTAATGATCACTTTTAATGGGTGCTTGAGTCACAGATCACAATGAGATGTGATTAGGCACAAACTCTGTTCATCACCTGACCACTGTAAGCCTCTCCTTTGACTAGTGGACCACAGGTGACATTTGGGGTTCCTAAGGACCGGTGTCATTTCAGAGCAGCGTTCAGGAATCCCTGAAAAGCCTGGGTATTTCCATTTCCCCCAGTGCACAGACACCTTCAGGAATGACTTGAAGTCCCCTTGGGGATAGCTTGAAAGAAGATCTACAGTACCCATGGCATTGTCGCGGGGTCCTTTCTAAGAATTTGGGGAAGAAGCTGTGATTCTCAGTTGTGAAAACTCAAGCCAGGTTTCTATTCTATAGATCAAGCCATGCTTTGGTAGGCCGGACAACTACTTAATTCTTAGGGCCAGCCACTACTAAAGATTTCCTGTAAGTAAAAAAATCCGATTGCTGTTCTGGGATCTTATCATCTCATTGAAGTCAGGAAGCCCATATCCGTGGCAGCATTTCCTATCATCATCTTTGTCCTACAGAAAACAGCCGTCTGGTGGCACCCAAGGTTGTGGGGCTCCCTCACTAATGCATTTCTCAGTGCTTTAGTGAAGGGAATATCCCTTGGGCCCTTTCAAGGGGAGGAAAGATGCACAGGTAACACATGACAAATTGCCCCATTATTCCATAGAAATTCTATCAACTTGCATCATTGTTGTCCACAGGGGTCAGCCAACCAACGGAGTAAACAGACCACTTCCAGCTGCTCAAACTAATACATTTGTCTCTGCTTGCTTTTCCTGTATAACAAAACTTAGGGCTTATGTTTATCATTTATGTATTTATGATTCTGTAGATTAGCAACTTAGGCTGGGCTCGGCTGGGGCAACTCATTTCTGCTTTCCACGGCATCAGCTGGGCTCCCTTGTGCATTTGTGGTCAGTTGACAGATTATTTGGAAGATGCTGGTCTTAGGTGACCTCGTTCACATGACTTGGGAGTTGGTGCTGGCTGTCGGTTGGGCCGTGTGTCTTCAGCAGATTTGTCTGTGCTCTTTCAACATGGAAGCGAGTCCAAAAGGAGCAAAGAGAGGGCAGACCCCAGTGTGCAAGTGCTTTTTAGGTTTCCGTCTGTATCACACTTGCTAACGTCTCATTGGCCAAAAGCAAGTCAAATAGCGAAGCCAAAATCAATGTGGAAGGAATTACACGAGGGCCTGATACACAAAATGGCATGATTCCCTGGGGCTACTGCTGAAACAATCTATGGTAGCATTAAGTCCAAAAACCTATGGAAAGTGTATTATATCAGGGCTACCTAAGTTTGGCCCCAACCCAATGTTGTATTGTGTTCTCCTTGATCTGATACCCTTACAATCCATCTCTGCCTATATTGGGTCTGTTCTAGCATGAATTTAACAAAACCTTGTGATTCTTTTGGAGTAAAGCCTTTTCCTCCAGAGCTAGACTCTGCCCTTCTCTCCCTGAATATGCTGGGATCTGACTCTAGATAAAAGCCTGAAGGCCATGGGCATTGGGAGCAGTGGGGTTTTAAAAGATTAGGGATCCCCATGCAAAGGCAACTGCCTCAGACGTGCTTACTACCGGTTTTCAAGCAAAGGAAGGCTGGTATTATCAAATGGGAAATGAGAGGCTTCGTCCACTATCAAGGGAAGATCAGTGACACTTGGGGGGAGGGGGAGGTCCAGATTTTCAGCTTCATCCACGCCCACCCAAAGGTTCCTGTTCCTCATGTCAGAGTCGATTCCTTCTAAATGACCACCTCCACTCTCGCATATGAGACGTGGCCCATCTGTGAATGTTTCGTTTGGGTCTGCTTTTCTAAACATGTCTGTCCTATAACTATAAGGAATAAGAGATATTTTTAGAGCAGCCTTCGAAGCCCTCTGATTCCTTAGAGATGATTTGAGCTGAAAGCTTGTTGTTTATTTCCATCCTGCAAGCACCATGGTGCAGTCGGAAGCAGCCGGCTCACCTTGCATTCCTCGGAATCATCTTTACCAGCTTTAGGCAGCAGTTAATGTGTCTCCAAAACCCTGCCTCCTGCTGGCACTCCAACCCAGCGAGAATAGAGGACAATTTAATGAATCATAACGCCATTGCATGCCATAGATTACCCGCTCCCACTTTCCATTGGCAAAGAGTTCAGCTCTGAGTTCAAAGCAAATAAATCTCAGAATCTTGTTTTTGAGAGCCTGTTCCCTAAGATGATTCCCAGTATCAGGTCCTCTATCAGCCAGGGTCCAGGCAGGAAAGTGCAGTGGGTTTAATATTGGGAATTGGTAATAAAGATACAGGAAGACAGAAAGAGCACAAAGTAGATACCAAAGAAACCCAAATCTTGGAACTGCCAACAGCAGCTAACTTTCTGCTTTCCGCCACCACAGAAGTGACAAATGCAGGAACTGGAAACAGGAAGGAATTCTTTGCCTCTGATATTCCGGTCCCCTAGGGTTTCCCGTCTCTTGGAACTTCACAGGAAGCCAGCTGGCAGGGGAAGCTGGTGAGTGAGGTTTGCTGAATCCCTGCCCCAACCTGGCAGAACAGAATAGAGGAAGGTAGGCTTGGAACTGAGAACAGGAGGTAAACAACCAACCAGTTCCTGAATCAAAACTTGTCTGGATAAATGGAGATACATTCCCTGAGAGAGGAAAATACAGAGACGATGGATTCCAGTTAGATTGTAGCACAAGGAACTTTCTTAAACTTTGTGGCATTTGACCATGTAACAAGGGCCTATTATATATTTATTGATTAGTTGGACAAGAAAGTAGCAATTGGGAACTGCTCTGGCCACGAGCATAGGACAAAAATCAATCTATTTTTAAATGCATTTCATAGAACTTGTATCAGTTGCATCACTTGGTTTGAATTGAAAGAAAACCTGAAGGGGCGCCTGCGTGGCTCAGTCGGTTAAGCGTCTGACTTCGGCTCAGGTCACGATCTCGCGGTCCGTGAGTTCGAGCCCCGCATCGGGCTCTGTGCTGACAGCTCGGAGCCTGGAGCCTGCTCCAGATTCTGTGTCTCCCTCTCTCTGACCCTCCCCCATTCATGCCCTGTCTCTCTCTGTCTCAAAAATAAATAAACATTAAAAAAAAATGTAAAAAAAAAGAAAACCTGAAGCAAATGGGCTTAAATTAAAAACAAAACAAAACAAAAAACCCCAGAATGCATTGGCTTATACAACCAAGCAGCCAGAGGTGCAGGTGGACACAGGGGTCTGATGATGCCAGCAGGATCCAGATTCTCTCCACCATCTCTTCCTCCGCTTCCTTTTTGCTGACTCCGTTGTCAAACACGACTCTGTATTCTCAACAGCAGGCTCTTCTTAGGGGAAATAACTCCAAGAACAAGTTTCCTGCTCAGTTCTGTTTGTCCTGTAAAAATAGAACTCCGTGGTAAAACAGAACAGCTCAAGATGTAGAGAGGAAGCAACTCATGCCAAGTATTAGGAGTTGCACACATCAAGCAGAAATATAATTGGCCTGAATATATATATATATATATAATTTTTATTCAGGCTGCTGGTCAAATCAGGCAGCTTCCCAGTGTCTCAATTCCCCTTGCTTTAAAAGTCAGCAGATGAAACGCTCAACTTATAGGTAATTTAAAGTTTAAATCAAAACAAAACTTAAGGAGGCCTTTTCAGTCATAACATTGGCAAATGCTTTTTTTGTTTTTTGTTTTTTGGTTTTTTTTAAAGAGAGAGAGAGAGGGAAAGAGAGAGAGTGTTAAGCAGGCTCCTCACTGGGCCCCGATGCAGGGCTCAGTCTCACGCCCATGAAATCATGACCTGAGCTGAAATCAGGAGTCAGATCCTTAACCGCCTGAGCCACCCAGGTGCCCCAGCAAATGCTTTTTAACCATAATACATATTGCTCCAAAATATGTTGTTAAATTGGTAGACTCATAAACTGTTAGTGGTCACGTATCAATATGATTTTTTTGGAGGGTGATTTGTCTATAGATTACAGGCCATACTGCATACCATTTATTCAAGTAAGTGTACTTTTATAAATCTATAAATCTGAAATAATCCAAAAGATAGAAAAAGCCAAAGACATGGAGACATTCACTGCCAATATAAATGTACAATTAAAAAAAAAAAAAAAGCTTTGCCATAACATTGAATGAAAATCGCAAGATACAGGGGCACCTGGGTGGCTCAGTCGGTTAAAGCGGCTCCAGCTCAGGTCACAGCTCAGGTCACAATCGTGCAGTTCATGAGTTCGAGCTGCATCTGGCTCTGCGCTGACAGAGGAGAGCCTGCTTGAGATTCTGTCTCCCTCTCTCTCTGCCCCTGCCCCCTTGCTCTCTATCTCCCTCTCAAAATAAACAAACTTTAAAAAAAAATTAAAAAGAAAATATCAAAGTACAAAACCCTATCCTCAGTTACTCAAGTTAAAAAAAGTGAGCTCAAAAACTATGCTTGGATATGTAGCAAGAACCATGTCAAGGTTTATACTTTCACCCCAAAATACCATTCCAAGGATTTTTCTAAAGGAAATCCATAGACTGAAGCAAAACGTGTTTTTATATTGAAAAAAATGTATTAATTACAGTATTACCTACATGGCCCCAAAGTGGAAATAACCTGTCATACAAAGTGGAAGTGAGTTAGTCATAGGAATTTTACTTGTTTTGCAGAATACTATCTATCATAAAATGACAGTTAAAAAGATTATATGGAAAAATAATTGTTATGATATAATTTTAAGCTGAAAAAATAATTTCAAAAAATGTATTAAGCACTTACCCAGCCTGAGCCCATCACTATGTCACTCGGTTTACGTCTGTTATCTCTTCATGCTTAACAATGTGATAGGTAGGAAGGGCGTTCTCCTCATGGTTCACGTGAGAAAATTGACACAAATTTCCTTAATAATTTTCCCAAGTTCACACAGTCAGTAGAACCAGGACTCAAACCTAAGCTCACTAACATGACAGCCATTTCTCATTATCTAACATGCCAGACAAGCCCTGGACACTTAAGGATAATTAGTAAAGTAAAGAGAGAGAAAGAGAGAGAGAGACAAACTGCAACAATGATGTGGGTGGTCACAATAATGGTTTTCTTTCTATTGCAATGCCAAGTCCAAGTAGATAAATAAATAACAAATAAATAAGAAAAAAATGTGAGAATAGGGTGCCTGGGGGACTCAGTTGGGGAAGCGTCCAACTTCAGCTCAGGTCACGATCTCACGGGTCGTGGGTTCGAGCCCCACATCAGGCTCTGTGCTGACAGCTCGGAGCCTGGAGCCGGCTTCGGATTCTGTGTCTCCCTCTCTCTCTGCCCTTCCTTGCTCTCACTCTGTCTGTCTGTCTCTCTCTCTCTCAGAAAAATAAACATTAAAAACAAAATTTTAAAAAAAGTGCGAATAAAACAAAAAGCTGGAGAGAAGCATACCAAAATATTAATGGGGCTTTGTTGAAGTAGTGGACTTGTGTGTAATTTCCCTCTTTCCTCTATTTTATAAGATTTTTTTGGTAACGCACAGCACTGTTACAAAGCATTATTTTACATGTTCACTTTGCGAGCACATGCACAAAAATTGGAAAAACAGAATATTAGCATTCATATTAATATATATACATATATTTGTATATATTCTGATACGGAAACCAGAGCTCTACAAAGCTTATTGATGACTGAAACACTTTAATATCCAGCAATAGCATAGCGGTGGTCCTTCTGACAGTGTAAGTGCTATTAGGAAATGAATGTCTGTCATTTCTTTCAGAAATTTTGAGTATTACTATGATTTCGCTTATGTGTGGAATTCAAACAAAACAGAACAAATGAACAAACGGGACAAAACAGAAACAGACTCTTAGATGCAGAGAACAAACTGGTAACTCCCAGAGGGGAAGGGCGGGGAAAGCAAACTGAGTGAGGGGGAGTAAGGGGCATAAACTTCCAGTTATAAATAAGTCGCAGCATCACGGCATAGGGAATGTTGTCAATAATATTGTAATAACTTTGTGTGGTGGCACATGGTTGCTGATTACGGTGATCAGTTTCATAACGTGCATAAATATCAAATCACGATGTTGTACACCTCAAACTAATGAATATTATGTATCAACTAGACGGTCTCTGCCAATGTGATAAGATTATGGTCAGTTTTTATTTTCTTTACAGTCCTGAAAGATTTTAAAAAATACATTTGGGGCACCCGGGTGGCTCCGTCGGTTGAGCGTCCGACTCTTGATTTCGGCTCAGGTCACAATCTTGCGGTTTGTGGGTTTGAGATCAGTGCCAGGCTCTGTGCTGATGGGATTTTGTCTCCCCCTCTCTGTCCCTCCCCTGCTTGCTCTCTAGCTCTCTCAAAATAAATAAAAATTTAAAATAAAAATTAAAAAAAAACACCCAACAGGGGCGCCTGGGTGGCTCAGTCGGTTAAGCGGCCGACTTCGGCTCAGGTTATGATCTCACGGTCCGTGAGTTCAAGCCCCGAGTCAGGCTCTGTGCTGACCGCTCAGAGCCTGGAGCCTGTTTCAGATTCTGTGTCTCCCTCTCTCTGACCCTCCCCTGTTCATGCTCTGTCTCTCTCTGTCTCAAAAATAAATAAACGTTAAAAAAAAAATTTAATAAAAAAAATTTTAAAAAATAAAAAATAAAAAACACCCAACATCTTTAACCTGAAAAAAAAATAAACTCAGTTTTTTTAATTTAGATTTTAAAAAGATTTTTTAAAAATACTTCAAAAGTTTAGAATTTCAGTGTCTAACTGCAAAATCCAAAGGCCCCACGAATGCCAAATATAATGGTATTTTTGGCAAAAATTTTATACGCACAGCCCACGTCTTTTCCCTTGTGTCATGTGCAAACTTTCACCTGTGTTTTAAAGAGACTCTAAACAGAAACTAAAAGGAAAGTTTACTAAGAGAAGGTGTGCAGGTTACCAGCATCCTGCCCTGCTTAATTAAGTGTCGGATCAGCCTTGCACACAGCACATGACTGGGCTGTGACCGTGCATGTGACACGAATGTGGCAGATGAGCCCCTCTCATCTCCTCCACATAGTCCTCCGGGGAGTTGACCTCAGAAACCACCCTCCTGAAGCAGGCAATTCAAGGGTGGGGAGCAAGCGGGGTCTTTCCAAAACACAAAAATTTTTTGAGTGTTCTAAAAACGAAGATAAGGAAAGCACAGGGGGGACTAGATGCTGGAATGTAACATGTGGAAGCTGTCTGGGGAAATGCCAGCCGACAGACTCCATCTATAACCGCCGCCTCCCCGCCCGCCCCCGCCCCCGCCCCGACAAGAGGCAAAATGAAAAGTTCAAGCCCAGGTTGGCAGAGCTCCACTTTTCTGAGTGTTCACCAGTGAGACCGGGGAGCCACTGGATCACCCCAACAGCATCCCCTCCCTTTCCGAGCTGTTTGGGGTAAGGCAGCTGGTCTAGTCGCTGGGATCTATCCGATTCTAGGCTGGGGCTAAGACCCCCAGTCAGCACTGTGGGAGATGTGAGGGCTACAAAGTCTTTATTAGATACCCTGCACTTTAAGGGATTTTTAGAGAGCTGGATAAATCCACACGGGAAACCACACATGGGGAAAGTTGTCGAAGAAGCAAGGCCACATACAGTTAAGTGTCTGATGAGAGGAAACAAACCATAAGACTCCCAGGAACTCAGGGTGGGTGGGGCCCCCTGTGGGAGGGAGAAGCAAAGGGAAGGACAAATGTCCTACTCCTGGAAGATTTTTAGAGATGGGTAGGGAGTAAGTAGAGCAGTAATGGGGGCAGGACTGATACTCAAAAACTTCACCAACCTACCCAGCAGTGGCACTGGCCAGTCAGAACCGACACTGGTCCAAAGGCTGGAGAAGCTTCCTGGAAGCTCCTTGCTGAGCCAAGAGTTACCCGTTTGGTTGCTAAGTGGGGGCAAAGGGAGGTTTCTGGAGGTCCTGGAGAAGCAGCAAGTCTCAGGAGATGGCCAGGATGGTGGGGGGGAGGGCACTCCACCTGCTTGGGACAAGGACTATTTTCTATCTAGTTCTGTCCAAGACAAAGGTGCAACCATACCAGCATCTGCTGGAAATCAGCCCTGAACGAGGGCAGAAAGTACAAGCACATTTAAAACTTGCTTTTGCATATGGTATTTCATTGGATCTGCCTCTCTGTCAGTCTATCTACCTGTCTAACTAGCCATCTGTCCATGTACTTATCTTTGTGTCTGTCTGTCTGTCCACGAGAGACCAAAACCATAGGCAGAGGAACAGAGACGGGTATGAAGGTGGCCCTCATTCATCATTCATTCAGTTCTTTGGTCATTCTTCTCACAAACTCCATGCTCCTGGGTGTTGACAGTGGGGCACTGAGCTGAGGAGTCAGTCTGTCCAGAGTTGGAATGGTCACATGGGAATGGGGCCTTGAGCAACAAGCCCCGCAGGTCAGAAACTGCAAGTGGCAACAAGAAGAAACAAATGACACGTAATCTGAGTATGGATCAGAGTCAGGTGTCAGGGAAAAAAGGACATCAGAAATTCAGTCCCAGTGTTTTGTCAGGAACTGATGGCCATCAGGCATGGCAGACAGGTTTAAGAAGGAAACGGGGGCGCCTGCGTGGCTCGCTTGGCTGGGCACCCGGCTCTAAATTTCAGCTCAGCTCAGGATCTCAGGGTCATGAGACTGAACCCTGTCTGGCTCTGTGCTGAACAGGGAGCCTGCTTAAGATGCTCTCTCTCTCCCTCTGCCCTGTCCCTGGCTGTCTCTCTCTCTCTCTCTGTCTTTCTCTCTCTCTTTCTCTCCCTGCCAAATAAATAAATAAGAAAAGAGGAAACCAGTGAAGCCCAACCCACTGCACTCAACAGTAGTTACATCATCGTTTTCATTTCTGTGGCACGTTAAACCTTGCAGAGCATTGTCAAATGGCTAGCTGAGCGTTACTGACAACAAGTAAAGGAAATAGTGCCAACAGTCTCATTTTACTGATCAGGCAGATCAGGTTTAGAGAAGTAAAGTAACTTGCCCACTGTACCCATTTCTTTCTAAGTAGAGATACCAGTTTGGTAGCTGAAGGAGATGCTGTAAACACAGAATATCTTGATTTTTATCACAGCACATACGAAGAGCTGCATTTATATGTGTGTATACAATATGGTTGGGAGAAGAAGTCAGACTGACAAAGCATCTATTAAAAAATTGTCCTTTTTGTTTGTTTGTTTACTTCTCTTCTATCGGCGACTTGCATATGGACATAGAAGATGAACCTGTAATATCTGAAGACTAATAAAGCAGGGAGAATAGTTAGCTAGGTAAGTGAGAGTTTTCTAATTTAAAATCCCAGATTGGATCTACTGGGTGGCTCAGTCGGTTAAGCATCTGACTTTGGCTCAGGACATGACTTCCCAGCTCATGAGTTCGAGCTCCGAGTGGGGCTCTGTGCTGACAGCTTGGAGCATGGAACCTGCTTCAGATTCTGTGTCTCCCCCTCTCTCTGCCCCTCCCCTGCTCTCATTCTGTCTCTCTTTCAAAAGTAAGCATTAAAAAAATTAATAAAAATTTAAAAATTAAATAATTTAAGATTGACAGAGTCAAGACCAAGGAGATAGAGTGTAAAGTGTTTGCTTCTACCTGTGTGAACACCAAAAACAGAAGAAGCCTGGTTTGTCAGTAGTGAATATGAAAAAGTTGTAGGGACTTAATATAAAATGATGAGTGACATCATACTCGTAAACTACAAATCTGTCATAACTACAAATGCAGGCCAAATTGAAATCTAGTTGCTAAAAAGCTAAGAGCTTTAGCACATCTGATAGTAGGATATTGTTAGGAACTGGGAACAGATAGTTTTGCTGTAACTTGTACATCTGAACCAGCCTGCATCTAGAGTATTTTGTCCTATTCTAGGCCCTACTTATTAACTGGGACATTGATAAATGGGAATAGACCTGGAGTGAGGAACCCAGCTCCATTGGTGGAATTTCCTTTAGGTCTCAAAGCACTTTTACACTTTAAGAAGCTCCTTAGGAGCTACTGATTGACTCAACCAGGTCAATATATACTAAGCCTTGGGAGAAAGGGCCACTTTTAGGGAAGTCAGGTCCAGGACTATCCTTGGAAGATGCAGTCACAGGAAAACCAATGTAGATTAGGAATACCTAAAGGAGTTGGGTGTATTTCTCCCGGAGAAGAATTATTAAGGGAAGACGTGAAAGCCAAGTTCAATGGGTACAAGTTCCACTGAAGTAGAGTTTGGCTCAGAACTGGCGAGAACTCAACAACAGCTAGAGCTACTCCTCAAAGGTTCATCTCCTGGTTCTTGGAAGTATTCACACATCCTGGGACTACCATTTTCCAGGATGCTCTACAAGGTATTCTTCCCTTGGGAGGTAAACTTATAAGGTCTCCTTCTTATCCGAAGACCCCATAGCATTTCCAACTAGTCACTCAACTTCTTTTAGGTCAGAAGGCTGTGGAGCAGTGGTGGTAGGAAATAGATTTGAACTCTACCCCATCTACGATGCATGTGGCTCTGGAGTGGAACTTTACTTACGTTTCACAGCGATACCAGAGACAGGAATCTTTCATTCCCAGCATGACTCTCAAGATCTTATCCTCAAACGAACAAACTTTCCTCTGCCAACTGAAACAAGTCCTCAAGATATTCTAATAATAGATCATCAAACAAGTCAGGTTTCCACACTTCACTGGTACGGTTCCCTGAGAACGATGTCAACTTGCCATATTCCTTTCTCAGTACTATTATCTTTTCCCCGAAACTGTTCTTAAACCCAAACATCCTGTCTTCAATGCTTTTTGTATCTAAGTAAACAGAGTGAGGCTAATCACACAGGATGAGAAACTAGGTAAAGGGTAGCAAAGATCTGCCTTTTACCTGGTGGCCAATGCCAGGATTAGAGAAGAGCCAATGTGAAATTCTGGGCTTGGTTTTAAGTCAATAACTAGGATTCATACCGCCTCGGAGAATTGGATCCAGATAGGATCCGTCACTATAGGCAAAGTAAGTGGTTGCATCTGGGTGTATTAAGAGGGATACTGGGAGGACCCTACCTTCCCCCTGTATGAACACCACCTGCATTTCTCCTCAACACTCACTTTGATGGAGAGTTTCCTTTAGGCCTCAAAGCACTTTTACACTTTAAGAAGCTCCTTAGGAGCTACTGATTGACTCAACCAGGTCAATATATACTAAGACTTGGGAGAAAGAGCCGTTTTTAGGGAAGTCGGGTCCAAGGCTATCCTTGGAAGATGCAGTCACGGGAAAACCACACTTTTTCATTTATTTTACCACCAGTTTAGTAGCACTATACTAGGCACTGGGGATACAGAGATCGTAAAACAACTTCTCTGTCCACAAGGGGCTTACAGATCAAAGGAGCGCTCACTCTAACCTCTGACATAGTTATATTCTGTATAAAAAGAACAGATGTCACAAGATGACTGAAACGGGAAAAGCAGCTGGGGTATGTGTGGTTGGACAACCCATGGCAGGACCTTTACCCGGGTGATGATGCCAACCCTTTAGTGGCTAGAAACCACTAATTTGGTCAATGGAAAGTACTACACCCAAGGAGGAAGACAGTGATCCTGGAAGGACTGGAGAGATGTCAAACAGAATCTCTCAGTCAAGTGGTGGGGCCATGAATTTTTCTGTAGTTTTTTTGTTGTTGTTTTCAGGCAATCATTTCCATAAGTATGGAGTCCCCCTGGGCAATACTAGTAGGGCTGAAGAGCTAGAATTCCTCAGTGACTTTCTTTTGGAGCTTCAGACAGAGGCTTCAGATAAGAGCAACAGCATGCTGTAAAAGCAGACTTTTACCCCAAAACACTGGAGGATAACTAAACACTGTCCATCAGTAACAATGGCTTCCTTCTGCAGAGATAACACAACCATGAGGGATGCATAGCAGAATATCATGGGGAAAGGGGGAAATAGGGGGTAATTTCACATAATTTCCCAGTTGAGTTTATATGACCTTTTCCAACCTGACTTGAGACCTATAGATGCAGGCTTGAGTTGAAGCCAGCTCTGCCACTGACCAGCTAGGTAACCATGGACACGTCACTCGTTCTCTGACCCTTGGTCTCCTCACATGTGAAATCAGCAGTCTTACCCAGCAGCATTATTGAGAGGATTAAGGATAACATAGCAATGTACCCACCCCAGTTAGTATGTAGCCAAATAGCCAAAGCTTAATGGATGATTGGCCACTAGTAGAATAATTTGTCTTAAAAACTATATTGTGGGACAACAGAGCCAGCTCAGCCAGCCTTCACGCAGAAGTGAAAATCCTGGGATTTTCAGGAAATAATGCTCTTAACAGAAAGTGCCTGTGTCATGAGGTACCCCAGCTTAAACTGGGGGCAAATATTTCATGAAATCTTAATTGCTACAAATAGGACATTGGGACGCAGAGGTGGAGAGAAGTTGCTATTTCCAAGTCACCAGATTTCTTTTTCTAGAAAGAAACTTTAAAATTTACCTTTCAGATTGATGATTCCATGAGGGAAAAAAAAAAACCTTAATAATTAGTTTTAATCACATAAATATTCAACCAAGATCCTAACTGGAATGGGGAAGGTTGAGACCATTTGTTCTTTCATTCATTCATTCACTCATTTAACAAATATTTATCCGTCACCTGCTGCATCCACAGAAGGCATTGAACATAAACACACTGACTATGTGAAAACGTTGTCTTCGCTGTGAGTACAACTGTGACCCCTGGATTTTCTGGGGGTCTGGGAAGCAAGGCTTCGTTAACGGCTGTAAGATGGGGACTGAGGGGGAAAACATTTCCTATGAGGCAAGGGTACTAGTTTTGGAGGGCCCAGTTTAGTATTTTACTTTTCTGCATTATTATTTCTCTCTATTATTCTCACATCTCCTTCAGTAAAATTATGTTATGTGTTACAGTCTGTTCTCTGTTGTGGGGAATTACAAGATGCACCACCATTGGGGCCCCAGATAGTTGGCCGAAGTAAGCGTTCCTTGGGAATTACCAGAAATCCTTGAGGAGGAGAAACCAGAGACCAGCTTTCTTGCAGTCATAGGAGAGGATAAAGCTCAGAGTGATTTGGGCATTAATTAGAAGTGTGACCCTTTAA
This sequence comes from Panthera uncia, assembly GCF_023721935.1. Lineage (NCBI taxonomy): Eukaryota > Metazoa > Chordata > Mammalia > Carnivora > Felidae > Panthera > Panthera uncia. The sequence continues at coordinate 6,088,848 of NC_064807.1, read as the reverse complement.
AGGCTGACTATCTCCATGGCACATTTGTCCTTGTGGGTGTCCTGAATGATTACTGGGCACACTTCCATGATACCAGGCCACTGGGCACATTTCCAGATCTCAAGCCAGAACAACTCACTCTCCACTGACTCAAATAATATTAAAATATTATTTTGTTGATATTAATATTATTTTATTAATATTAATATTATTAAATGCAAGTTATTGGGGCGCCTTGGTGGCTCAGTCATTAGGCATCTGACTTCAGCTCAGGTCATGATCTCACAGTTCGTGAGCTCGAGCCCCACATCGGGCTCTGTGCTGACAGCTCAGAACCTGGAGCCTGGTTTGGATTCTGCGTCTCCCTCTCTCTCTCTCTACCCTCCCCTGCTCGTGCTCTGTCTCTCTCTCCCTCTCTCTCTCAAAAATAAGTAAACATTTCAAAAAAATTTTTAAATGCAAATTATTTCACATGCTGGGATACAAGTGTCCTGAGCTAGCTGACCTGAGTGGACTGGAGATTGTCAACCCAAGCCTATTTCCTTCTGTCCCTCTCTTTCCCTTCCATACCTACTATCCATGCTTCTCTTCCATGCATGCTTCTCTCTTGGGACCTGGTGCCCGAGTGAAAGTAAAGAAGTGGACACAGAAGGAAGTCTGTTGTGCTAACCACTGTGTGGGCTGTTCTGCATAAATTATCTCATTTAATCCCTTAGGGCAATTTGGCACGATAGGTAGGATTATCCTCATTTTTCTGATGAGAAACAAAAGCTGAAAATCCTATGTCCCAAGTAACATAACTGGTAAGTAGGGAAGAGCCCGGGGCCCAAGTGCATGTTTAGCTACCTCCAAATTTTTTTACACAAACCACAAAGGAAAATGTATTTTAGAGCGAGTCTAAGCCAAACGCAGTGAAGAAGTAAAATGTCCTGGGAGAAATGCTTACCACTCCCAAGCGCATATACGTGGTTATCGCTCAGAGACACTCACTTCCGGTTGTAACAGAATCTGAGCTCTGGGGACTCAGGTTCAAGACACTTCCCCTTACTCAGACAACGGTCACAAAGGAAAAAAGAAGTGGCAAACGGCAGTTTCAGGCAGATCACCAGCAAAATGGGCTAGAGGAGTGAAGGGACCGCATCTGTCTGTCCCAGGCACTCAAGCAGGTGCCTGGAAGGTTGATACAAATCCCTTGTTTCAAGCACAGGTTGTTCTACACGTGTAGCCCGAACAGTTGAGGCTGAAAACCTATCCTACATGCCAAACAAAACCACGTTTGTGTGTAAACGTCCCACAGTTTGATCATTCACAGCCCTCCCTCTCGGAACACACTGGCCACACGGCCTTTGCAGGCCCATAACCATCTGCGGATGCGCACAAACGCACAGACCCCACTTTGAGAAGCGCCCATATCGCCTCACGTTCATTTACAACAGCCTTACCCTGGTTGCTTCTGAGCTGCCTATTAATTGCAGGTTGTATTTTCCTCTTTCGCTTTTTGCCTTTTTTCTTCCTTTTTTTTCTTTTTCTGTTTTAACTCAAGCAACCCAGGGTCTGCTGAAAGCAATCTTCAGTTACTACAGACGTTCTGAAGGAAAGAAGAGAGGTGAAGAGAGCTAGATGATATTTTCTTTCCAGTGATTGGTATAGAACTGAGCATGGCCGTTACTTTCCATCTCGAAGATGAAATTTGCGTGTGGAGGCTCGAGGCTAGGACCCTGATATTTGCATGTCTCTCCCCCTGCCTTCCCCTTTTCCTAGCCTGCACCCGCAGCGTTAGAGGAACCATATAACCAGTGGGAAGGAGGAAGACAGAGCAGAGTACCAGCTCATGGTAAGCGTCCAAAGTGGCCTTTCTGCAGTCCTATCGTACAATTGGATTTAAAAGTCAAAGCAGATACCCCCATACCACCCAGTATATCTCTCCTTTGCCATCTCTGTTTTGTGGTCACACGCTTTTCTACCACAGGGTGATGATACCATGATGACCCTCAAGGGGTTTCTATGCTGACTTCCCAGAAACAGGTTGGCGGGAAAGCGTTACTTCTCTTTTGCTTCCCCTCCCCAAAGGTCCCTTCTGTGCACCTCAGACTTGCTCTTCAACCTGTCCTTCTTTTGAGGGAAATTCGTTCATTGTTCTTCGTTCACCCCATTCTGACCTCAGTAGCTAAAACACACAAAACCCAGAGCTAATCCCTGAGTCAAGTACAGAAATAGTCTGCTGCAGATGCCGAAACTCCATTTGTACCTGGATTTTTTCCCCCTCAGGATTCTTTTTGGAGAAAAAGAATTAGAGAAGCCCATACACAGAGGGCAGAGCATAGAACAGAAACCTCAGAGTCTGCCAGCTTCCATTGTTCCTACTGTCGCCACGAGCCACCTGGGGCTGGAGGGAGAGTCTAGCATAGGAAAGACAGCAGCTTGTAGAAGCTTTGGTAAAGGATCTCTTGGGGGATCTGGAAGTGTGTAGAAAGCTCTGTAGTTACTAGGAACATGAAGATATCAGTCCCTGGCAAACAGTAGGTGCTTAATATCTATGGTCAATAATTGAACAGTTGCATGAATGAATGGGCAAAGGGAAAAAAAGAAGACATGAGTGAGGCTGGGTAGAGATAACCCTTGTCTTACTTTCTTCCTAGCATCTATTTATTTATTTGTATTTATTTTTAATTTTTTTAATGTTTATTTATTTTTGAGAGAGGCAGAGACAGAATGCGAGTGGGTTAGGGGCAGAGAGACAGGGAGACACAGAATCCGAAGCAGGCTCCAGGCTCCGAACTGTCAGCACAGAGCCCAACGCAGGGCCTGAACTCACGAGGTGCGAGTCGGATGCTCAACCGACTGAGCCACCCAGGCACCCCTCTAGGATCTTTTTAGAGTTATTTCCATTTTTTCCAGCTGATCCAGGATGGTGCAGACACCATTTCCAGGCTGAAGGCTTCTGGGTCGGTTCATCTTTCCAGCCTCAGTGCTGACTAGACTTAGGCACACATTTCTGCACTTCCCAGGCAAAGGCTCAAGATAAAGCAAGCCTCATTGGCAAGATGAAAAAGGAAAAGGCGAGGGGAGAAGTCTGCATTCTCTTCCTTCGGTTTCAGTTTGCTGGTGCCCATGTGCAAATTAAATTCATGTCCCTGTTTTCCATAATGATGAATCATACTTAATATCACTGAGGCACCCTGATGGTGAAATCTGCTGATGGTAGATTTGTGACAGTGTAAAGGGAAACTCCACGTTTCATAATATCTAGAGAATATGCCTTCAAAGCAAACCCTTACTCTTGTCACTCTTCCTTAAACCAGAGCTACTCAGACTTTAATGTGCACAAGCACCACTGGGGGAGCTTTTTTATATCGTTAGTGAAGTATACTTGACATACAATATTATATTACTTTCAGGGGTACCACACGGTGGTTTGACATTTGTATATGTTGCAAATGATCTCCTTCCATAGTGTAGTTACCATCTGTCACCATCCAAAGTTGATACAGTGTTATTAACTCTATGCCCCAGGCTATACATTATATCCCCAAGACTTATGAATTTCATAACTGGAAGTTTGTACTGTTTGATACATTTCACCCATTTTGCCCCACCAAAACCCCCCTCCTTCCGACACCATGCAACCTGTTCTCTGTGTCTGTGAGTCTGAGTTTGGTTTGGTTTTGCTTATTTTGTTTTCAAAGTTACATATAAAAGTGAAATCATGTGGTATTTGTCTTTCTATGTCTGACTTATGACTACATCTATCCATGTTGTCCTAAGTGACAAGATTTCATTCTTTTTATGGCTGAGTAATATTCGTGTGGGGGGGGTGTACATATGCACCTTCTTTATCCATTCATCTATCTACGGACCCTTACATTGTTTCTGTATCTTGGCCATTGTAAATAATGCTGCAATGAACATAAGGGGGCACATATCTTTTTGAATTAGTGTTTCTGCTTTCTTCTGATAGATACCCAGAAGTGGAATTGCTGGGTCATATGGTAGTTCTATTTTTAATTTTTTTGAGGAAATTCAATATTGCTTTCCATAGGGGCTGCACCGATTTACCCACCAACAGTGTAGGAGGGTTCCTTTTTCTCCACATCCTCACCAACCCTTGTTATTTCTTGTATTTTTTATTTTAGCCATTCTGATAGATGTAAAATGATATCTCATTGTGGTTTTGATTTGCATTTCCCTGATGTTGAGCATCTTTTCATGTGCCTGCTGTCCATCTGTATGTCTGCTTTGGAAAAATGCCTATTCAGATGCTCTGCCCCCCTTTTTTTTTATCAGGTTGTGTGGGTTTTTGCTATTGATTTGTATGAGTTCTTTATATACTTTAGATATCAACCTCTTATTGGATATACATTGAGCGAATATTTTCTCCCATTCAGTAGGTTGCCTTTTTGTTTTATTGATGGTTTCCCTCAACGTACAGGAGCTTTTTAGATTGATGCAGTCACATTTGTTTATTTTTGCTTTTTTTGTCTTTCCATTGGAGTCAGATCCAAAAAAAAAAAAAATCAGTAAGATCAATGTCATGGAGCTTACAGTCTAAGTTTTCCAGTTTCATTCTTTTGAATGTAGCTGTTTAGTTTTCCCAACACTATTTATTGAAGAGACTCTACTTTTCCTAGTGTATATTCTTGCCTCCTTTGTCATAAATTAATTGCCATACATGCATGGGCTTACTTCTGTGTTCTCTATTCTGTTCCATTGATCTATGTGTCTGTTCTCATGCCAGTACCACATTGTGTTGATTATTATAGCTTTGTAGTATAGTTTGAAATCCGGGAGTGTGATACCTCTGACTGTGTTGTTCTTTCTCAATATTGATTTGGCTATTCAGGGGTTTTTTGTGGTTCCACACATATTTTGGAATCATTCCTTCTAGTTCTGGGAAAAATGATATCAGAATTTTGATAGGGATTGCATTCAATCTGTCGGTTGCTTTGGGTAGTATGCACGTTTTCACAGTATTAATTCTTCCAGTCTATGACCGTGGAATATCTTTCCGTTAGTGTCTTCCTCAACTTCGTTCATGACCGTCTTCTAGTTTTCAGCGTACAAGTCTTTCACGTCCTTGGTTAAAGTGAGTGCTAGATATTTTAATCTTTTTGATGCAATTTTGAGATTGTTTTCTTGATTTCTCTTTTATTTTGTTATTAGTGTATAGAAACACAATAATTTTTATTATTAATTTTGTATTCTGCAACTTTACTGAACTCGTCTTACTAGTTCTGACATTTTTGTTGTTGTTGTTAGAGTCTCTAGGCTTTTCTATATATAGCATCATGTCGTCTGCAAATAGTGACAGTTTTACTTCTTCCTTTCCAATTTGGATGCCTTTTATTTCTTTTTTTTGCCTAACTGATGTATCTAGGACTTCCAATACTATGCTGAATAAAAGTGAGGATGGCAGGCAACCTTGTCTTGTTCCTGATCTTAGGGGAAAAGCTTTCAGCTTTTCACTATTGAGTATGATGCTACCTGTGGGTTTGTCATATAAAGCCTTTATTATGTTGAGCTACCAACAAAAAACATTTGTTGAATGTTTTTAATCCTAAGTGGATGTTGAATTTTGCCAAGTACACTTTCTGCATCTACTAAGATTACCATAGGATTTTTATATTTGATTTTGTTAATGTGGTGTATCATGTCCATTGGTTTGCAAATGCTGAAACATCTCTGCATCCCTGGAGTAAATCCCACTTGATCATGGTGTAGAATCCTTTTAATGTATTGTTGAATTCTGTTTGCTTGTATTTTGTTGAGGATTTTGCACCTATGTTCATCAGCTGTCTTGTAATTTTCTTTCTTTTTTATTTTTTGTGGTGTCCTTGTCTGTTTTTGATGTCAGGGCAATGCTGGCCTCATAAAATGAATTTAAGAGCATTCCCTCCTCTGCAGTTTTTTGGATGATTTTGAGAAGGGTAGGTATTAAATGTTCTTTGAATATTTGGTAGAATTCACCAGTGAAGCTGTCTTGTCCTGGACTTTTGTGTGATCACTGATTCAATCTCCTTTCTAGTAATCAGTCTCTTCAAATTTTCTACTTCTTCCTAATTCAGTCTTGAAAGATTGTATGTTTCTAGAAATTTATCCCTTCTAGGCTGTCCAATGTGTTGATGTATAATTGTTCATAGAAGTCTATTGTAATCCTTTATATTTCTGTGGTATCAGTTGTAACTCCTTTTTCATTTCTGATTTTACTTGAGCCCCCTCTCTCTCTTCTCTTGGTTAGTCTAGCTAAAGACTTTTGTCAAGTTTATCTTTTCAAAGCACCAGCTCTTAATTTGCTGATCTTTTCTATTATCTTTTTAGTCTCTATTGCATTGATTTCCACTCTGATCTTTACTATTCCCTTCCTTCTACTAACTTTGGATTTCATTTGTTCTTCTTTTTCTAGTTCCTTTAAGTATAAAGTTAGATTGTTTGTTTGAGATTTTTCTTGTTTCTTGAGATAAGTCTGTATTGCAGTGAACTTCCCTCTTAGAAACTATTTTGCTGTATCCCATAGATTTTAGTATGTCATTTTTCTGTTTTCATTTATCTCTGGGTATTTTTTAATTTCTCCTTTGATTTCTTTGATTTCTCCAATGCTTGTTCATTAGTATGTTGTTTAATCTCCTTGTATTTGTGACTTTTCCAGTTTTCTTCTTGTAATTGATTTCTAGTTTCAAATCATTGTGGTCAGAAAAGATGCTTGATATGATTTCAATCGTCTGGAATCTATTGAGATTTGTTTTGTTTTGCTGAACAGGTCATCGATCCTGGAGATGGTACTGTGTGTACTTAAGAATGTGAATTCTGCTGCTTTTGGATGGAATGTTCTTGATCCCTCCCTGTTGTATGTCCCCACACTGGGGATGGTATTTTTTCGCCAAGATCATATTCTGTCCCTCCATCCATTTTGATGTTGTCCTTTTATCCTTTGTTGTGGGGAGAAGTCACCTAGTTTTCACACCATTTTCAGAGGGAAAAGAGGGGAGCACAGGATCTTCCTATGCAGCCATCTTGAAACCCTCCTTCTCTAAGAGCTTGTTAAAATGCAGTTCCTGATTCAGTAGGTCTTGGGTGGGACCCAGGATTCCACACTTCTAACAATTTGTCTGGTGATGCCAAAGCTACCCTAAGGGGAACCAGACTTTGAGTAGCAAGGACCTAGAGTTTAGGTCCTAGATCATTGCTCTAAGTGTCTTCCAGCTTCAATACTTATCAAGCCATCTCCACACCCATGCACCTGCTGGACACTCTGGACATCATCAATGACTTGCGGAGCCCCAGATACGGCATGCTCTTCAAACCTGTGTGGCTTTGTACATCTCTCTGCCCTTCACCCCCCTTCACTGGATGAGCTCCTTCATGTCTCAGCTCACATGTAACATCTTCCATGGAACCCTCCCAATTCCCCAAACTCCCAGGCATTCAGGTCCTCTCTCCTCTGTGCTCATCACACATAATATGCTATTTACATTTCCTGATCTGTACCCTAAGTTTTCTCAGGTTATGCCCTACACAAGTGTCCTTAACCAAGGAGGCAAGAGGAGGCTGAAGTCCATTCTGTTCTCCACTTATTATTCCTGAGCACTGGCACAGAGCTGCCCCCGCCAGGAGGAAGGGGTGACTTTTTCCAAATCACATAAAGGGGCCATAGGGGCTCATTGTCTTTTCTACCAGGCGCAGGATCTCATTCATGTTTCCATTTCTATCTCCTAGCCCAGTGCCTGTCACTGCACTGTATTGAGTGAAATGTTTGTTGAGAGATGAGAGCAAGAAATGAAGGGCTACCACAGAGAGGAATGTGCAGACGGTAACTTCATTTGGTTTTAATGGTAAATCAACTAAACTATGAGCAACAGATCTGGGGTTTGCGGGCACCTGGGTGGCTCAGTCCATTAAGCATCTAATTTTGGCTCAGGTCATGATCTCACAATTCGTGAGTTCGGGTCCCACATCGGGTGAGCTTGAGGCCCGCATTGGGTGAGCTCAAGGCCCGTATCAGGTAAAACACAAGCCCTGCTTTGGGTGAGCCCCGCTTCTCTCTCTCTCTCTCTCTCTCTCTCCCTCTCCCTCTCTCCCCCATCTCTCTCTCTGTCTGCCCCTCATAAGATTCTCTCTCTCTCTCTGCCCCTCACTCACTTGCTCCCTCCCTCCCCCCTCTCTCTTTTGAGAGAGAGAGAGAGAGAGAGAGAGATCTGGGATTTGCTCACATGCTGCTAGAAAGGCCAGGTCCTCAAAGCCCCCATTTTACTATAAGGATTATAATAAGTATTAGTGAAAAGAGATGTAAAGGCCACTGTAGAAAGCTTATCAGAATGAGCAAAGAAATAGGCTGCCCACAGTCAGTGCCCAATTGCCGTGTCTTTTCAGATCTAGGGGAAGATGAGGGGGACTCTGAAGATATCATTTGGTCATGAGCTTTAGAGGTTATTGAAAGCAGCGGTTTCTACAGCAGAAAGAACATCCTGGGAACAAGAAGAGTTGATGGCAAAACTATGAATTCACCTAGGGGGCTCAACTCAGAAACCAAGCAGAATGTGCTAGATTGTGAACGTGAGGCTCCCCTGATAGCTAAGGGCCTGGTTTTTGTGGACAAAGGCCTGGCCCAGACGAAGGGGCCTCTCCGTGCAGTCTTGTAGGTGGGGCTCGTGTGATCTGGTGTGTGAGAGCTCCTCAGTTGTTTCCCTGTGAGTGTGGCTTTGACAAGACTGTAAGCTTCCTGGAGTTGGGGCTCAGCCTCAGACACCCTCTCTCTTCCTGGGATTGTGAGACGCCCTAGGAAATGAGATAGGTGCTGGATTTGCAGGGAGTTTACAGCTGCCATTGATGATAAAATAAACAACCGAGGTTCTAACAATCCTCAGCCAGCATATCCAGAATTTCACCCTGCAACTCTAAAAGAGATTCCTCTGAGCAACATACCAATACCCTGCAGAAACCCAACCTGGACTCTGCCTTCTTATAGCATCTTCTTCTCGTTAAAGGCGGTTTCTGAACATGTAAGCGTGGTTTTGCAGTAAGGGGAACTGAGAGTCTTGAGAGCTGCATGTTATCATGTGACTTCAGGATAAAATGTTATTCAAAATAAAACCTAAATAAATTAAACACACACACACACACACACACAGAAGGGAAAGTAGGGTAAGATATCTAAATCCCCATTTATCTCTTACCAGAATTTAATCCTGGATCTCCTTGCCTCCAGCTAGTATGGCAAACAATCAGAAAGTGCATGGGCAGCATTTTGGGCCATAATTTTTCACCTAAGGGACTTTCTGGTCTTGTTATCTAGGATGAACTTAATGATCAGATGATGTGTAATCACGCCCAAAATAAAAGAGATATGGTCTTTCTGATATATCACCATCATGAGACTTAACACTGATAACTGCCTAAGAATCTACTGGCTGTACTTGAGGCAAGAATTGAATAAAAACAAAGTTTCCTCTTTTTAAGGCAATACAAAATGCTGACTTCATGTACTTATTCCCTGTGTCATTTCTAGAAGGAACGCAGACTAGTTAATGTCTCCTTTTTTCCCTAAAAAAGTCAGCCAGGTTGCATATGTTGTTACTTAAAAAGTTACATGTCATTTTGCAAAAATTTGGAAATCATAAAAGAGTTCAAAAAGGAAAGGTCCCTCCAAATGCCACCAACCAGCACAATCTTCCTAGTATCCTACTATAGCTTTTCAAAAGCCATAGAGAAAATCAGTGTATGAAAAGCTATGTTCATATATTCATTAAGTGAATCAGATGCAGGCTATGTTCTTAACTCTGAGGACGGGGGGAGTTACATAAGTGCAATAATCCGGAAGTGTTAAAGGTGAAATTCAAACATTAAGATAGTATGTGACCGTTGATCGTTACACTGTCACTGAATGACAGTGCAAATTTCCTGATCTGTAACGTGACTTTTTGTTCTAAAACAGATTAGAAAGGTTTGGACACATTTGTGTACTGTCTCTACATTTTGGATGAAAGCAGAAAGTACCTTCTTAGATACTAAGATATCTTTTAAGGTTGACACAGGTGCGTGCACACACACACACACACACACACACACACATAGAAGGAAGGAAGGAAGGAAGGAAGGAAGGAAGGAAGGAAGGAAAAGAAAGAAGAAAAGGGGGGAAAAAAGAAAAAGAAAAGAGAAAAAAGAAAAATCCATTCAGGAAAATAGAGAAACCAAACACATTATTTATCAGGCAATTCACATGTATCCTTTTGAAAAAAAGATTAACTCTGGATATTTTGTTACTTCTAAGACATTTCTTCTGAGCATCCATAGCATCTTTCCTTCTTACTTACCTCTTCTTTCTCAGCTTCTTTACCTGGTTCTCAAAAGAAATCTGAAGTGATCTATCTCCTTTGGATGCCTCATAGTAGGCTGCTAAATTTCTTGCTCTGTGATTTGCAATTGCCTTGAAGCTGAGTACTGAAACTGCAAACTTCAAACTTTGATTTAAGCACCAGATATGTTTGAGTAGGTGTGTGTGGATGAGACAACACAAAACCTTGAGATAGCAGAGCTGGGATGGAGGTTCAACATCATCCCCCACATTTTACAGATATGGAGACTGAGCCCCATGGGGGCTCGAGGCACATTCATGAGAACACAACTCATTTGTGACTTTAAAAATACGTATTTCCTGAAGGCATCTGGGTGGCTCCGTCGGTTAAGCGTCTGACTTCGGCTCAGGTCACGATCTCACAGTTTGTGGGTTCAAGCCCCACATCGTGCTCTTTGCTGTTAGCACAGAGCCTGCTTCAGATTCTGTGTCCCCCCACCCCTGTCTCTTTGCCCCTCCCCCACTCACACTCTCTGTCTCAAAATAAATAAGTATATATATATATATATATATACACACACACATAAGTGTAAACATATATATCATATAAATATTTATATATAACTTGTATAATTATATATATAATTTGTATAATATATATATGTATACATACACACACAGCCTTTTGGGCTTATTTTATTTTACAAAAGAAAAGAACAGAAATTATTTTGCCTCTTTGGCCTTCTAGAAACGGCTCATGGAATAAGGCTCGTGACGTGAAGTCGGCACTTGATTGTCTTGCACAGAGGAAATCTCAGTTACTACCTCAACCCCAAAATGGCTCATTCTAGGGCCCTAGGGTCTATCCAGTGCAGTGAAAATGGAGGAGAGGCCAGACATTGGTCTCTTAGCTGTGGTGCCACTTACTCCCCATCGCTGGCTGGTCCTTGGGCATCTGTTGGGCTCTATTACCCTTGGCAGGGTGCAGGTAGGCCCCCACACAGGTTCTCTCTTGGTCCCAGGTCTGCCACAAGGGATTCTTGCCACTGCTTTTGGGGTCCCAGTGCTCAGGGCAGGCCAGCACAGACATCCCCTTGCACTGGAGCCCTGTGTGAAAGTGCAGGCAGATCCCCAACTCTTACAGAGCCTGCCACAGGCCTGTTGCCCCCAGCTCCCTATTCATGCCAGTCTCGTCCATTCTCCCTCCTCCTTAGGGCCAGGCCACCTCTTTTCCTCTTCACCTCCCATCTCCAGTTCTTATCATCCCAGAGACTTTCTAAAGCAAGGGCAAAAATGTGACCCTGAGGCTAGAAAGCCCTGAGCCCCAAGACAGAAAGCCTAGGTTTCTGCTCTTCCTTTCATGGGAGGCTAGAGCAGAAAACAACATCCCCGTTATCCTCAACCAGTTATCTGTATTATTTTAGATAACCAGTTATTGAAAGTAATCTTTGAAACCCCTTTCTCTTTTAGGATCCATTTCAGGTCCCCAGTTCCCTAATATTTTGCCCATCTTTCTTCATCCACATCTGCTTTTTTTTTTTTTTGTAATGTTTATTTATTTTTGAGAGAGAGAGAGACAGAGTACAAGCAGGGGAGGGGCAGAGAGAGAGACTCACACATAGAATCCGAAGCAGGCTCAAGGCTCTGAGCTGTCAACACAAAGCCTGATGTGGGGCTCGAACTCACAAACCATGAGTTCATGACCTGAGCTGAAGTTGGAAGCTCAACCGACTGAGCAACCCAGGCACCCCCACATCAGCTCTTAAGAAGTGATCTGGTCATCTCAGGTAATCTCATATCCTCATGTGCTTAATGTCTGACTTTCTCCAGATTATAACTTTCATGAATTAAGGATTAGAACTAGGTTAGGGTTAGGGTTAGTGGCGCATAGAAATAATAAGAGTCTAATTTAAGGTTGCTCTCAGAGGAGATAGAGAGAGAGACGGCTGGGAATGAAGTTGAAATATTAAGAAAAAATTTAGAGGGCTTGCTAACAAATTTGCCATGAAGGATGCGAAAGGCAGCAGTCAAGATGAATCTGAGATTTTTTTTTTAATTGACTCATTCAAATGTGCTGTGGGACAGCAAGAGGAAGACGGGGGCTTGTTTATTGGTAAAGGGTGGCAGACAGTGGAGGGCTTGTGAACAGTGAGTCTGGTTTGGAAACTGTAAGATACTCGGGGAGGTTATCCAGAAGGCAGATAGACTTGTTTTAAGTCAATGTGAGCAGGAAAATCAAAACGAAATTGCGAAGTGGGCAAAGTTATCTTTAGAAACTCCTTTCTCTTTTAGGATCCATTTCAGGTCCCCAGTTCCCTAATATTTATTTATCCACAATCTTTCTTTATCCACATCTGCTCTTAAGAAGCAATCTGAGCAGCACCTGGGTGGCTCAGTCGATTAAGTATCCGACTTTGGCTCAGGTCATGATCTCGTGGTTCATGGGTTCAAGCCCCTCGTCAGGCTCTGTGCTAACAGCTCAGAGCCGGGAGCCTGCTTAGGATTCTGTGTCTCCCTCTCTCTCTGACCCTCCTCCACTCATGCTCTGTCTCACTCTGTCTCTCAAAAATAAATAAATGTAAAAAAAAAAAAGCAGCAATCTGATCATCTCGGGTGATCTCAGTTTTGAAGGTGACCTATTGATGAGACACGATGAGTTAGCTCTCTCATGTTGTACTTGAACGCTAATAACACCACTCATAGAACCAGTGCTCACATAGCTCTTTATGTGTGCCAGGTGCTGCTCCAAATACTGAATGTTTTTCCCAGCACCATGAGGCAGGAAGTATTTTATAAGTGAGAAAACAGATATTGGGAGGCTGAGTTGTTCAAGGTCACGCAGCCAGTTAGCAATGTAGCAGGAAACATCCCCTGGATGGGGGCTCTAGAATCCGTTCTTGTAACCGCTCTCCTGGGAATGAAAGCATAAGGGTTGAAATATGTAGTAAATTGGGGGGGTGAGGTGAGGGGACACTAAGCAAAGTTCCGATTCCATTGTGCAAATTCACTGCGGTCTCATCCTGCTAACTAGTGAGTGCGATGATATGGACTCTGCCCAGAATTAACCTTGGGCAATTCACTTAATCTCTTTCTGTTTCATTTTCCTCATACATAAAAGAAGGAGAAATGACCCATATACAAGTTTATTCCTTACAACAATGCTTGTAATAGCAAATAGCGGGAAACAACCTAAATATCTCTTGATAGGAAACTGGATTAAAAAAAAAATGATTGTACACCCATAAAATGGAATATAAAGCAGTCATAAAAAAGGAGGTGAGGTAGATCTCTGTGTACTGCTATAGAGTGATTTCTAGAATAGATTGTTTTACACACACACAGACCATGGTACACAGCTGGGTATATAAAATGCCACAATTTGAACAAATAGGGGTGATAGGAATATATATATATATCTATCTTTATATTTGTACAGGCAAACATACAGGAAACCTATAGAATTAGCTGCTTCAGGAGCACTGGATAGATAGCCAAGAGAGACGTCAGGAGGGAACCTTTACCAGTTAGGAAAGCCAGCAGGAAATACACAGCATACTCAACAGGTGTAATCAAAGGGGGTTTAACAAGGAATGATCTACAAAGGTGTGGCAGGGCTAAGGCACCCAACAGAGGATGTGATGTGCCCACCCTTGGGCCAGCTACAGAGGGGAACAATTACCATGCCTAGGCCCCAAGGGACAACAGGAGTAAGTGGTCACCTGAACCCAGAGAGAGAAAAATAAAACATGAAGCGAGATGTGGCACCTGGGTGGCTCAGTCGTTTAAGCTTCTGGCTTCAGCTCAGGTCATGATCTCACGGTTGGTGGTTTCCAGCCCTGCGCTGGGCTCTGTGCTGATGGCTCAGAGCCTGGAGCCTGCTTCGGATTCTGTGTCTCCCCCTCTCTCTGCCCCTCCCCCACTCATGCTCTGTCTCCCTCTCTCTCTTTCTCTCTCTCTCTCTCTAAAATAAAGAAACATTAAAAAAAAGAAAAAACATGAAGCGAGGATTAGAGAAGGTTTCTAAGCCTCTCCCTTTCAAACGCTACTTAGTTCTTTGAAATCACAACCCATAGCCCCATCTAGTGGCAAAGCGATGCCTCACTGTCCTCAGCACAGTCTCATTTTAGGGGAATTCTATCGCGAGCCAGGCTCTGGGCTCCAACAACACTGGCGTGCGTGAGCCGTTTTCACTGTGAATTATACCCACTTGGTGAATGATCTTATCCCCTAAAGGTAGAGAATAATCATTTTGAGACACAGAATATTTGTTGTGTTTCCCTCTAAAGAGATAGTGGAAATTCACTTAAATTCAGTTTTGCACTAAGTAGTTATGATATTGTCCTGCATTTCAAATCATTACATAAACTTAGAGGTAAGCAGCACACGATCTAAGACTGTCAATTTTCCATAAGCCCACGTTTCAGCTTTGCCACCACCCTGCTCATATGTCCTTACTGCAGTGAATCTCCTAGTCTTAGCAAGCTCCTACTGGAGATTCTAACTTAATTGGGCGGAGATGAGACTCAGGCATTGATTTTTCGGTTTAGTTTTGGTTTTAAGATCCACAGTGGTTTTGGGGCGCCTGGGTGGCTCAGTTGGTTGAGTGCCCTACCCTTGGTTTCGGCTCAGGTCATGATCTCCAAGCTTCATGGGTTCGAGTCCCACATAGGGCTATGCACTGGCAGCACAAAGGCTGCTTGGGATTTTCTCTTTGTCCCTCTCGCTCTCTGCCCGTCCCCCACTTGCTCTGTCTCTCTCAAAATAAATAAACTTAAAAAAACAAAGATCCCCAGTGGTTGTAATGGGCACACAGGGCTGGAAGTCCCTGCTTCCTCCTCTGAACTCCCAAAGATTTTTAAAACAACTTTTGTGATCTTTTTTCCTTAATAGAAAAATTAATGCGACAGTATTCTTTTTGCTCATCAGATCGACAATAAGCAAACCGTCTGGTGTTTCTGCGAGGAAAATGAGCACTCAATTTTATGATGAGAATATAAATTGGTGCACCGGCTTTAGGAACAATGTGGCAACATGTGTCAAAATGCATTCTGTTTGAGCCAGTGATTCGACTCCTAGGGATTCATCCTATGCACCTAATCATACATAGGGATAAACATGCCTGCGAAGGAACCCTCATTGCAACATTGTACACACAGCAGAAGATGGAAAGTAACTGCAGTGTGTCTTGAGAGAGGACTGGTAAAGTAGTTACAGAACACCTATGCAGTGTTATCTTGAGCAGTCAGAAAAAAAGAGGTATATCTATAGAGACGCAGAAGAACCGTTCTAAGGTGTACCATTAAATAGGAAAAAAGACCCAATCCAACGTTATAGAATGCTCACATTGTGCCTCTTTACAAAAGAAGACATATGTCTTGATCTATGCTTGCAAATGCATTGAGTATCTTTACAAGGACACACAAGCACCTGTTAAGAATGACTGCCTGCCTGTAGGAAAGCATACTACACCCGATGGGTGTGGGTCAACCACATAACAAAAGATAATTTTGTAAAATTCCCCACATGTTTGAAAATAATTGAAACACACTTATAAATAACTCATGTGTCAAAGAACAAAGGATCATAGAAATGTAAAAACACTAAAAACTGAATGATAATGAAAATACTACCTACCGTGTCCTGTAGGATATAGCTAAAGTTGTCCTTGGAAGGAAGTTTATTAATTTAAATGCTAATTGTAGAAAAGAAGAAAGTTAAGAGTTAGTTAGCTATGTGTTCAACTTAAGAAATTATGAAAAGACCAATAGGGAAAAAAAAAAGTAGAAGGAAGTACCTAGTAAAGACAAAAATAGAAGTTCATGCAAAAAGTTAACAAAGATGCAGGGCACCTGGGTGGCTCGGTCAGTTGAGCGTCTGACTTTGGCTGAGACCGTGATCTCATGGTTTGTGGGTTCGAACCCCACGTCACGCTCTGCGCTGACAGCTCAGAGCCTAGAGCCTGCTCTGGATTCTGAGTCTCCGTCTCTGCCCCTCCCCCTTGTGCTCTGTCTCTGTCTACTCAAAAATAAATAAATGTTTTAAAAAAGTAAACAAAGATGCAAAAGAGAGAGTTAATAAAGTACAAATTCTGTCTTATAGGGAAATCTCTGCTGAGATGGAACAAGAAAAAAAAGAGAGAAAGAACAAGCAACACTGGGGTGGAAGGCACATAACCGAAAATAAGGCAGACATTTTTTTAATTGTGTGCATTGAGGTCAAACATTTGAAAATTTAAGTGAAATGGACAAATTCCTTAAAAAATATAACATCAAAACTTACTCAAAAATAGAGAACCCAAATTGCCTTTTAGCTATTGAGGAAGCATAATCAACATTTTAAAGTCTTCCCAGAAAGGAAATATTAAGTTCACATGTTTTCACAGATGATGTACAACAGGTTTTTAAGGAAGATATCACTCCAATCGTTAAAACTGTCTCAACAGAAAAAGAGGGAATACGACACAGGTAATTTTCTGAGATTAATGTAACCTTGGTGTCAAGATTAAGCAAGGACAGTACAATAAAGAAACATCAGGGACCAATCCCAACCAAAAGCATAGCTATAAAATTCAAATAAAATGCCAATAAAACAAACCAAGGAGTTTATTTTAAAAACACAATACATCATAAACACGCTGGGTTTTTTTTTTCAGAAATGAAAGGGTAGTTAAACACTAGAGAATATACAATTATAATTCAGTAATTAACAAATTAAAGGGGAAAAACACACAGTCATCTCACAAGATGCAACAAACAATACTAGTGTTGAAAAAAAGAGAAGCAGCCCCTAAAAAATCAGGAAGAAGATAAAGAAGCCCATTTGCTTCTATTCAGGATTATACTGGATTTCCTAACAAGTGCAGTAAGACAGGAAAAAGAAGTAACAAAACTCAAAGATGGGAGAAAGCATGGGGTGCCTGGGTGGCTCAGCCAGCTGGGTGTCCAACTTCTGCTCAGGCCATGATCTCACAGTTCATGGGTTTGAGCCCCGCATCAGGCCGTGTGCTGACAGTGTGGAACCCGCTTTACATTCTCTGTCTCCCTTTCTCTCTGCCCCTCCCCTGCCCACATTCTCTCTCTCTCTCTCTCTGTCTCTCTCAAAAATAAACATTAAAAATAATTAATGGGAAAAGGCAGTAAAAGGTAGATGTATTGGAGTAATCTTTATTTATAAAGATATAATTGTCTACATAGGAAGTCCCAAAGGATCTAAAGGCAAATGATTGGAAATAACAGAGCTCAGTACATGGTTGAATAGAAGACCAATACACTCAATCATATATAATTTCTTTTTTTATTTAATTTATTTTTTAAAAGTAAACTCTACTCCCAACGTGGGGATTGAACTCATGACCCCAAGAGCCCATGCTTTATGGATGGAGCCAGCCAGGCACCCCTCAGATATTATTTCTAAACATTGGCAACAAACAGAGATATAATTTTGGGGAAAAACACAGTTTGCAATAAGAATAAAAAAAATTAGCTACATCTAACGAGAAAGTGGTACAAGATCTGCAAGGAATAAATTCTAAAACGCTATTCAAATAACATCAGAGAAGACCTTTTACAGAAATAAATGGTGGGGCACCTGGGTGGCTCAGTTGGTTAAGCATCTGACCCTTGATTTCGGCTCAAGTCATGACCCCAGGGGTGTGGGATCGAGCCCACATTGGGCTCTGTGCTGAGTGAGTGTGGAACCTACTTAAGATTCTCTCTCTGCCTCTCCCTCTCTCTCTGCACCTCCCCTGCTTGCACGCATGGTCTCTCTCTCTCTCTCAAATAAATAAATAAATGGTGAAGGGTCTTCAATAGGAAGAACTCTGTCAGTCCTCCCCATTCTGATCTATAGATTCAATGTAATTTAATTCCAAATCCTAATGGTTTCCTCCTCAAACTGATAAGCTGATTCTAAAACTCGTATAGATGAACAAAGATCAAAATATAAAATAACAAAGACTCTTAGAGAAGAATAAGGTAGAAAGGCTCACCCTATCAGATTTTAAGACATTCAAAATTAAGGACTTCATTTCTTCAAAAGACCCCACAAAAGAATCTGTAGACAAGCCACAAACCAATAGCCGATATTTGCAACATGTATAATAGTGGTGTGCCAATCAATGTTTAAAAGCTAGCTGTCCGTGATTTGTAGGGTTGGATGATTTCCGTGGAGCAGATAATCCCATCAAGGCCACTTTCAAGCTACCAATGTGATGTCACGAAATACAGAGTGAGGAAGAGATGGAAACGCACAAAATTGCTCTTGGCCAAACCAGCTCCAGCACACCGCTGCATCTGACCCTAAAGCACTTGTTCCCATCATATATAAAGAACTCCCTCTGTATATCAGTAATTAAACATCCCACAATGCACAGAACATGGGTAAAACTCATGGGTCGTCATTTTGCCAAAGAGGAAATATAGGGAATAGAAACATAAAATTATATTCTCCACCCTCACTAACAATTCTATAAATGTTAATTAAGATGACAGTCAGAAAACCTCTCTCCAGATGGGCTAAAATTAAGAACTACTACTCCACAAAGTCATTGCGAAGACTTGTATCAAGGGCAGCTCCTAAGCAATGCCGGTGTGAGTATATAAATTGGCACAAATGCTCTAAAATGGAACTTGGCATTATCTCATAAAGTCGAACATTCGAATACCCAACAATCCAGCGATATGCACTCTTAGGTACCTACCGTAGGGGAATTCTTGCCCAAGTGCGCCAGGAGGCACAGACCTGAGTGTCGACAGTGGCACTTTTTGTAACAGTAAAAAGTAAGAACAAAAACATTCTAACCCAAATGTATCAGTCCAGGTTTGTTCAAACCAGCTGAGCCACTATAGAAAGAAACACTAATGGGTTTATTAGAGGGATTTGATTGTATGCAGTATAAAAGCTGGTTGCACGGTCTATGCGAGGCTGTCACTCTGTGTTTCTTGCTGGAGCTAAAATCCCCGGAATGGGTAGTGGGGATGTGAGCGGGGGAAGCCAGGACAAACTGGAAGCCCCAAGGACACACCGGAATCTGAATTCGTCTCTCACCACTTCCACACCTTTAGTGTGTTCATCACGGAGTTAAACACGCACCTGACCCAAGAGTTGGAGAACCTGAAGCAGGTCCTAAAGGAGTGGGAGAGGCTATGGGTCTGCACAGACCTCCTCAGTGTAGAAATATGGCTGCTTCTTCACCTGCACCTTTTGTTTTGGGCGTGCGATGTCTCTTGTCTTTTCATGTGACACGTCTAAGAGGCTTAGAGAAGTGAAGTGACTTGTAACCGAGAAACCCATATATACATATACATACATTTATTTAATTCCAGTATATTCATACGTTATATTAGTTTTAGGTGCACAATATAGTGATTCAGCAATTCTATACATTACTCAGTGCTCATCACGATAATCGTACTCCTTTTTTAAAAAGTTTATTTAGGGGCACCTGGGTGGCTCAGTCGGTTAAGCATCCGACTTCAGCTCAGGTCATGATCTCATAGTCAGTGAGTTCCAGCCCCGCGTCGGGCTCTGTGCTGACAGCTCAGAGCCTGGAGCTGCTTCCGATTCTGTGTCTCCCTCTCTCTCTGCCCCTCCCCTGCTCATGCTCTGTCTCTCTCTCTCTCAAAAATAAATTTAAAAAAAACGTTAAAAAATAATAAAAAGTTTATTTATTTTGAGGTGGGGGGAAGGACAGAGAGAGAGGAAGAAAGAGAAAGAATCCCAAGCACACTCCATGCTATCAGCACAGAGCCCCACACGGGGCTCGAACTCCTGAACTGCAAGATCATGACCTAAAGTAAAATCAAGAGTTGGACACTTAACCAACTGAGCCACCCAGACACCCCATGATAATTCTACTTTTAATCCCCATCACCTATTTCACCCATCCCCTTACCCACCTCCCCACTGGCAACCATCAGTTCTCTACAGTTAAGAATATGTTTTTTGGTTTGCCTCTTTTGTTTGTTTGTTTGTTGTTTGTTTCACAAATTCCACATGAGTGAAATCATGTGATATTTGTCTTTCTCTGACTGACTTCACTTAGTTTCATACCCTGTAGCTCCATCCATGTTGTTGCAAATGGCAAGATTTCATTCTCTTTATGGCTGAGTAATATTCCACTCTATACATATGCCACGTCTTCTTTATCCATTCATCAGTCCATGGATACTTGGGTTGCTTCCATAATTTGGTTGTAAATAATACTTCAGTAAACATAGGGGTGCATATATCTATCTGAATTAGTGTTTTGTATTCTTTGGATAAATACCCAAGAGTTGAATTACTGGATCAGATGGGAATTCTATTTGCAATTTTTTAAGGTTTGTGTTAATGTTTCTTCGTTTACTTTTTTAAAAGAGAGAGAGAGAGCAAGCAGGGGAGGGGCAGAGAGAGAGAGGGAGAGAGACAATCCCAAGCAGGCACTGCAACTGATGTGGGGCTTGAGCTCTCGAACTGTGAGATCATGACCTGAGCTGAAATCAAGAGTCGTATGCTTAATCGGCTGAGCCACCCAGGTCCCCCTATTTGTAATTTTTTAAAGAAACCTCCATATTATTTTCTACAGTGGCTACACCAGTTAGCATTCCCATTAACAGGGCAAGAGGGTTCCCCTTTCACCACCTCCTCGCCGACACCTGTTTCTTGTGTTGTTGATTTTAGCCATCCTGACAGTTGTAAAGTGATATATCATTATGGTTTTGATTTGCATTTCCCTGATGCTAAGTGATGTTGAACATCTTTTCATGTGTCTCTTGGCCATCTGGATGTCTTCTTTGGAGAAATGTCTGTTCATGTCTTCTGCCCCTTTATCTATTTTGTATTCTGCCTCCTTATCAGATATGTCATTTGTAAATATCTTCTCCCATTCCATAGGCTGCCTTTTATTGTGTTGATGGTTTCCTTTGCTGTGCAGAAGCTTTTTATTTTGGTGTAGCCCCAATGGCTTATTTTTGCTTTTATTTCCCCTGCCTCAGGAGACGTATCTAGAAAAATGTTGATTTTGTCAATGTCAGAGAAATTACTGCCCATGCTGTCTTCTAGGATTTTTATGATTTCAGGTCTCTCACTTAGATCTTTAATTTATTTTGAGTTAATTTTTGTGTATGGTGTATAAAAGAGGCCAGTTTCATTCTTCTGCAAGTAGCTGTCCAGTTTGCCCAACACCATTTGTAGAAGAGGCTTTTTCCCATTGCATATTCTTGACTCTTTTGTTGAAAATCAATTGAACATATAATTGTGGGTTTGATTCTGGGTTCTCTATCCTGTTCCATTGATCTATGTGTCTATTTTTGTGCCAGTACCATACTGTTTTGATTACTACAGCTTTGTAGTATGTCTTGAAATCTGGGATTGTGATGCCTCCAGTTTTGTTTTTCTTTTTCAAGATTGCTTTGCCTATTTGAGATTCTCTTGTGGTTCCATAGAAACTTTAGAATTGTCCATTTTGTTATAGTTCTGTGAAAAATGCGGTTGATATTTTAATAGGAATTGCATTAAATCTGTAGGTTGCTTTGGGGAGCACGGACGTTTTAATATTTCTTCTCCCCATCCATGAGCACGAAATATCTTTCCATTTGTTTGTGTCATCTTTGATTTCTTTCATCAATGTTTTATAGTTTTCAGAGTGCAGTCCTTGGTTTATTCCTAGCTATTTTCTTCTTTTTGGTGCAATTATGGATGGGACTGTTTTCTTAAATTTTTTTTCTGCTACTTCATGATTAGCATATAGAAATGCAACAGATTTCTGTATTTTGATTTTGTATTCTGCAACCTTACTGAATTTGTTTATCAGTTCTAGTAATTTTCTGGAAGCCTATTTTTAAGAAATATCCTTATGCATCTGAAACTCTTTTCTAAAATTTTTTAAATGTTTATTTATTTTTAAGAGAGAGAGAGAGAAACAGAGTGTGAGCAGGGGAGGGGCAGAGAGAGAGGGAGGCACAGAATCTGAAGCAGGCTCCAGGCTCTGAGCTGTCAGCATAGAGCCTGACGCAGGGCTCAAACCCATGAACTGATCATGACCTGAGCTGAAGTTGGATGCTTAATTGACTGAGCCACCCAGGCATCCCCTGAAACTCCAAAAGAGTACATGTCAGTGTTTTAGATTGGGGTACATACGATTCCTCCTCTCCAAGGGACATTCCTGACCATGGACTTGTGCCTCTTGCCTCTGATGATACCATTTTGCAGGCTTAGGTCGATTTGCAATAACAGATCTACTTACATAATTATTCACCAAAGGAAATTACTCATTCTACTGCAAATAGATGTGATCTCAGGACTGATTTCCTCCTGGATCTTTATAATATAATCTTAACTAAATCTGAGCGCTGCATCTAAATGTTCATTTTATTTAAATATGAAATACTGGCTTTGAGCTGTGGCCAAGTTCTCAATGCTCTATCCAAATCTGGCATCATATTATCCATGGTTTCTCTGTGACTACTAATCTAAGGGGAACAAAAACACTCTTTGGTGGAAGAGGATAGTAAATTCCTAACCTTCATTTCTCTCTTCTTAACTACTCATCTAGGAGGCAGTTTAAATCCACCGCTAAAACACAGCATTACAATTCAAATTATTTTGGGGCTCCTGGCTGGCTCAACCACTGCAGCATGTGACTCTTGATCTTGGGGTCGCGAGTTCAAGCCCCACATTGGGTGTGGAGCCTACATTAAGAAAAACAAAAGAATTAAAAGTATTTAAGAGAATAAGTCCTTGTCAATGCATTTATTGTGGGCAATAGTAATAAAACAGAGTTCCAGTACTGGGGGAGTGTTTGGATAATCTCCTCAAGAATATTACAGCAACGTATAATTTGATGCAAATTTTTCTTCCTCTGTCTTTAAAATCATTGGGCTGAGAGTAATTAATTAGAGTTGAATGCAACTTTATATTAGGTGTTTTGCCATGGTTTTATATTTTGAATAACAGATACTTTATTTTATAATTAATGTAGTTTTAAACAGGGCCATTCCCGTATGCGTCTACACATGTTTACAAACACACACACACACACACACACACACACACATATATATATGTTTATTTTTGCAAGAGACAGAGAGACAGAGCGCAAGTGGGGGATGGGCAGACAGAGAGAGAGAGAGAGAGAGAGAGGGAGGGAGGGAGACACAGAATCGGAAGCAGGCTCCAGGCTCTGAGCTGTCAGCACAGAGTCTGACGCGGGGCTCGAACTCACAAACTGTGAGATTGTGACCTGAGCTGAAGCTGGACACTTAACACTTAACAGACTGAGCCACCCAGGTGCTCCTATTCATATATATATATATATATATATTCTTTTTAATACATTTTATGTTCAGGTTTTTGTGTGTGTGTGAAAGAGAGAGAGAGTGCGCATGAGCGGGCAAGAAGGGAAGGGGTAGAGAGAGAGGGAGAGAGAGAATCCCAAGCAAGTTCAATGCTGTCAGTGCAGAGCCCAATATGGGGCTCGATCGCATGACCTTAAGATCACGACCTGAGTTGAAATCAAGAATCAGACGATTAACCAATTGAGCTGCCCAGGTGCCCCTACAAACACTTATATTTTGATGAAAGGAGACATGAATAACAAATACTTTAGTTTAAATCATTTCAGTGACTGAAAATCTAGTTTCCTAAAGTGAATCGGAAGGTAATGATTCAAAGTTGCAATTTTTTCTCTGCCAAACGATTTGTCAGTTGAGTTCTCCTGCTGACATTAAAATATAATTTAATTCACCAAAACGTAATTCATAGTCTGCTTTTCTAAGAATGTGTTTTTTACGAAGTGAGATATATTGATATTTCTTTCATTTCTTTTAAGTCACCTCTATTCTTTTTTGGTATTTTATTTTGACTACTAATAAGACAGTTTACAACAGGGACGCCTGCGTGGCTCAGTGGGTTAAGTGCCTGACCTTGGCTCAGGTCACGATCTCACGGTTCATGAGTTCGAGCCCTGCTTCCAGCTCACTGCTGTCAGCACAGAGCCCCCTTCAGATCCTCTGTCCCCCTCTATCTCTGCCTCTCCCCCGCTCACGTTCCCTCTCTCTCAAAAATAAACACACTTTTAAAAAAAGACAGTTTAGGGGCGCCTGGGTGGCGCAGTCGGTTGGGCGTCCGACTTCAGCCAGGTCACGATCTCGCGGTCCGTGAGTTCGAGCCCCGCGTCGGGCTCTGGGCTGATGGCTCGGAGCCTGGAGCCTGTTTCCGATTCTGTGTCTCCCTCTCTCTCTCTGCCCCTCCCCCGTTCATGCTCTGTCTCTCTCTGTCCCAAAAATAAATTAAAACGTTGAAAAAAAAATTAAAAAAAAAAAAAAAAGACAGTTTACAATAAAATGCCCCCACAACCCACATATTTATAAATCTACCTATTGGGTTATATTCTGATACGGTTATTATTCAGAGACCTCGAAAGAGAGACAGGCAAACTTCCTTTTGCAAAGAGAAAAACACTACCAATCAACTGAACTGAGATAATTTCACATACAGACAATAATAGGCTGCTATGACCTTTTCCTTCTTTTACTCCTTTTTTTTAAGTTTATTTATTTATTTTGAGAAAGACAGAGGCGGTGCGAGTGGGAGGGGCAGAGGGATAGAGAGAGAATCCCAAGCAGGCTCGTACTGCCAGCGCAGAGCCCGATGGGGGGCTTGAACCCACAAAACACTGAGATCAAGACCTGAGCTGAAGCAAAGAGTCAGATGCTTCGCAGACTGAGCCACCCAAGTGCCCCTCCCTTCACTCTTTTGGGTCTAGACCTGAGGGGTTAAGGTGTCTGGATATGTGCCCCTGGCCTGTGGGTACCTGCCACAAACCGGGTTTTCGGGGAAGCAGACTCTGAGACAGACATTAGGGTACAGGAAGTTTATTGCGAAGTGCTCTTGGAATCAAACCAGCCGACTGCTCTGGCTTAGGCCCGTATTAGGGGAGAGAACAATGCCTTCCCCCCCAGGCTAAGGGGAAGATGAATCTAGAGGGTTTACAGCCCAGCTGTTCTCCACATCAACATTCTCCTTCCAGTGCCAACTTTGGAAGAAATGTTTATTCTAATTCAGGCAGGCAATACTTTTTTAAATCAAGGATCTGTAAATACTCATTGCGGAACACTTTTTGAGATTTGTAATTTCAATTATAATCTTCATGATCAATGAGTGATTTAGAATAATACAGCATTGTACTGAAAGGAGCTTGCTAGATATTTATTTCAGTGTCTTAAGAATTAAAAAATTAGTGTTTTCTGCCTTTTAGAAAATTTAAATTTTTTTTCCTCAAAATTTGCTTTTCTGTTGTCTTTACGTGGCCTCCTAGGGCTCTCCTTGGCCTTCTACACCTGTTCTTGCTGTCAGTTAGGTAGAGATGTTTAGCAAGAAAGAAAAATCTGAGCGGGACCCACCCAGCTTTTATATCCTGCATGGCTGAACTTTAATGAAAGTTTGAGCTTTTCCAAAAGTCTGGTCTCCGCTGACTGGGGAGGAAAAACAGTTGGAAAAAAAAATGCTTTGAGCATGTGAACCATGTAATTTCATTTGAGCTAAGGAATTCCAAAAATACTTG
The DNA here is from genome assembly GCF_023721935.1 of Panthera uncia. Classification (NCBI taxonomy): domain Eukaryota; kingdom Metazoa; phylum Chordata; class Mammalia; order Carnivora; family Felidae; genus Panthera; species Panthera uncia. The sequence goes on along the minus strand of NC_064807.1, from coordinate 6,063,043 downwards.
CTTATTGAAAGGGCAGTTATGTTTTTGTGTTGGAACTTGTTTTGGAGAATAAGAAATACCAGCTCTTTCCTCCCTTACTTTTTCTCATAAACATAAAAAAAAAAATTACAGACTGGGTGTCTGGGTAGGAAAATAGTGCAGAGAGTGTAAGGTGAACCACAAAAGAGACCTTGCTTGGGACATCTATCCACTCTTCTGTGACCTATTGAGCCCCCTCAGCTTGAAACCACCCTCTCCCCACTCTGATGGTAATTCAGGGCTCCATCTGGCCACGTCTCCAAGATTACAGTAGTTGGAGTGATACCCAGACATTTTGTCAGTTCTTCTCACTGATGTAAATGCTGTGCCAGCAGAGAGACAGAAACTTCTGGGTCCCTGCTGGGCAACCCGGTCAAACAGAACATTTTTTAAAGATTTTTTTAATGTTTACTTTTATACTATTAAAAACTATTGTTAATGTTGATTTATTTTAGAGAGAGAGAGAGAGAGAGGGAGAGAGAGGGAGAGAAAATGAACAGGGGAGGGGCAGAGAGAGAGGGAGACAGAAGATCCAAAGCAGGTTCCACGCTGTCAGTGTAGAGCCCCGTGTGGGGCTCAAACTCACGAAATATGAGACCCTGACCTGAGCCTAAGTCAGACCCTTAACCGGGTGAGTCACGCAGGTGCCCGAAGCAGAACATTTTTAGGTCGTGTCTGACAATTGATCTCCGTGAGGCGATCAGGTGTTAATAAAAATATTCACAACTAGCATTTGGGGGAATATGTACTATTGTCAATCACAATATTGGGGACTTTTACACGAGTGACACAATTCAATCCCTACAACACTCTTTTGTGGAGTTTGGAAGTTTAGAGAGGTTAAGAACCCAGATTTTGGGGGCACCTGGGTGGCTCAGTGGGTTAAGTCTCTGACTGCAGTTCAGGTCACGATCTCGCAATTCGTGGGTTCGAGCCCTGCATTGGACTCTGTGCTGACGGCTCAAAGCCTGAGCCTGCTTTATATTCTGTGTCTACCTGTCTCTCTGCCCCTCCCACGCTCACATTTTCTCTCTCTCTCTCACTCTCTCTCAAAAATAAACATTCAAAAAATTAAAAACAAAAACAAAAAAAGAACCCAGATTTTGAAAACAATCAGTCTGTCTCCAGAGCCTTTGTTCCTTTTCCCTCGTCTGTGAGCCCCGGCTTTTGACAATGGGTTTCACTGTGCTTGATTAGAATCTTAGGCACCAGTGTAGCAGATGCTGTTGGTGCTCTGACCATGTCTCCTTGGGGCTTCAGCAACCGCCAGCAGGTGCACCACCTTGCAATGGCTTTTTCTAGTGGCCAGAGATCCAACCATGAGCGTGGAAGCCCAGCGTGTGGAGATTTAACACCTCCCAGGAGCAGCCCCTCTCTGATGACTGATAAGAGTTGGTGTATAACTCTCTCACTCCCTCACTTCCCAGGTAGAATACCTCAGAGGCACGGGTCCCACACTGGTTCCCAGAATTCCTCAGAGGGACTGAGCACCTGTTACCCATGGTGCTGCCAACAAGCTTGGAAACACTCCTTTTGTTGGCCGTCTTCCCTACCATGTCTTACTTTCCCTGCTGGAATTTCCCGACATCACCACCCAAAAAACTATTTGTGTGTGTATTTATGTCTCAGAGTCAGCTTCTGGGGGAACTAACACGAAGACAAAGAATAAAGGTGAGTCTATGAAGGAAGAGAACCCAGGTAGAAAAGGTGCTGCATGGTTGGAAAGAGAAAGGTGACAGTGTCTTTGCGAGACAGAGAGGAAGACTTTGGAGGATTACTGGACGTTGACACACTGGATGGTTGCTTGACTGCTCAGTTGGGTGGACCTCCTTTCAGAAGTTCTCTTTTGCTCCATTCTTTCTTACCTTATATTTGTCCAAAGTGTAATGAAAAGTCAGAGAACCCAAGAAATGCTATTGTTGATAACTGGAATAATAAAACAAGATAGAAATGCCCACATGTTCAAAAAGAACGCTGAGGATGTAATCATAGGAAATGAATAAGGAAATTGTTAGTATGCTTTCATGATGAAGAAGCTTAGAAATGTCCATTTTTTAAAAATTTATGTATTTATTTTGGGGGGGAAGGGGCATGGAGAGAGGGAAAGAGAATCCCAAGTAACCTCTGTGCTGTCAGCGCAGAGCCCAACGAGGGCTCGAACCCATGAACCGTGAGATCATGACCTGAGCTGAAATCAAAAGTCCAACAACTCAGCCCCAAGACTGAGCCACCCCGGTAACCCAGAAATGTCCACTATTTTTATCAAGTCTATAGATTAGGAGAATGAGGATCATAGTCAACATTGTAATAACGTTGTTTGGTGACAGATGGGGAGTATACTCATCATGGTGAGTGTAGTATAATGTACAGAATTGTTGAATCACTGCATTGTACACCTGAAACTAATATAACATTGTATGTTATATATACCTCAGTTATACAATGTTTTTAATAGAGGATGATTAAGCCTTAAGTAAATGTTTCTTCTAGTGAATACTTTAGCCACAAGAGGGAACTATGTGAGCAAAAATTGGATATTTTGAGATAATCTCTAGAGGACCTCAACACCCATGCCCATCCCTGGAGTCTTGAAGCATCCCAATATGTCTGCCACATTTTAGCCAAATAGTGTTTTGACCGTAGACCTGGGCTACAGAGCTGAATAACTCCTCTCTGCCTTTTAAGAGACATTAACAGGTAAACTGGTTTTTATCCACCACATCATGGGAAGAGGTGGCCTTTGCAGCAAAGTGTGCACAGGCAATGGCCAACTTCCTTTCCTAATCCATACACTAGGCTCATCTACTGATCTACGCCCCTGTACTTCCCCCACCTGTTAGGGTAAAAACATGGAAGGAGCTCTCGCCATCCTTGTCCATTTTCTTCTTTGCTATTGAAGAATCCTGAGATGACCAACAAGGAGGTTGCTTGGGGCCTTGGAAGTGTAGGTGGAGAGGAGTCGCTGGGACCCTGTTTTCCCTTCTCAGAGTCCTGCAGAAGGAGATCCTCACATGCTGGGAAGCAGCAGGAAGTGCCACACAAGGCAAGAGCACAGCTACCTTTGGAGGAGAGTAAGACCCCGCAGTGCATTATGCTGGGCATTTTTAGGGAGTGACTTGGGAAGGGAGAGAGACTTCCGTTGGTGAATCAAATGTGGAACTGAGGTGGGTGGGTTAATGTTGTTAAAATTCTATCCAGTTATTAAACGGTTAATTCCTGGTTCATGTATTGCCTCTGACATCATACCTGGATGATGTGATTCCTTCCTCTCTCTCTTCCCTCCACTGCTGATTTTCAAGAGTCCCCACGACCCTTTGGATAAATTCTTGTCTTCATTATTGCTTAAGCTACAAAGGATGCTGTCCTCCAGGTGAACGTGAAAATGCTAATTTCACTCAGTTTCTTAGCAATTTTTCTTTCTTTTCTTTTTTTTTAAGTTTATTTATTTATTTTGAGTGGGGGGGGCAGGGGGAGAGAAAATCCCAAGCAGGCTCCACACTGGCAGCATGGAGCCTGATGTGGGGCTCAAATCCACAAACCGTGAGATCATGACCTGAGCCAAAACCAAGAGTCGAGTGCTCAATTGACTGAGCCACCCAGGTGCCTCAGCAGAATAATTTTTCTGCATGAAGCGTTGGGCCAGAAAAAAAAATATTCTTAGGAATTAAAAAAAAATTTAATTAGCAAGTCAGCCGAACATAAATTACTACGTATATTTAGTTAGTGAGAAAATAAGTCTGTGGAAAGAGACAATATAGTGAAATTGATAAGCTCAAGTCTGTGGAAAGAGACAATATAGTGAAATTGATAAGCTCAAGTTTGGCCTCCACTGCTTCCCGAGTCTGTGAACCTTGAGTCTCTCTAGAAGCCTCAGTTTTTTCGTCTGTGAAACAGGGATGCTATCTATCTCATACAATTGTTAAGAGGATAAAAATTAACGCAGAGTGCTTAGAGCAGTCTCTAGCACACAATAAGGGCTGAATAAATAATGGTTACTGTTATTTGTGAGACAGAAGCCATCATTAGGAAGGTCTCCTTTGTTCTAAGGCATGGAGTACTCTGAACTCTCGGTTTCTAGCATTAAAAAAAGTGAAAATCTGAGTAGATAGGTACTAGGACTGTCTTCATTCTATGGATGGGGCACAGTTACGGGGGGCTCAGTGGGCCAGCAATGCAGCACGAAAGTGAGCGGGATGAGCCACACAGTCCATCAGCACGGTGGGCTCGACTCACTCCTGATGGTTGCTACTGAATGACCTCCGGTCACGCCAACCACAGTCTTCATTTGCTTTCAATGGCAGGGTTGCTACGTCCTTCAGACAGCTCTTTCCATCAGGAAATCAAGAAAACTCCGGCTTGCCGGAGGAGGGATTGGAGGAGGGATCGTGCTTCCATCAACCAGGAATCCAGTGTACCTTCTGACATTTCCGTGCGGGGAGGACAACGGGCAGGTGCGGTTCGGAAACTCTAGCACATGTATAAAGAGAGTATCAAAGGGGGGCACTTTAGCTATTTTACTCCTGATCAACTCTTTGTCAGCCTTATTAAAATGCATGAGAATCACCAGGGTATTTGTTAAAAATGCTAACTCTTGGCCTGGGACTTGGCCAAGGAATCCACATTTAAATTCTCCAGGTGATTTTGATGCAGTCGATGAGCAGACCACACTTTGTGAAAACTGATCTCAATAACAAATGAACATTCTTAAAAAAAACCCCACTTATTATTCTTCTGGTTATGAGAGAAAAAAAAAATTAGAAAATGCTTATAATACAAAAGAAAATAGAACCCAGTCATAATGACACTTTCTACAGATGACTATCACAAATATTTGACAGCTGTCCCTCTAAGTTCTCCTTTTAAAACCATGCAGCTGCTCCTCCCCTTTCAAATACTTATAATCAAGTGTATTGAATATTCAGTTTCATAGATGTGTTCCTTTTATATTAATTCTTCAATCATTTTATAAATGACTTCTGTGTTTGAAGTACGTATAAAATTACTCTATGAAATCCACTTATATTCCTGTTGGGTCTAGAAACTGGACTGGATGCTATTTAAAGCCTACTCTATGATGCCATACTTGTAAGAGTCGTGCCATTCTTCGAGCGTAAGGATTAACCACGTTCAAACTTGATGGAGAATCCAAAACTACATCCTCCAAAATTTCAAAGCTCAAGAGCAAATCTTCGAGTTTAAGTGCAGACATTCTAATGTGATACAGTATCAAAGGTAATGATAGCATTTCTTCGGAGATGATGTACAAACGGCCAACAATTACGTGAAAGGATGTTCGATATCCCTCATCATCAGAGAAGTGCAAGTCAAAACCACAATGAGATGTTACCTCACACCCATGAAAATGGATGGTTTTCCACCTGTGTGAGGCATTTGAAGTAGTCAAATTCACAGAAACAGAAAGTAGAATGGTGCTCATAAGGGGAAGGGGAAAAAGAGAAGTTACAGTTTAATGAATACATTTCACTTTTGCAAGATGAAAACGTTCTGGTGACGTGTTTCGCAATTATGAATGTATTTAAGCTAGTAAACTTCATGCTTCAAAATGGTTAACATGGTGGATTTTATGTTATGTGTTTACCACGATAAAATAACATAAACCATACAGAAAGATAATAAAAATGACAGTGTTGCCCTTTTATAACATTTTGGACTGTTACAAAACAGTGATATCTTATAGTCAATGGTAAGGTTCAGTTCGATAAAACATCGTCATGGAACCTGCTAATTTCTAGAATCATACTCACTTGGCGTTTATAATTCTTTTTTTTTTTTTAATAGAAAGGAACTTAAAAAAATTTTTCTAAATGCTTATCCAAGAGAGAGAAAGAAAGAGAAACAGGGAGAAAGAACAGGGGAGGGGGCAGAGAGAGTGAGGGACAGAAGATCTGAAGCGGGCTCTGTGCTGACAGCAGAGAGCCCGATGTGGGGCCTGAACTCATGAACCGTGAGATCATGACCTGAGCTGAAGTCAGACAGATAACTGACTAGCCATCCAGGTGCTCCGGGGGTTATAATTCTTGAAACTGTCAGATTAAACCTAATGGAAAATATAAGAATAATGGATGAGAATAGGCCAGGAGTCAAAATTATTAGATACTAGAATGGTGTGTTACAATTGGGCATTACATTTGACTCGAATCTCCCTGATAAACATGAAAGATAAAGGGCTAACACAATGAATGTGAATTTTTGCCCAAATTAATGAAGACGTATTTGTCTAAATAGAGAGGGAGAGGGAGAAGGAGAAGGAGAAGGAGAAGGAGAGAGAGAGAGAGGAGAGAGAGGTCTAATTAGAATTATAGTAAACTCTATTTTCTCATGTTAAACAATGTCTGTTTCCAACTCCTCTTGCTATTTTAATAGAGAATGCACACAGAAAATTCAGCTATGGCATTTTTTATACTGGAAAACTCTTTGAGACATAGTCAAACAGAACAATTGTTATTGTTGGCTAATTTAAGTGAAATTAGGTCTGTCTCCAACAATTTTTTTTTAAATTTATATATAAAGAAAACACATTTCCCTGAGATCAGGAACATGACAGGGATGTCCACTCTCACTGCTGTTGTTTAACATAGTGTTGGAAGTTCTAGCATCAGCCATCAGACAACAAAAGGAAATCAAAGGCATCAAAATTGGCAAAGATGAAGTCAAGCTTTCACTTTTTGCAGATGACATGACATTATACATGGAAAATCCAATAGACTCCACCAAAAGTCTGCTAGAGCGGATATATGAATTCAGCAAAGTTGCAGGATACAAAATCAATGTACAGAAATCAGTTGCATTCTTATACACTAATAATGAAGCAACAGAAAGACAAATAAAGAAACTGATCCCATTCACAATTGCACCAAGAGGCATAAAATACCTAGGGATAAATCTAGCCAAAGATGTAAAAGATCTGTATGCTGAAAACTATAGAAAGCTTATGAAGGAAATTGAAGAAGATAGAAAGAAATGGAAAAACATTCTGTGCTCATGGATTGGAAGAATAAATATTGTCAAAATGTCAATACTACCCAAAGCTATCTACACATTCAATGCAATCCCAATCAAAATTGCACCAGCATTCTTCTCAAAACTAGGACAAGCAATCCTAAAATTCATATGGAACCACAAAAGGCCCCGAATAGCCAAAGTAATTTTGAAGAAGAAGACCAAAGCAGGAAGTATCACAATCCCAGACTTTAGCCTCTACTACAAAGCTGTAATCATCAAGACAGCATGGCATTGGCATAAAAACAGACACATAGACCAATGGAATAGAATAGAAACCCCAGAACTAGACCCATAAACGTATGGCCAACTCATCTTTGACAAAGCAGGAAAGAACATCCAATGGAAAAAAGACAGTCTCTAACAAATGGTGCTGGGAGAACTGGACAGAAACATGCAGAAGATTGAAACTAGACCACTCTCTCACACCATTCACAAAAATAAACTCAAAATGGATAAAGGACCTGAATGTGAGACAGGAAACCATCAAAACCCTAGAGGAGAAAGCAGAAAAACACCTCTCTGACCTCAGCCGTAGCAATTTCTTACTTGACACATCCCCAAAGGCAAGGGAATTGAAAGCAAAAATGAACTATTGGGACCTCATGAAGATAAAAAGATTCTGCACAGCAAAGGAAACAATCAACAAAACTAAAAGGCAACCAACGGAATGGGAAAAGATATTTGCAAATGACATATCGGACAAAGGGCTAGTATCCAAAATCTATAAAGAGCTCACCAAACTCCACACCTGAAAAACAAATAACCCAGTGAAGAAATGGGCAGAAAACATGAATAGACACTTCTCTAAAGAAGACATCCGGATGGCCAACCGGCACATGAAAAGATGCTCAACGTCGCTCCTCATCAGAGAAATACAAATCAAAACCACACTCAGATATCACCTCACGCCAGTCAGAGTGGCCAAAATGAACAAATCAGGAGACTATAGATGCTGGAGAGGATGTGGAGAAACGGGAACCCTCTTGCACTGTTGGTGGGAATGCAAACTGGTGCAGCCACTCTGGAAAACAGTGTGGAGGTTCCTCAAAAAATTAAAAACAGACCTACCCTATGACCCAGCAATAGCACTGCTAGGAATTTACCCAAGGGATACAGGAGTACTGATGCATAGGGGCACTTGTACCCCAATGTTTATAGCAGCACTCTCAACAATAGCCAAATTATGGAAAGAGCCTAAATGTCCATCAACGGATGAATGGATAAAGAAATTGTGGTTTATATACACAATGGAGTACTACGTGGCAATGAGAAAGAATGAAATATTGCCCTCTGTAGCAACGTGGATGGAAATGGAGAGTGTTATGCTAAGTGAAACAAGCCATACAGAGAAAGACAGATACCATATGGTTTCACTCTTATGTGGATTCTGAGAAACTTAACAGAAACCCATGGGGGAGGGGAAGGAAAAAAAAAAAAAGAGGTTAGAGTGGGAGAGAGCCAAAGCATAAGAGACTCTTAAAAACTGAGAACAAACTGAGGGTTGATGGGGGGTGGGAGGGAGGGGAGGGTGGGTGATGGGTATTGAGGAGGGCACCTTTTGGGATGAGCACTGGGTGTTGTATGGAAACCAATTTGACAATAAATTTCATATATTGAAAAAAAAAAAAAGAAAACACAAAGCTAAGGACAAGAATAGTGACTCTCTTCCCATTTTGCTGGATTAGGAAACATAGGCTCTCTCTCTTTATTTTCTAGTTTGCGTTCATGCTTCAGCCCAGACTTGTTTACAACCACGAAGGCCTTTTAATAATAAGCCATCCTGCCTTTATGGTTAATGAAATGATTCCAAGTAATAGTCACCACTGTTGGGAGGATAGGGGACAAAGTAGACTGGTTAGTCACATGTGACCAAAGTTACTGAGATGCTCTTTTTAATTTAAATGCTTATCCTTTTTATGACTGCAAATTTCATCTGTATGGAAAAGGAGAGCAAACACCTCAGTGAGTTCCCAGTTACCCATCACTTAGTTTCAAAGATGATTGGCTCACGGCCAACCTTGTTTCATGTATATTTGCACCTTCTCCACTCACCCCCAGGCTACTGAGAAGCCAACTCCTGACACCATTATCATTTCTGCTCAGATACTCATTACCAATCTTCCGAACAGGATAAGTGATAATCAGGAGTCCGGCCCAGAAGCAAATACATCAGCTGTCCATAATGAAAGCGTAATAAAGGATGAATGTTAAAAGCATATACACGAGTCAGCAACTAAAGCAGCATCCTCTTCAGGGAACATTTGCGTAGGCTCTCATAGAGGTCACCAAACATGGGGAGCGGTGCATTCACAACCACAATCCAGTCCTGGTGCTGTGCCATCGTCACAAAGTCTGTGAATGTGAGCAGTACACAGGGCCTTTCATCCTGACCCTCCTCTTGCTAGTCTCAGGACTGCACCTGAGGTGCCACTACATTGCTCCCTTTGATCCGCCAAGCATTTCAGGCCCTAGTGAAAGCTGGACATTGAGGGCCATCGTCCATCATTAGCAATGTAAACTGTTTCACACAACTTTTTTTTCTCACTACAAAAGTAACATGTTCACGATAGACAATGTAGAAAATACCAAAAAAGCCCAAAAGAGAACATAAGCAGCACCTGTAATCAGGGGGTAAACACCAATGTTTTAGTGCAGGTCTTCATTTTTTTTTTTTTTCCTTTGGCCCACATATGCTCCCTCCCACCCCCACCCCAATGAACATGGGATATTTTACATTCTGTCTTAATTTGCTTTCAGTACTGGATAATATATACTAAACATACTTCTATATGATTAAATATTCTTACCACACTTTTTTTTTATTTTTACAAAATATTCCATTCTAAGAGAGAACTGTGATTAATGTCTTTTTGGGGACACTTAGTGACACCTTTGTGGGGTACATTCTTAAAGCTAAACTCTATACATACCAGTGTTTATTTCCTTGGAAAGTAACCATTGGACAGAAATAGTTGGGGGCAAGAGTATGCATAATTTAAGGATCTTTCCATTTTTTTAATTAAAAATTTTTTTTGTTTTATTAACTTATTTTGAGACAGAAAGAGAGCAGGGGAGGGGCAGAGAGAGAGAGGGAGAGAGAAAATCCCAAGCAGGCTCTGCGCTGTCAGCACAGAGCCCGATGCAGGGCTCGAATCCATGAATTGCTAGATTGTGACCTGAGTTGATATCAAGAGTCAGATGATTTACCGACTGAGTCACGCAGGTGCCCCAAGATCTCTCCATTTTTAAATGTAATTCCAACTACACTTAATTTTTTTTAAGTTTATTTATTTTGAGAAAGATACAGAAAGCAAGCAGGGGAGGGGCAGAGAGAAAGGGAGACAGAATCCCAGGCAGGCTCCACACTGTCCGTGCAGAGCCTGGTGCAGGGCTTGAACCCACAAGCCATGAGAGCATGCCTTGAGCCAACATCGAGAGTTGGACACTTACCAACTAAGCCACCCAAGTGCCCACCAAATATACTTTAGAAAAACTGCACCACATTATAGTCCCAACAGTTTATAAATGTACTTCTGTTTCTGTGCACCCTTACCCACATTATTTCTTGCAATAAAAACAAATCTGTTTGAAAAGATGCACCTGTTAATTTTCATTTATCAGCTTAGTCTTCGCTCAGAATACATTTCAGTAAGTTTGACTGGAGAGTGATGTTGGGAGGCTACAAGAAGGAAGATCCATGGCATGGAATTGCTTGTGTATTTTACAAAGTAAACCTAGAATATGATATTTGAAAGTTGGAAAATCCAGCCCATAAGGTTTCTATCACGATGTGGAACTCTCATGTAAGGGACTGTGGGGAGTCAGACATATCATCCCACCCTCCAGCTCCTCACTGCCTTCAACCACTAGCACGATTCAATTCAATCCGGTCTCAAGATTGAGTGGGTCTGCAGAAGGAAGAGTTCTTTTCAGGCCATGTGACTTTGGGATCCTCCACCAGTCTGGTCCTGTTTCCTCACTAAGAAAGTAAGAATAAACATCACACCCGTATTACCCACCTTGAAGATTTGCTGTGGAACTAAATCAAGTCATATATTTGAAAATGTTTTGTAAACCTTAAATATACAGAAGAGTGTAGCCAGGGAATTAGATTCTAAAGTTAGCAAGTAAAGTTAAAACCGAGTGCACGCTCTGCCTGTGTCAAACATAGACATTAAAAAATTAAAAAAGAAAAGGGGGGGGCGCTGTGTGGGTGCCTCAGTCCGTTAAGTGTCCGACTTCAGCTCAGGTCATGATCTCATGGTTGGTGGGTTTGAGCCCCATGTCGGACCCTGTGCTGACAGCTCAGAGCCTGGGGCCTGCTTCAGATTCTGTGTGTGTGTGTGTGTGTGTGTGCACGCCCCTCCCCCACTCACGCTCTCTCTCTCTGAAAAATAAATAAACATTAAAAACTTTAAAAAAACAGTGCAAGAAAATTACTTGGAAGTTGGTGCTCTCACTTAGAAGGCACAGAACAAAGACCTCTGAAGGGGAGCTAGGACGAATACATTCTCAGTAAAATTGCCCGTGTAACTGCTGCACTGTAACCTATTTTCATTTTCTCTCTTTCTCTGCCAAGTGCATAACCGAATACAAGTTAGATGAAAGTATGACGCAACTGTATTATTCTTCTACAGTTTTATTTTGGTAAGTCAAGAAACTTCTCTGGGTCTCTTTGTCCAATGGTGTAGTTCAGCTGGATCAGGGTTTCATCCAATTTTCATTTGACACATATTTTCAGAGTTTACTATTCCTGGTGTGTGCCAGGCTGCTGTGCTGGACGTGGGGGGGGGGGGGGGGGACGCCAGGAAGGAGACACAGTCTGACCACAAGAGGCCAGTGAGTGGTGCGGCAGTTTCAACTGTGATTTGAGGAATCCTGGGTTCTTTGATCACCTTCTGGGGAATGCAGTGAATGTTTAAAAAAATTATGTAAAAGTTACATATTTTGTTACGAATACCAGCTACAATGCTACATCTGATACGCATTAAGTTACTTTGTTTCCTCCTTTGCTGTTTATTGTTACTTTTTCATGCAACATTTGTTTTAAACCTGGGTTAACGTATTTTTTTAATTTAAAAAATGTGGAAAAATGAAAAGTGAACAAAAGGGGCAGACAATGAGAAGTCTTTCATTTTGGACCCCCCCACCCTTCGCCTTCTCTACACACACTCCATCCCCATTGACGCCGTCCTCCTATTCAGAGGTAACCACTGGGTCAGGACTCAAAAAGAAACAGTTGTTAAGGTGATCCCTGGGGTCCAAAAGTTAAACATCCAACTAGAGAGACTCTAAGGCCCGTCCCAGATCTAAAATTATGTCCAATTCTTTTGTGGCATATACTCTACCGAAGGGTGCAAAAAAAGAGACAGCCTTGCCTTGTCTAACATTGTGGTTGGTAAAGGGATAGATGAATACAAATTGAATTCTTAATTACACGCTAGATTTGGAAACCCGAAGGAAAGAGGACGCGGCTCAGGCACTTTCAAGGCGGGTGGTTTATTCACGGATCGAATAAAGGCCCCCTCTAGGCTGTAAACCCCATGAGGGCAGGAACTCCACCGCCAGCTTTCACTGCAGAGCCTGGCACGCAACAGCGGCTCACTCGGCCAAGGACCCCACGGTCCAGCACGGGGAACGGTTGGGGTGGGTGGGCTGGCCAGCAGGGAAAGTCACGTGACTATGGCGCCCCTGCAAATTTCCGCCCCCCCCGCCCCCACCTTTTCCCCGAGTTGCAGCGCCAGGCCCGGCCCACAAGCCTCACCAATCCGCGAAGGGAGTCAAATTTGGCTTAAGGCCGGGCGAGAGGCGTGTTCCGCGATTCGAGTCACCCCGCAACTGGGTCTCGCCCCGTTCGGCCCACTTTCCCCTGAGTCTCAGGCGGTAGTCCCGCCCACCCGGCCCCAACAACGTGGTGCACATTGCAAGTGGGAGGTGCAGAGGGGCCAGAAGGGGGCAGAGGCGCATGCGTGTTGACGCAGCGCGGCGGCCGCTCGTGAAGATAGGGGCGGAGCTTCAGAAAGAAGAGCGACGGCGGGGCGGGGGAAGTAGGGAGAAGTCTCCAAGGCGCGTGCGCGCGGCAAGCCTTCCCCGGCCCGACCCACGCGGCGCGGCGTGGTGACGCCCGTGCGGCCCGAGGAAGGGGTGGGGCCGGGCCGGGGCGGGCCTCCGCGCTCCTCCCGCCCCCTCTCCATCCCGACTCTCCCTCCCCCTACCTCCCCCACACTGGGCCCAGTCAGCCCAAGGGTTCCTTCGTCGCTTAGCTTCGCGTCGGCCCGGCCCGGCCCGGCCCGGCCAGCGGGCAGATGCTCCGAGCTGCCGCTGCCGACGCGGCCGACTCGGCCGGTGGCGGTGTGGGAGGCGGGCGTCCGGCCCCGGGCCGCTGAGTGTGACGGACGGGGCCGGGGGCCGCCGGGCGCCGCGGCGTCGGCGGCTCCGCGCGGACCATGTATTTCCTGAGCGGCTGGCCCAAGAGGCTGCTGTGCCCTCTGGGGAGCCCGGCCGAGGCGCCTATCCACGTTCAGTCCGACCCCCAGAGGACTTTCTTCGCCGTGCTGGCCCCGGTCCGCCTCAGCATCTGGTACAGCCGCGTAAGTAGAGCCGCTCGCCGCCTCTCGCCGCTCCCTCCCCGGCGTCCCGGCGCGGTCCCGCCCTCAACTTCCACCCGGCGTCCCGCGCCCCTGCCCCTCGGCGCCGGGCCCGTTCGGCCGGGGCTCGGGGGGCAGAGGCGGCGGCGGCGGCGGCCGCCGAAAATCCGTGCGCCTCCCCGCGTCGGACCGGCGGCCGCGCGCCGCGCACACCCCGCGCGCTCCCTTGGCCGAGCCCGGACTTGCCCTCCGCTCCCTTCCCCCATTCCCCGAGGAGCAAATTTGTTTAAACTTTCCGCAAATAGCAGTCTGGGCGCCGTGCGCTCCCGGCCCGCCCCTGCTTTCAAGGCCGTGGTTCTGGAGTCTGGGAGAGCCTGTTGGGCTTCACCCAGTGCCAGACTTGGCAGGCCTGTGAGAACTTTCTTCTAGCAGCCGCAGCCAGGATTCCTTCGTTTTTGACCGAAGGTCTGCTCGTCCCACGCGTCGCTTCACCCCAGCATCTCCTCCCCGCCTCGCTGCTGCCCGGGACTCTCGGTAGAGAATTGCAGGGGGAGGTTGGCAGGAGCGGAAGTTGAACTCCGCTGTGCCCGCGCTGCGCCCGGGCATTTAACACCTGGAAGTCATGAGGTTTGGGAAAAGCATGAAACTGAGTTCTGTGTGTGCTTTCTGCGAGCCCTGTTTTTTTTTTTTTCTTTTTTTTTTTTTTTTCCTCCTCGTTCTCGCGTCACTACTGAGTAGGTAAGAGAAAGAACTTCACCGAACTTAAGTGGTGGGTGGGCTACTCCCTTTTTTCCGCGAACGCTGCTCTTAGGTCAGGCTCTAAAAGCTACAGAAGGGGGAAAAAAAATGTTTGTTGGTGGTGGTTTGTCCCCCAAAGAGGGCAGTACTTCCCGACGTCAGAGTGCAGTTTGTGTCTTTTGATGGCTGACTTGACCTCGTGGAAATAGGTTATGACCTTGGTTGTATTAGATCCGTGTGGCGTTACTGGCTTTAGTTGAGTTAAAACCCTCAGATGTCTGGCTGGCCGTGTGAATACTTGAAAAGTCCTGTCTACTCTCACAGCCCTGGTGAAAGTGATGATGGGACTGAGGTGTTTCCGGTAGCTTCTTTATAGGACTGTCATAGTTAGGCTGTAAGGCGAAACTGTTCGCCGTTGAGTTGGGGCCCATGTACGTTGTAAGTAAATATCAAAACCGAAGAGGTGGTTATGTAACCGGCAGCGTGACTCTTGTGTCTGGTGCTTGATGTCCTTTTTGAATATGGGCATTGTATATCATTTGGTGTTTAAATGAGATGCTACCTCACAGTGTGTATGCCAGTGGAGTAATTTTTATTTGCTTGTGTGTATATAATCCTCTTGAAAGTTCATGCAGAAGAAATAATTAGAACTTGAATTTTAACTCGTCTTCCGAATTTGGAATGAATTTCACCTTGATGGAACAGCCTCAAATTTAACTGTCCCTGAAAGGGTAGACTTAAGTTTCGACAGTACCCAACTTACTACGAGGGATGAATGGACCCGAAGCCTGCAGGTTACTTCATTGCTCTGTGAAAGAAACAAAAATGTGCGTCAGTTTTCTTAGGAATATTAAGAACATCTGTTAGGGCGCCTGAGTGGCTCGTCACTTGAGCGTCGGACTTCGGGCTGGGGTCATGATCTCGCCGTTCGTGAGCCCCACGTCTTGCTCTCTTCTGTCAGCACAGAGACCCCTTCAGATCCTCTGCCCCCCACTCTTTGCCTCTCCCCCGCTTGTGGTCTCTCAAAAATAAATAAAAAAAGAAAACTAATACCTGCTTTTTTTGCCTTTGGAGTTAGACACTATGTAAAATAGGCAGTCACGGAATTTAAAGCTGCTGGTGACTCCTACCTTTAAACTTCCATGCTACACACAGCTGCTTTCTTACAGAAGTCCTGGGGTCACTACCAATAAGATCCCGTGTGTGGGGTTAGGGCATATGAGGTGAAATGAGATGCCTGAGTGGAGGCTGCGTGTTACTGTAGGTCCAGGAATGGTTAATCTTGGTCTCTGGCATCAGCTTCATCACTTGAAGAATCACGTATTGGATCAGATGCTCTGAAGGTCTGTGATTAGATGGCTGGGTTAATGGGGAGCCGGTGCCAGACTCCTGCTTTCAGTCTCCTCCTCTTGGAATATGCCTTTTTTCACTGTCTGAAAGCTTTTTTTTTTTTTTTGCTTTGTTTTTTTAATTTCTAAACTTACTGAAACTATGTAAGTTAAAATCAATTTAGGTTAACAAATTTCTTTTAAAAGTGAAAACACCTCTAGCTAAATTGAGGAACTATCAGTACTCAATTTAGAATGAATTGGTTTAAAATGTTTGCATGAGGGGCGCCAGAGTGGCTCAATCGGTTAGGCTTCCGACTTCGGCCCAGGTCATGATCTCATCGCAGTTGTGAGTTCGAGCCCCGTGTCGGGCTCTGTGCTGACAGCTCGGAGCCTGGAGCTTGCTTCTTATTCTCTGTCTCTCCACAACCCCCCACCCCCACCCCCTCCTGTCTATCTCTCTGCTCATGCTCTGTCTCTCTTTCTCTCAAGAGTAAATAAACATTAAAAAAATTTTTAAAAAGTAAAACGTGTGCTTGAAAACACGAGAGCTTTGATATTGGAAAGCTCCTGTACATACACGTAACTTTAGAGAATAAAGTGAACACTGAAGATGGAAATGTGGGGTTGAGGTCTTAAAAGCTGCTTGAGGGCATTTGAGATGGGGAGACATGCACAGAGAGATCAGGATGTATAACATGATTTGCTTATTTGAAATTTTGTTAGGCCTCTCTCAGTCACTTAGGAGGGATGCATTTTTGAAAAGAGAAAACTAGCCTGTGGAAAGTATCCGTGCATTTAAAAGCCTAAGCTCTGTGTGTGTGTTTAATGTCCAAAAAGAATTGCTATGTTTAAAATATTGTTTAGTCATGAGACTATGGAAACATTAAATAAAATTCCTAAGAATAACTTGTGTACGTTTTATGGGTCTTCTAGTGAACTTTTTTGTACCTGCTGTAGTTACTATTATGTACTCTAAGCGTCTGTTTGTAATATCAGTGTCAGCCAGACCTCTTTAAAATTCTTTCCTAACTCCAAATTTGAGAAATAAGTGCTGTTTGGTTGTTTATGAACAAAAGACTTTCTTCAAATACTCGCTTTGCTTTTTTATTTCATTTTTAGTGTGAAGGTATAACTCGTTTCATTGTAACATGTTGATACAAATTTGTTTTCTCTACTTTGTGATTCTACTTAGGAGTTCTAAAAACTGCTCAAGAGTTTGCAACAGGGGTCATCCATAGATTTTGGAACCCAAAAAAGGGTGCTCACAAAAACAGTTTAGTACGTGTGTGTTAGGTTGGGGTGGCAGAGGTATGATCGATGGAGCAGTTGATGATGTATTTCTGCTAAGGGCATTGAAAAAGGACTAGTTTCGGGGCACCTGGATGGCTCAGTCGTTCATGATCTCACGGTTTGTGAGTTCGAGCCCCGCGTCGGGCTCTGTGCTGACGGCTCGGAGCCTGGAGCCTGTTTCAGATTCTGTGTCTCTCTCTCTCTCTCTGCTCCTCCCCTGTTCATGCTCTGTCTCTCTCTGTCTCAAAAATAAATAAACGTTAAAGAAAATTAAAAAAAGAAAAAGGACTGGTTTCAGCTTTGGGATTGAAGCTGCTGTTTAAACCGTGTTATGATTTATGACTGACAGGGTGTTTTGTGAGATTGTGTTTTGAACTGTGCTAGAGGGCCTAGAATGATTCCTCTAATGCACTTCTTAACTCTGAATACGAAAGTCTACATACGTGAACCACAGAATGATACCTTAGAATGCTGTAATTTTAAGTTAGTTTTATGTCAATTTTGGGGTCATTATTTTATATATGTAAATTACCTTTGGAAGTATTTTTGAGCACCTTGTGTGAAAGATAGCATTAATAGGCAGTATAGGAAACGGATGAAGGGGTATGTTATACGTAACAAAACACTCCATGCAAAGGCGTTAATATGTTAAATGTGTTAATAAAAATGAAAATTTTGTGATTTATTGCTGTGAAGTTTGCTAAAAAAAAAAAAAAAGCTGAAATAGATACTTACTTGGCTTATGAAATAAAATGTGTGTCTTTGAGTAACCCTGACTACAACCTTATGTTCTTGTTGGTGTATGCTAATAAGAGAGAACAAGGAGATGTTTAAAGAAGCCAAGTTGTAGGATTAGGTATATGGTTAACTGTGGACCTCAGGAGGGCCATTTAGTTTGTACCTATATTTTCCCACTCTCCCATTTCATACCTTGTCAACTCTGTTCTATCACTGATTGCCTCCAGAGAGCTTTTTTTTTTAATTGAAAAAAAATTTTTTTAATTCATTTTTGAGAGAGCTTGTGAGTGGTGGAGAGGCAGAGAGAGGGGGAGAGAGAATCCCAAGCAGGCTCCTCACTGTCAGCGCAGAGCCCGATGCCTGGGTTTGATCTCACAAGTGGGATCCTGACCTGAGCCGAAACCAAGAGTCAGACGCTTAATGGACTGAGCCACCCGGGCGCCCCTGGAGAGCCTTTCTCACAAACTCACTGCTTGGAAGTCTTTTAGGGTTCACTGTTGGTTACAGAATGAAGTTCAAACTCTTAGTTTGTTATCAGAGACACTCCCCTCTTAGAATGATCACTTGCCCCATCTCTGCCTATCAGAATATTATCCATCCTTTAGCTTCTGTTGAAATTCTGCTTTCTCTGAGTCATTCTTTATTTACCATAACAAGATGTGTTCATTTTTTTGATGAACTAATGTTTGCAAGTTTTTGCACACGTTTTATTTATCCATTTAGATAATAAGTTTCTGGAGGGCAGAAATGATCTTTTGTACTATACATAATGCCTGTACAAAGCATATGCTTAATAAGTATTTTTATTTTTTAAATGTTTACTTATTTGAGAGAGAACTAGTGGAGGAGGAGCAGAGGAAGAGGGAGAGACAATCCCAAGCAGCGTCTTGTCTGTCAGGGCAGAAGCCTGACGCAGGGCTCGAACTCACAAACCATAAGATCATGACCTGAGCTGAAATCAAGAGTTGGACACTTAACCAACTGAGCCACCCAGGTGCCCCTAATAAGTATTTTGAAACTAAGTTGATGAATTTAGGGTATCCTATGCATAGCACAGAATGTTTTAAAGGTTATTTAATAAGGGGAAGATTTAAAAATGTTGACATGTAGTTTAAAAAAAAATGGTAGTATTAAATTACAAGTTAAATTTAGAAATAGTTATTTTAGATAGGGTTATTTAGGTGAAAGTGAATTAAATACTTTATTATACACAGTTTGGTTATGTTAGAAAAGTAGTACTTGTTATTCACAGTAGCCAAGATATGAAAACAACCTAAGTCAACCTAAGTGTCTGTCAGCGGATGAATGGATAAAGAAGATGTGATATATATATACACAATGGAATGTTACTCAGCCACCAGAAAGAAAGATAATCTTGCCATTTGCAACAACATGGATGGACCTTGAAGGCATTGTCCTAAGTAAGTTAACCAAAGGCAGATACTGTATGATGGCACTTACGTATGGAATCTGAAAAAGCTGAATGCATAGAAAGAAACAGACTAGAATGGTGGTTACCAGAGGTTAGGAGGTGTGGAAAAAGGGGAGTTGTTCAAAGAGTGCAAACTTCCAGATGTCAGGTGAATACGTTCTGGGGATTTAATGTAATGACAGTAGTTCGTAATACTGCATTATATACCTGAAAGTTGCTGAGATAGTGGATCTTCAGTGTTCTCACTATGAGAAAAGTGCTAACTATGTGATGCAGGTGTTGGCTAACACTACGGTGGTTATCATTTTGTGAGATATAAGTGTATCAAACAGCCTGTACATCTTAAACTTATGCAGTGTTGTATGTCAGTTATATCTCAGTAAAGCTAGGGGAAAAAGGAAGAAGTGGTATGTGGTAAAGGGTCCTCTGTAGTTTACCAAAACGTAAACTATTGTGCGGTCTCATAACCAATTGAACTGGTTCCCAGTCTGTGTTTATATTGGAAGTGACCTGTGGAAAGGAAAGTCCCATAAAACAGTA
This sequence comes from Panthera uncia, assembly GCF_023721935.1. NCBI lineage: Eukaryota > Metazoa > Chordata > Mammalia > Carnivora > Felidae > Panthera > Panthera uncia. The sequence continues at coordinate 6,043,346 of NC_064807.1, read as the reverse complement.
GTATAAACATTTAAATAAGGACATTTCACCCATCCTCGGATGCTTGTTAAGCATTGATTTGATGCATATGACAGGGAAACATTCATTCTGAGTTTGTGGACTAGGTGATTTACATCATAGGAAGCAGCGTTTCTTGAATTTAGGTCCTTCACATGCCTAATTCATGATTTTTGCCCTGTCCTTATAGTACTTCTCCAATCTAACTTTTAATTCTCTTTTAAAGTAATTTATATCTTTACTATAAATGGAAAGCCAGCACCACTTGGATAAATACAGTGTTACTGTATGAGGGAATAGAATGAAAACGATGTTATGAAAATTTAGGTTCCTGCCAAAGGCTCTTGCCCTTTTCTTAAAAGGAGGAGTTAGCAGCTACGCGAGAGGTGTTTAGAAGTAAACCTGCACAGGACAGGGGCACCTGGGTGGCTCAGTCCTTTAAGCATCTGAGTTGGGCTCAGGTCATGATCTCACTGTCAGAACCTGGAGTCTGCTTCAGTTTCTGTGTCTCCCCCTCTCTCTGCCCCTCGCCTGCTCACACTCTGTCTCTTCCTCAAAAATAAACAAACACACACGAAAAGATCAGTAGCACCTGTCACAGATATCCTCTTTAAATCAAAAGGATTGAAGAAAAGTTGGAAAAATTATTTTCTTACACTGTGATTAAAAAAGTGTCACCTATATGGGAAATACTGCATTAAAGCATTCTGTTTACTGCTAAATATGCAATTTATCAAATTAGATATCATATATAGATATCATATTAGAGTGAATAAACTTAAAATTTAAAAGTATTTAAGACCAGTCTAGAATTCACACTTGCCACAAAGTGACAGTTACTTAATTAAAAATATTTTATTTCCTAGCAAGCGTCACTTGGTTGGAATCAAGGTATCTTAGGTTTCTTTTAAGTTCATTCTAATTGCTTCATTTTGAGTTGCTATCCCAAACCCGTCTCCCCAAGTGATTTGCCTTAGATCCATAATAAAGCATACATAAGTTTACATGTGAAAATTTGAATATTATTGTAGGTGTACAGTAGAATTTGCTGTGGTTTAATTTTCTAACAGCTTTATTGAGATGTATGAAAGTATTGTAAAGGTACAGTGACTTTTAGTAAATTTATAGAGTTGTGAAACGTCATCACAATCTAGTTTTAGGACATTTACAGCAACCCCAAGAAGTATTATGCCCATTTGCATTTAACTTGTGTTCATATTCCAGCCCCAGGGAACCATTGGCCTTTTTGGCCCTGTAGATTTGACTTTTGAAAGTTTCATGTGAAGGAAACCATACAACATGCAGTCTCTTGTGTCTGGCTGTTACTTAGCATAATGTTTTTGTGGTACTCCTTTTTATAGCCAAATATTATTCCATTGTGTGGCTTATACCACATTTTAAAAATCCATTTACCAGCTAATGGATATTTGGTTGTTTCTGTTTCATTATGGATAATGCTGCTATAAACAACTGTATGCATATCTTTGCAAGGATGCGTATTATCATTTCTTATAGGGAGATAGGAATGGAACTGCTAGGTCATCTGGTACGTTGATGTTTAGCTTTTTAGGAAACTGCCAAACTGTTCCACAGTAGCGTTAAGTAGCATTTTACATCATCCCCACTAGCAAAGCATGAAGGTTTCTGTTTCACCACATCCTTCTCAACACTTGGTTATTGTAATTCCTTTTTATTACCGCTATTTTAGTGGGTTTGTAGTGGTATCTCATTGTGACTTTAATTTGTACTTTCCTAATGACTGACAGTGTTTAGCATCTTTTCATGTGCTTATTAGCCATTTGTATACCATATTTGGTGAAATATCTATTCAAACCCTTTGCCCTCCTTTTTTTAAATTAAGAAAAAAAATTTTTTAATGTTCATTTATTATTGAGACACAGAGTGTGAGCAGGGGAGGGGCAGAGAGAGAGGGAGACACAGAATCTGAAGCAGCCTCCAGGCTCTGAGCTGTCAGCACAGAGCCTGATGCAGGGGCTGGAGCATACAAACACAGAGATCATGACCTGAGCCGAAGTCAGATGCTTAACCCACTGAGCCACCCAGGCGCCCTGCCCTCCTTTTTTTTTTTTTTTTTTTTTTTTTTTTAATTGGAATGTTTTACCTAACAACCTTGAGTTGTAAGGGTTCCTTATATAATTTGGATTTTCAGTTTCTTAGTGGTGTCTTTTGGAGAATAAAAGCTTAATTTTGATGAAGTCTAGTTTGTTTTTCTTTTTTTTTCTTCTGTGAATCATGCTTTTTGTATCTTGAAAAACCTTTGGCCAATCCAAGGTCACAGCATCTTATGTTTCCTTTTATAAGTTTTATAATTTGACCTCTTATATGTAAGTCTGTTACCAATTTTGAGTTGATTTCTTGTAAAGACCAAAGTTGTTTTTTTTTTTTTTTAAACATACATATCCGGTTGTCTTAGCACAATTTGTTCGAAAAACTCTTCACTGTTGAATTGCATTGGCACCTTTGTCAAACATCAGTTGACTATAACAGTAAGGGGTGATTTCTGTATCTTCTGTTGTTTTCATTCATTGATATGTCTATTATGCAAGCATCACACTGAAGCTTTATAGCAAATTTAGAAATTGGGTGGTAAAAGCCCTACTTTGTTTTCAAAATTATTTTGCCTATTCTAGATCCTTTGCATTTCTGTATAAATTTTAGGATTATCTTGTCAATTTCTAAAAAAAAAAAAAAAAAAAGAAAAAGAAAAAAACCCATAAAAACGAAACACAAAAAACAAACCAAAACAAAGACCAGGATTTTCAGGGGATTGCACTAAGTTTGTAGATCAACAGAGAGAATTGCCATCTCATTGGTATAGTATATTCCAGTCTATGAACATGCAGTGTCTTTCTATTTATTTAGGTTTTAAAAATGTTCTCTTAGCAGCGTTTTGTAGTTTTCAGTGTACAGGTCTTTCACTTTTGTTAAATTTATTCCTACGTATTTTTATTTATGTTTTAAGATGCTCTCATAAATGTAATTGTTAATTTCATTTTCAGATTATTACAAGTATATAGATGTAAAATTGATTTTTGTATATTGCTGTTTTGCAACCTTGCCAAAACTTGTTTTATTCTCATAGTTTTTTATAGTTAGAAATAATAAATTCAGCAAAATTGAAAGACACAAAATCAACATGCAAAAATCAGTTGCATTTCTATGCTATAACAATGAATATCCAAAAGTGAAATTGAGAAAACCATTTTATTTACAATGGTATCAAAAAAATTAAATAATTAGAATTAAACTTAACTGAGGAGGCAAAAGACTTATATGCTGAAAACTACAAAACCATTGCTGAAAAAAATTAGAGATGCAAATAATGAAAAGACATCCCATGTTCACGGATTAAGATACCAGTACTACCCACAGCAATCTACAGCTTTAGTGCAATCCCAATGGTATTTTTTTTTTTTTTTCAGAAATAGAAAAATCCATCCTAAAATTAAGATGGAATCTTAAGTGATTCTCCTCATTGGTCTAGGTAAAATTTTAGCAATTTCGTAGATCTTTTCAGTGAGCCAACTTCTGGTTTTACCGATCTTTTATTGGTCTGTTAATTTTGTGTTTCCTGTTTTTTTATTTATGCACTGATTTTTAAATTATTTTCTTTGGGTTTGGTGTTGTAGGTTCTCTGGGTTCGGACAAATGTATATTTGCAAATATCTGTGATTGTAATGTCATGCAGAATGTTTTCCTTGTCCTAAAAATCCCTGTACTCTACCTATTCATCTCCCCTCCACCCCATAGCATTTGATGTGCATCAAATTTTGTTCTCAATTCAGTTCTTAAAATTTAATCATTTCTAAAATTAAATAATTTCTTTGGATCATGGATTATTTAGAAGTATGTGGTTTAATTTCCAAATATTTAAGGATTTCGCATACTCTTTGTTATTGGTTCTAACTTAATTCCATTGTGGTTGAGGACTCTACTTTGAATAATTTTACTCCTTTAAGATTATTATGGGTTACCATATGCTTTGTGTTAGAACATGTTTGATGTGTACTTGTGAAGAATATGTATTCTGTTACTGGCAGAGAGTTCTGTAAATGGTAGGTTAAATTGGTTGACATGGTTCAAGTCTTCTGTATCCTTGTTAATGTTCAGTCTAGCAGTATCAGTTATTGAGAGTAGAGATTGAAATCTCCAACTCTGGTTGAATTGTTTTCTCTTTCAATGCTTTTGATTTTTGCTCATGTATTTTTGGGCTGTGTTGCTTAGGTTTGTATACATTTATAATGGTCATATTTGTCTTTTGCATTGATGTGCACGCGCGTGTGTGTTTGTTTAAATCATGAGTTCTCTCCCCACTAATGTTTGTTTTCATAGAGTGTATTTTACTGTATATTAATATTGCCACTACAGTTCTCTTATGGTTTACCACTTGTGTGACATACTGTTTGCTACCCTTTTACGTGCACAAAATAATTACATCTTTGAGTCTGAAGTATGTCTTGTATGGACAGCATATATTTAGATTTTGCTTTTTTGTTGTTATTTCCCAAATCTAATCTGATAATCCCTGCCATTTGATTGGAGTGTTTAGTCCAGCTACATATAATTATTGATATGGTTGGATTTATATCATTTTGGTGTTTTGTTTAATATGTCCTTTGTTACTCCTTTTTTTTTTTTTTTAAGTTTATTTATTTATTTTGAGAGAGAGGGAGGATCCCAAGCAGGGGCTCGATCTCACGAACCATATGAACTGAGCCAATGTCAAGAGTCAGATGATTACCTGAGCCACCCTTGGCCTCTGATTTCTTAACTATACTTTTTTGAATTATTTTACTAACAGTTTCTCTAGTGATTACAATGTGTATCTTCTTATAGTATATTTGGGGTTACTACTGATATAATTCTGATAAAATACAGCAGTTTTTTCAGCCTCTTTTTTTATTCTCATGCCTTTAAAATTTTTTATTTTATTTTTTTTTTTACGAAGTTTATTGTCAAATTGGTTTCCATACAACACCCAGTGCTCATCCCAAAAGGTGCCCTCCTCAATACCCATCACCCACCCTCCCCTCCCTCCCACCCCCCATCAACCCTCAGTTTGTTCTCAGTTTTTAAGAGTCTCTTATGCTTTGGCTCTCTCCCACTCTAACCTCTTTTTTTTTTCCTTCCCCTCCCCCATGGGTTTCTGTTAAGTTTCTCAGGATCCACATAAGAGTGAAACCATATGGTATCTGTCTTTCTCTGTATGGTTATTTCACTTAGCATCACACTCTCCATTTCCATCCACGTTGCTACAGAGGGCCATATTTCATTCTTTCTCATTGCCACGTAGTACTCCATTGTGTATATAAACCATAATTTCTTTATCCATTCATCAGTTGATGGACATTTAGGCTCTTTCCATAATTTGGCTATTGTTGAGAGTGCTGCTATAAACATTGAGGTACAAGTGCCCCTATGCATCAGTACTCCTGTATCCCTTGGGTAAATTCCTAGCAGGGCTACTGTGGGTCATAGGGTAGGTCTATTTTTAATTTTTTGAGGAACCTCCACACTGTTTTTCCAGAGTGGCTGCACCAGTTTGCATTCCCACCAACAGTGCAAGAGGGTTCCCGTTTCTCCACATCCTCTCCAGCATCTATAGTCTCCTGATTTGTTCATTTTGGCCACTCTGACTGGCATGAGGTGATATCTGAGTGTGGTTTTGATTTGTATTTCCCTGATAAGGAGCAACGTTGAGCATCTTTTCATGTGCCTGTTGGCCGTCCTAAAAATTTTTTTGAGTATAGTTGACGTTACATTAGTTTCCGGTGTACAACACAGAGATTCAACATTTCTATACAGTATCCTATGCTCACCCCAGGTGTAGCTACCATAAAACCCTATTATAATATCATTGACTCTATTCCCTATGCTGTACCTTTTATCCTTGTGACTTATCTATAACTGGATTTACTTTCATTTTTTTAATGTGGTAGAATGTGCATAACAAATTTACCTTTTTAATAATTTTTAAATGTATAGCTCTTTGGCTTTTTAAAATTTATTTTGAGAGAGAGTGTGCACACAGGCATGCACTGGACAGGGGCAGACAGAATCCCAAGCAGGCTCTGCACTGTCAGTGCAGAGCCCGATGCAGGGCTCGAACTCACGAACCATGAGATCATGCCGTGAGCTGAAGTTGGATGCTTAACCAGCTGAGCCACCCAGGTACCCCTAGTTCTGTGGCTTTAAGTGCATTCACATTGTTATGCAACCATCACCATCCATTTCCAGAACATTTTTCATCTTCCCAAATTGAAACTCCATACCCAGTAAACAATAATCCCCAATTCTGCCTTGTTGCCTTGCTTGGCAGCCTCCATTCTATTTCCCGTCTCTGTGAATACTACTCTCGTGGAAACAAAATATTTGTCCTTTAGTGATAAACTTATTTCACTTGGCATGTTCTCAGGATTCTCTTATGTTATAGTATGTACCAAAATTTGCTGCTTTTTTTAGGCTGATAAATACTCCAGTGTGTGTGTATATAATGTTTTGTTTATTCATTCATTGGTGGACACTTGGGTTGCTTCCATTTTTTGGCTGTTTTGAGTAATGCTGCTGGAACATTGGTGTTCAGGCCCCAGTTTTTGGATCTTTTGTGTATATACCCCAAAGTGGAATATGTGGATCATATGGTAATTCTGTGTTTAATTTTTTGAGAGGTTGCCATACCATTTTTTCACAATGGCTGCATCATTTCACAGTCCCACCAGCAATGCACAAGGGTTTCAGTTTCTCCACATTTTCACCAACACTTGTTCTTTTCTGTTCTTTTGTTTATAGCCATCCTGATAGGTGCAAAATGATATCTCATTGTGGTTTTGATTTCCATTTATGTAATAGCAAGGGATGTTGAGTATATTGTCAAATTCAGTGTCTTAAAGTTTTTATTTTGGGTTTTCTTCAAAGAGTTTTATAGTTTTGCCTCTTATTTTTAGGTCTGTACTCCATTTTGAGTTTTTGTATATGATGTAAGATAGGGATATTTTACTTTTTCATGTGGATATCCAGTTTTTCCAGTGCTTTTGGTTGGAAAAGGCTATTTTCCTCTACTGAGTGTTTTTGGCATCCTTATTAAAAAAATCTTTTAACAATACATACATACAAGAGTTTATTCCTGGGCTCTTTTGTATTCTCTTGTTGTATATGTCAGTCTTTACGCCAGTATGGTACTATGTTTTGGTTTCCATAGTTTTGTAGTTCCATAGTTTTGAATCAGAAAGCATGAGACCTCCAACTTTGCTCTTTTTCAAGATTGTTTTGACTATTTGGGTTCCTTGAGATTCCATATTAATTTTAAGAAGAATTTTCATATTTCTGCCCCCAGAGTGGTATTGAGATTTTGATAGGGTTGGTGTTGAATCTGTAGATTGTCTTCAATAATATGGAGTTCTTAATATCATCTTGTAATCCAGGAACACAGGTCTTTTTCATTTTATCTGCATCTTCTTTAATTTATTTCAGCAACATGGTTTTCAGTGTATGTGTTTCACTTCATTGGTTAAGCTTAATCCTAAGTACGCTATATTCTTTTTGATGCTACTGTAGTTGGAATTGTTTTCTTAATTTTACTTTTGGGAGTTCATTATTACATAGAGATGCAACTGATTTTTGTGTATTGATGTTGTACCTTCAAATTTTCTGAGTTTATTCCTGCAAACAGTTTTGTGTGAATTCTGTAGGGTTTTCCACATATAAAATCATGTTATTTGAGAACAGAGATAATTTTTTTATTCTCTAGCAATTTGGATCCCTTTTATTCTTTTGCTATCTGCTCTGATTAGGACTTCCAATACTGTTTTGAACGGAAGTGGTAAAAGTGAGCATCTTTATCTTGTTCCTGACCTTAGAAGAAAAGATTTTTGGTTTTTCGCTGTGAGTATGATACTGGCTGTAGATTTTTCATACGTGGCTTTTGTTAGGTTGAGGTAATTTTCTTCTGTTTGTAGTTTTTTTGAGTGTTCTGATAATGAAAATCTGTTGAGTTTTGTCAAGTGCTTTTTCTGAGTCCATGGAAATGGTCATGTGTTTTTCTTCTCTTAATGTGGTATATTACTTTGATTTTCATGCGTTGATCCATCTTTGCATTCCAGGACTAAATCCCATTGGTTATAGTTTATAATTCCTTTAATATGCTATTGGATTTGGTTTGCTAGTGTTTTGTTGAGGATTTTTACGTCTGTATTCTTTAGGAATATTGCCTTGTATGTAATTTTCTTGTAGTGTTTTTGTCTTTAGCATCAGGGTAGTATTGTCTCATAGAGTAAGTTAGTAAATGTTGCCTTGCCAATTTATTTGGAAGAGTTTAATAAGAAAGTTGGTGTTAACTTTCCTTTAAATGTTGGTAGAATCCACTAGCCATATGGTCTTGAGCTTTTCTTTGTTAGGCTTTCAATTGCTGATTCAGGCTTCTTATAAATTCATTCAGATTTCTATTTTTTTTATGATTCAGTCTTGGTTCGTTGTGCATTTTTAAGAATATGTTCATTTCACCTAGGTTATCCAACTTGTCAGCATACCTTTGTTGATAGTGTCTTTTCTTTCATTTCTGAGTTTAGTTATTTGAGTCTTTTTTTTTCTTAGCCTAGGTAAGGTTTCACAATTTTGTCGATCATTTTGAAGACCCAACTCTTGGTTTCTTTGATTTTCTGTTTTTCTATTCCTCATTTTATTTCTCTCCAATCTTTATTATTTACTTCCTCCTTCCAGCTTTGGATTAAATTGTTTTCTGTTTTTGTTTTTTTGTATTTCCATAAGATGTAAAGTAAGATTGATTTGAGACCTTTTTCTTTCTTCATATAACCATTTACAGTAGTACATTTCCCACATTGCATTGCTTTTGTTGCATCCCATACATTTTGGTTATGTTTTCATTTATTTCAAGGTATTTTCTGATTTCCCTTGTGATGTTTTTTTTCCTTTCCCATTGGTGGTTTAAGAATGTGTTGCTTTATTTCCACATATTTGTGAGTTTCCAGTTTTCTCTTGGCTGGTGATCTTTAGTTTCCTTCCATTGTGATCAGAAAAAATACTTTTGATTGTTTCCATCTTTATAAGTTTAGTAAGACTTGTTTTGTGGCCTGATCTGTAGTCTGTCTTGGAGAACAGTCCATGTGCATGCGACAAAAATGCATATTTTTCTGTTGTGTGGAGTGATCTGTATGTCTTTTAGGTCCTGTTAGTTTATAGTGTTGTTCAAGTTCTCAACTTCTCTCAAGTTGTTACCTTATTAATTTTCTGTCTGGTTGTTCTGTTCTCCATCCCATTCTTTGAGGTATTGTTGTGTAGTATGTTTTTATAAACTTGACCCTTGAACAGAACAGGAACCGGGGACACTGACTCCCTGTGCAGTCACAAATCCATGTATACTTTTGATCCCTCTCCCTCCCCTTAACCCTAGTAGCTTACTATTGATGGGAAGTCTTACTGATAACAGTTAACACGTATTTTATAGGTTATGTGTATTATATATTGTATTCTTACAATAAGATAAGCTAGAGGAAAAATGTGTAGAAAATTACAAGGAAGAAAAGATGCATTACTGTATTTACTGAAAAAAGTCTTCATATAAGTAGACCTACACAGTTCAAACCTGTATTATTTAAGGTTCAGTTGTATTTTTTAAAACTATTGCTTTATAAAGCCTAATTTTTATTTATTAAAAAAAAATTTTTTTTTTAACATTTATTTATTTTTGAGACAGAGAGAGACAGAACATGAACAGGGGAGGGTCAGAGAGAGGGAGACACAGAATCTGAAACAGGCTCCAGGCTCTGAGCTGTCAGCACAGAACCCGACGCGGGGCTCGAACTCACAGACCATGAGATCATGACCCGAGCTGAAGTTGGCCGCTTAACCGACTGAGCCACCCAGGCGCCCCTATAAAGCCTAATTTTTAAAAATTTATTTAATTTTGAGAGCAAGAGTGCAAGCAGGAGAGGGCCAGAGAGAGAGGGAGACACAGAAACTGAAGCAGGCTGCAGGCTCCAGGCTCCGAGCTGTCAGCACAGAGCCTGACGCAGGGCTCGAACTCATGAACTGTGAGATCATGACCTGAGCCGAAGTTGGATGCTTAACCGACTGAGCCACCCAGGCATCCCAAAGCCTGGTATTTTTTAGAGAAATTAAAAAGAAAAAAAGATAAAAATATATATTTCTATTTACTTAATGTATTTAGCATGTCTTTTGATCTGTTATCTGTGTTGGCTCTTTTGGATTTGAGTTACCATCTGTGTCAGTAGTTCCCCCCCACCCCGCCCCAAACCACCACCTGGTTCAGTGATGCTGGCAGGCTCACAGTATTCACCATGTAGTCCTACATGCCTATAATTTGTTACAACAAAAGGATACAGAGCAAATTTGCCAAAGGTGAAAGTCCTATTGGGGATAATCTCCAGGAATGAGGTGCAAGCTTTCAATAGTCCTTTTTCAGTGTAGCCCTATAAGATGTGCTTATTACTTCCGGCATCAAATTGTGACCACATACGTGCAGTGTGTTCTTTCTACCTTTCTACCTACTCTAGCACATACCCTGAAGGAAAACAGGTGTTTCAGCATAAGACAAGTGTTTTGTACAGTGTAGGCACATTTAGCCAGAATCAGTTAAGCAGTGGTAGGAGCCCTCCCCAAATCCAAATTTTCAGATGCCAGCCAAGGATCAGCTTTAGAGACAGGGCTTTTTTGTATAACAGTCTTAGGCTTGTTAACTTTATTCCGCGTGCCATTTGATATCCCCCCCCCTCCCCAAGGGATATCTTTTAGTATTTTTGTAAGGCAGGTTTGCTAGCAGCACATTTTTCAATCTCTGTTTATCTAGAAATGTCTTTGCTTTGCCTGCAGTTTTGAAGAATAATTTTGCTGTATATGGAATTCATGGCTTACAGGTTTTTTTCTGTTTGTTTCAGCATTTAAGTATTTCATTTCATTGCCTTCTGGCCTCCATTGTTCCTGATGAGAAGTGAGCGATTAGTCCTATTTCTGTCTTCTTGTTTGTGATCATTTTACTTTTGTTTTTTCAACATTTTCTTACTGGCTTTCAGTAGTTTGTGGTGTATGTACATAGGTACACGTGTAGTCATTTATCCCTGTTAGGTTTTGTCGAGCATTGTGAATCTGGGGCTTGGTGTCTTTCATCAGACTTGGGGCATTTGCAGCCATTATTTCTTCAATTTTTTTTTTTTTTATCATTTGTATCATTTCCTGGAATTTTCCATTATATATACATTGCTGCACTAGATGTCCCACAGCTCTCTGATGCTCTTTTCAAGCAAAAAACTTTTTTCTGTTTTTTAGATTTGATAATTTTATTGAACTATTTTTATGTTTTCTTAAAATTTTTCTGACATCTCGAATCTGAGTATGTATATACGTATATATAATTAAGTTTTCATTTCGGTTATTGTACTTTTAAATTCTAGAATTTCTAGAATTGGTTCTTTTTATTGCATTTATTTCTTTATTGAGAATCCACACATATTGAGGTGTTACATCTTCCTTTATTTTTTAAAAATATATTTATCATTACTGTTTTGAATTTTTTTGTGTGCTACTCTAGACCCACTCAGGAGTAGTTTCTCTTTCCATCAGACTGGGTCAGACTTTTCAAGTCTTTGTGTGTTTTCTAATTTTTTGCTTATAATTGGCTATTTCAATTTTTTTTTAATGTTTACTTATTTTTGAGAGAGAGAGACAGAGAGCGAGTTGGAGGTGGGGAGCAGAGAGAGAGGGAGACAGAATCTGAAGCAGGCTCCAGGCTCAGAGCTGTCAGCCCAGAGCCTGGATGTGGGGCTCAAACTCAAGAACTGTGAGATCATGACCTGAGCTGAAGTCGGACGCTTAACCAACTGAGTCACCCAGGCGCCCCTATAATTGCCTATTTTAGAGAATTTATGTTTCCTCAGGGTCTTTGTTGCTAATTTTTTGTTTTAGTGTTGTTTTTTAGTAACTTGCCCCACTTAAATCTGCAGAATTTATCTCCCCTGCACTCTGCAGCGACTAACCTCTCTGCTTTATTTTTTTATTTTTATTTTTATCATGGCTTTTTAGGGGTTGTCCCTTTTTGCATAAAACATCTTGAGCCAGTAAGACAACTCTGTTCTCGGTTGATTGATCTGTATGTGTGTTGGGAAGTGCCTGCAAAGTTCAGGATGTTTTTGTGTCTGTCCCAGCTTTGACTTCCTGCTGGACCTTTCTGTGACTTCCTGGGGAACAGCCTCCCAGTGAGCCAGTGATATGTGGGGAGCTCTGCCTTTCTTTGCTCTTATCTGTGCATATATACACAGACTTTCTGTTAGGCATGAGTGTAGAGCTTGGGTCCTTCAGGGTTGTTCCTCCTCATAAGGAAGGAAAACTGTTTCACAACCAAAGATGTGTGGTGGACTTTCTTCCCCCTCTCTGGGGATTTCCCTGTTAAATTTCAGGCTGGCTGAAGGATGTGCGGCATCCTGTGAGCTAGCAGCACTGTGAGCTCTCCAAGGAATTTGCTACATATACCGACTGCGCTGCAGGGTGTGTTGCCCTCTGCTCCATATCAAGGCAGTCTGCCTCCTGCGGCAAAGTTGCTGCTTGCTCACTAACAGCCCCATCCTGGGGGCACTACCGCCTACCAGGAAAGCTTTGGGGAGAGAATGGAACAGTCCTGGAAAGACATCACCTGTTTCCATTGTTCTTACCTGACGTTCAGTGGTTTTTCATGAATAAATGTTCCTTAAATTTGTGTTTGCCTTTCCCAAATATTTGAAGCGGTTGTTTCGACAGTTGTATGGTTGTTTTGGGGGGAGAAGATTTGTCAGTCTCTTAACTCTGCCGTTGTTGCAAGTCCTTGTGTTTTCACTTTGGCTAGACATTTTTTTTTTTTTTTTTTTTGTCTTAATGGGGTAAAACTGATCAGAGGCTATTTGTGTCATAGTTTTCAAACATACATTTAGAAAAAATAAGTCTTTAGTTTTCCTTTGCAGATGTAATTGCTGATGTGATTGTGCGGTCTTCTTGCCATTTGGGAGACTGAGCTGTTTGGTTCCAGTGTGTGTGTGTGTGTGTGTGTGTGTGTCTGTCTGTCTGTCTGTCTGTCTCCACAGGGACGATGGTAAGGAGAGAATATATTTCAGTCTGGTTACTTGCAGTACAGTACTGAGTAGTTTTTAGGTCCCACTTGTTTGCCATTGCCATGACTGTAGTACCTCACTTACCATCCAGATCCACTGCTGTCACTTCTGCTGCCATCGTCATCAGTAGAACAGGTTTTTGAAGCACAGAGGTGATAACATTTTTGTTCATTTTTGTTCAGTCTCAGTCACATGAAATATAAGTCACATTGACCTTAAACTAAAAGAGAAGAAACTAAAAAGTATTGAGTATATATTGTATGTCAGTCTTTAAATTTTCTGTATGTACTTGTAACCCTTAACAGTAACTTCAGGAGATTGGTCTTAATTAATTCTCTTTTCCAAATAGGAAAAGTGAGGCTCAAATAAAGTAATTTTGTGATCTAAGGAAAATTACTTAATAAGTGGCAGAGCTGATTCAAACCCACACTTGATGCCAAAGCTTATTGTTTGGAGATTGTTTCATACGGCTTCTTCTATAAAACAGGAGCCATAAAACTTGAAACAGTCTGTAGGAAAGATATCTTAGCAGAAGCTGACTTAAAGATTCAGACAATTCTGTTAAGATTGAAAGATTTAGTAAGTGCCTACTAGGTGATATGATATATAAAGCTTTGAGCCTTCATTATTGATATCATGGTGTGTTGTTGAGGTTTGTTTGTCTTCTGACTTGGAGTTGACACTTAAATATATGCTAGGAAATAGAGATAAATTATAGAGATTACTTTCAGCTCTGTATCAAATTTGTGTATAGAAATTTCCACTTCTGTTTATGTCCAGTTGGGTACATACATTGTACTTAATTGAAATGCTTCTCTAGAGTGACCGATACTGGTTTCTTTATTTAATTCATGAAATTTAAATGTTGTTAGCTTCTTTAAAATAATCAGACACTCTTATTTTCTTTATAAAGTCTTATACAAATCTTTTTTTAATGTTTATTTTTGAGAGAGAGGGGTGGGCAGGGAGAGAGAGGGAGACACAGTATCCAAAACAAGCTCCAAGTTCTGAACTGTCATTATGGAACCCAACGTGGGGCTCAGACTCGGGAATGGCAAGATCATGACCTGAGCTGAAGTTGGACTCTTAACCAACCGAGACACCCAGATGCCCCAAGTTTTATAAAAATCTTAAAGCATGCAGAATACCTGGGTACTTCCCACATGGAGTTAACAGTTGTCAACATTTTGCATTATTTATTTGCGTGTGTGTGTGTGTGTGTGTGTGTGTGTGTGTGTATGTTTGTGGGAACTATTTGAAAGTTTCAGACATCAAGACATGTCACTGGTACTTAAATACTAAAGTGTTCACTTTCTAAAAATGACATTCACATATGTAGCCATGCTATGAAAATTAATAATTCTTCCTATTTTCTAGTATGGAGTTTGATATGAAATTTCCCCTAATATTCATTCCTCAAATTACTTGCATACCTCATTCATTCATTCATTCATTCATTTTTAATGTTTATTTTTAGAGAGAGAGGGCACATGTAAGCAGGGAAAGGGCAGAGAGAGAAGGAGAGAGAGAATCCAAAGCAGGCTCCACACTGTCAGTGCAGTGTGTGACACGAGGCTTGAACTCAGGAAACTGAGATCATGACCTGAGCTGAAATCAAGAGTAGGTCGCTTAACCAACTGAGCCACCCAGGCACCCACCCCCTTTTCTTATTTTAAAACAAGGAATTACAGTTGACCCTTGATCAACACAGATTTGAACTGCGTGGGTCTGCTTATCTGCAGATTTTTTTTGATAAATACACTACAGTGCTGTAAATGTGTTTTCTTTGCAGTTTTCTTGATAGCGTTTTATGTTCCTTAGCTTACTTTATTGTAAGAATACAGTATATAATATATACGATATACAGGTTGTGTGCTAATCAACTGTTTATGTTAATCAGTAAGACTTCTAGTCAACAGTAGTCTGTTAGTGAGTACGTGTTTGGAGAGTCAAAAGTTCTGTGTGGATTTTCAACTGCTGTGGATTTTCAACCCAGCCCTGTTGTGTCCAGGGGTCAGCTGTATGCAAGGTTCGTGCATCCCATTGGATTGTTATATCTCTTTAGTCACTTAGCCTAGAACAGTCTTCTCTCTCTGTCTCATTTTCAGTTACATAGATTTATTTTTAGTAGGTTAGACCACTTTCCTTGCAGATAACCTCTGCACTCTGGATTTGTCTAATTGTTAATGTTTTCCTGAATCCTCTACATTTCTTGTAAACTAGAAGTTATGTTTAAAGGCTTGATTCAAGTTTCACATACCTAGTGTGAATACTTTATGGATGATGTATTCATGAAATTAACTTTAAAGGTGTTTTCATTCAAGAGCACTTGTTAATTGAGGTAATTTTCCACAGGATAAAAGAATAGTAACAGGGTGGGAGAGACAGCAGCCTAAATTCAGGAGCTTGGAAATGGGAATCATATGTTTCTCAAATATTATTTATTTTATATAGGAGAGAAAGAAGACAGCCAGTTTATCATCTTTTACTTGTATGTGAGGTCGATCATCTCAGTTTAATGGCAAAAGCATTGGTGTTGAAGTTGAGACACAGGCTGCAGTTATTAGCTGTTACCCTGAAGGAAGATCACATTCTGAAAATGGAGGTATTTGGAAGCTTGAAATTAATTACTCATCATTACTGACATAGTATCAGTAGAAGAAACTGCAGGTTACTGCCAGAAGTGCCCTGTACCTACTTTGAACAGTATCTAGTGGATTGTCAACAATTAAACAGAAAATCTTTTGTGAAAATCGTCTTAAGATCTATTAGTAATTTTTCCTGCCTTTGTAAACAGCTCTCCGTATACTTTAATGATGGCTTATTTATTTCTTTTGGACTTCTGTTTTTTAGGTAAAATTTATGTACAGTGAAACTGACAGGTGTATTTCCTTATATAACCACTATTCCAGTCAAGATTGAGAACATATTCATCACTGCACAAAGTCCCCTGTGCACATTAGTATGTCTGCTACCCTTCTCTCCTCACAGGTGTTTGGTGGTTTGCCTTGGTCTAAGCTGTATACTGCCACAGGGTTGGGCAGATCTTGTTGTCATTGCCTGAGCTATAGCAGGGACATACTGGTGTCTTCAGTAGGAATTTTGCATAAATTATCTCAAGGAAGTAGTTGGGAGTTTTGTGCAGCAGTGTTTTTAATATTCCGAGATATTAAAATAAGGAAACAGCAACAAATAATATTTATAGTGCTTATTGAGTGCCAGGCACTCTGCCAAATGCTGTGCTATTAATCTTTGCAGTGGTGAGATTCAAGGAGATAGGTACTATTACATTTATTTTAAAGATGCAGAAACTGAAGCACAGGAGAAATTAAATAGTTTGTCCAAGCTTATAAAACTAGTAAGTGGCTGAGCCAGTTTTTGAACCTTGCATTTAGACATGAGAGCCTGTATCGTTAGCCACCATATTGTATTCCTTGTTAGGATATGTGGGCTGAATAGACTTTTTTGAGCTGGCTGGCGAACCTAATCACCACGTATAATGAGTTTTCCTGTAGAAACACAAGAACTCCAGTAAACAACTTAACATTTCAGCTACTGAAACAGAATCTTTTTATGTTTATTTTGAGAAGGAGAGTGAGTGAGCGAGCATGAGCAGGGAAGGGGCAGAGAGAGAGAATCCCAGGCAGGCTCCACTCTGTCAGTGCAGAGCCTGACTCAGGGCTCCATCCCATGAACTGTGAGATCATGACCTGAGCTGAAATCAAGAGCCAGACGCTTAACCAACTGAGCCACCCAGGTGCCTCTTTAAAAGTTGGTGACCCCAGTTTAAAAAAAAAAAAAGGGGGCGGGCAATGGATTTGAATAGGTATTTCTCTAAAGACGATTTACAGATGGCCAATAAACTCATGAAAGGATACTCAACAGGATTTAGTCATTAGGGAAAAATGTTAAAAGCACAAGGTACCACTTCACACCCACTAAAATGGCTACAATAAAAAAGACAGTAACAATTGTTGGTAAGGATGTAGAGAAATTAGAACCTTCATCATGAACTGCTGGTAAGAAGACAAAATGGTGGTGCTCCTGGGCGAAATTTTGATAGTTCCTCAAAAAGTTAAACATGGAGTTACCATATGACCAAGCATTTCCAAGTAATTGTGTTCAAACAGAAAATTATTCCAACACAAATAAACCTCATCTCATCACCACGCTTATCACAAGACCTGAAAGGTGGAAACAACCCAAGTGTCTATCAGCAGATGAATGGATAAACACAAGTGGTATGTCCACACAAGGGAAGATCATTCAGTCATAAAAGGGATGCAGTACCAGTACATGCTACAGTGTGGATTAACCCCAGCATACTGTGTGAAGTGAAATAAGCCAGACATGAAAAGCCACATACTGATGGATTTTGCTTCTATGAAATCTCCAGAATAGGCAAATACATAGAGTTAGAAAGTAGATTATTGGTTGATTAGAGCTGGGAGAAGGAGAAAATGAAGAATGACTGCTAATAGGCAGAATTTCTTACTGGAATGATTTTTTAAAATGCTCTGGAATAGTGATGATGATTGAACAATTCTGTATATGTACTCGAAACCAGTAAAGTATACACTGTGAAAAGTAAACAGACTTAAATAATGGTGATGACATGTAGCTTATCACACATACTGTATATCTAAAACTACTTGAGGGGCACCTGCGTGGCTCCGTTGGTTAAGCCTCCGACTTTGGCCCAGGTCATGATCTCACAGTTTGTGAGTTTGAGCCCCACGTCGGGCTCTGTGCTGACAGCCCAGAGCCTGGAGCCTGCTTCGGAATCTGTGTCGCCTTCTCTGTCTGCCCCTCCCCTGCTCATGTTTTGTCTCTCCCTTTCTCTTTCTTTCCTTCCTTTATTCCTTTCTTTCTTTCTTTCTTTCTTTCTCTCCCCCCCCCAAAAGTAAGTACAGATTAAAAATAAATAAATAAATAAATAAATAAATAAATAAATAAATAAATAAAACTACTTGAAAAGCATGGAATAGAATTACCTGAAGGCTGGTATAAGGAATTCTTGGTACTGTGTGATAACCTAGGGCAAAGATGAATTGCTTAATCAAATAAGCTTGGGAGGCATTACATACTGAATGCTATTAAAGATTTACAGGGTACATCAGCCATTAAAAATTTGCTAAAACTCTATAGTGAAGAAACTTGTTGAACTTTAATACAGCATTTTTGAAACAATTGGTCTCCAGCCCTTTAAATAATCACCAGTTCTGCAGACCCTATGTCAGTATATCCAGTATGGAAACCAGTAGCCACAGGTTATTACGGTTTTTAACTTATTAAGAATTAAGTAAAATAGGGGCGCCTATTTGGAATGTTGGACTCTTGATTTTGGCTCAGGTAATGATTCCATGGTCGTGGGATTGAGCCCCATGTTGGGCCCTCTCCCTCTCTCCCCCTTTGCCCCCTCCCCCTCCCTCCTCCTCCCCCTCCCTCCTCCTCCCCCTCTCCTCCCCCCTCACCCCCCCTCCCCCCCCC
>NC_064807.1:5944295-6019729 GCF_023721935.1 Panthera uncia | reverse complement strand
TTCTCCCCCCTCTCCTTCTCCCCCCTCTTCTCCCCTCTCCTCCTCCCACCTCTCCTCCTCCCCCCCTTCCTCCCCTCCCCTGCTCCTCTATCCTGCTTGTGCTTTCTCTCTCTCAAAAAGAAAAAAAGAAGTAAAATAAAATGTTACACTAATCGTATTTCAAGTGCTGAGTGGTTATGTGTGAGTAGTGTGTACTATATTGGATAGTGTAGATAAAAACATTTCTTTCAGGGTGCCTGGGTGGCTTAGCCAGCCTAGCTTCCGACTCTTGGTTTCCGCACAGGTCATGATCTCACAGTTTGTGAATTCAAGCCCTGTGTTGGGCTCTGTGCTGACAGTGTGGAGCCTGCTTAGGATTTCTCTGCCCCTCTGCAGCTTGCTTTCTCTCAAAAAATAAATAAGCATAAAAAAATTAAAACCACGTTTCTCTCATTGCAGATACTGTACTAATGCTGTGAGATCATACAGTATGACCTACAGTCATAGGTTGTTTTTACTTGCTTTTAGTACCCCACTTCTCAATTATTATGGAACATTTGCAAAGAATGTTATGGGTTGAATCATGTTCCCCCAAAACGATGTGTTGAAATCCTATCCCTCAGTACCAGAATGTGACTTTATTTGGAAATCGGTCTTTTTAAATTTTTTAAATTAAAAAAATTTTTTTTAAGTTAGTTTATTTTGAGAGAGAAAGACAGCAGGGGAGGGCAGAGAGAGAGGGAGAGAGAGAATCCCAAGCAGGTTCTGTGCTGTCAGCACAGAGCCTGACGCAGGGCTCAATCTCACGAACTGAGATCCTGACCTGAGCGGAAAGCAAGAGTCGGACACTTAACCCAGAAATCAGGTCTTTATAGAGTGATCATGTTAAAATGAGGTTGTTAGGGTAGGCCCTAATCTGATATGACACCGTCCTTATAAAAGGGGGATATTTGAACACGAAATAGACCTGCACACAGGGAAGGCTGTGTGAAGACACACAGGGAGATTGGCCATGTGCCTGGAGTGATGGACCTACAAGCCAAGGGTTGTCGCAAACACAGGGGTAGGAGAGGTGAGGAAGGACTTTCCTCTCTAGCTGTCAAAGCCCTGCTGACACCTTGATTCAAGTTTCTGTTGTTTTAAGCCACCCGGTTTTTGGTATTTGTAACAGCAACCCTAGGAAACTAACACAGAGAACTTCCTAAATAGTTACATAATCTCTAATGAACTAATTTTGAAAACAGTGTCCTATAAAATTTAAAAGATAAGTCTGGAGTCTTTTACAGATATGTATTCGCTGGTACAGCTATGATCATTAATCTTTAAAAATTAACCAAAAGTTCTGGAAAGCCTGTGAACATCATAGATTTGCAATTCTGTCAAGAACATAAATGTACCATACTTCTCTTAGTTTAATAGCAACAGTGCTGGTTGTATTTGTCAAGTTTTAAATTTACACTGTGCATTGAATTGGACTTTGTATGGACAGAGATCCCCCTCCCCTCAACGTTTCTGATTTTGGAATTAATTTTCTTTTTAATCAGAAAAAATTCATAAATTATTTTTCTAATTTCAGCGGTTTTTATTAACAGGAAGATAAATAAGTTGTGGTATATTCAGTACAAAAGTGAATGAATTACAGAGGAGCAGGGATATAATCACAAAATTGAAGATAGTGATTAGATCTTGGAGAGTTACAGGTGCATGTAATTAGGCAAGGGAACTCAGGGCCTTCAAATTACGGATAGTGAATCATTTAGCTGGATGATGGGTTTGTCAGTGTTCATTTTATCCTTTATACATTATATATGCTTTATATTAGGTATTAAAATCAGTTTGAAATCAGCAGTCTGTGGAAAGAACTATTTGAAGTAGTGGATTACTGAGAATGTATACATTTATTCTTCATGGATACTCAAGGAATATAAAACAGACTATTAGTTATAACACAATTATTAAGAATCTGTTTTAATAGCATTAAATTTTACACAAAAAAATTCATGCATAATCTTGGGACCCCTGGGTGCCTGGGTGGCTTAGTCTGTTAAGTGTCCGACTCTTGATCTCAGCCCAGGTCTTGTTCTCTGGGTGGTGAGTTCAAGTCCTGTGCTGGGCATGAAGCCTACTTAAAAAAAAACACACACACACACACACACACACAAAACCTCTGGACCCTGTTTTCTGTATTGTCATGGGTTATAAGGAAGTACCTAGTAGACTTCTTTATGAATACATGTATTTAGAAACAAGCAGTGCCATTAGGACTAAAATTGCTGCCTAGATTTTCTTTTTTTTAATAAAGCAAATAGTTAGGGGACCTTTAAACCTGTTGGTTTCTGCTGTTTACAGAGTTAAAGTAGTACTTACTAACACACTCTGTGCAAAATGTCAGTCACCAGAGGAGAGGGGAGACTTAAGACCAATTTGTTATCTGCTTCATACAAAAACTTAGTTTGGGGCGCCTGGGTGGCTCAGTCGGTGAAGAATCGACTTTGACTCATGATCTCATGGTTTGTGGGTTTGAGCCCCGAGTTAGGCTCTGTGCTGGCAGCTCAGAGCCTGGAGCCTGCTTCAGGTTCTGTGTCTCCTCTCTCTGCCCCTCCCCGACTCGCACTCCCTCAAAAATAAACAAACATTAAAAACAATTTAAAAAACAAAAAAAAAGTAGTTTGATAAGCCATTTTAATATAGGTGCAAGCAGAGTAAAAACCTCAGGTTTAGTATGTGATCTGACTCCCAAATTAGAGAAGTACTCATTTTTAGAAATTTGAACAGCTTATAAAATCTATATTGAAATACTAAGAAATAAAAAATTAGTAAATGCTAAAACATACTATGATTTTAAGTTAGTGATTAAACATTATCTCTGTTCAACTCTGACTTTTACATTTATTAAATCCATTGGCAATTATCATTGCTGATTATAACAATCAAAACCTTCTTTAAAATCTCATTTTCTGATTGAGTTGGTTAATGTCTCCTTTGTCGCCAGCATTAAAAAAAAATCTTTCACATAAACAGGTCAAAGATACCAAAATCATTAAAAATAAATACAGGGAAACCGTTCATTCTAACTTGTATCTTTTTTTTTTTTTTTTAACGTTTATTTATTTTTGAGACAGAGAGAGACAGAACATGAACGGGGGGAGGGCAGAGAGAGAGGGAGACACAGAATCTGAAACAGGCTCCAGGCTCTGAGCTGTCAGCACAGAGCCTGATGCGGGGCTCGAACTCACGGACCGCAAGATGATGACCTGAGCCGAAGTTGGAGGCTCAACCGACTGAGCCACCCAGGCGCCCCTCTAACTTGTATCTTAATGTGTATGTATTTTAGATGCTAAACAAACTACAACCAGTTTTTCTTTTTTTCTTTTCTGCATAGTTTAGGCTTCTTTTCTAGGCTTTTGCAATCGATTGTAAATAGGTGTCCCTAATTATGTTTTTTCCCCTTAATCCGTTTTTAAAAAGACCATCCAAGATAACTTGTTTCCAACTTTTTAAAAAACTCTTTGAGATATAATTGACGTGATATAAATTGCACATTTACAGTGTAAATTTGATCAGACTTGACCTGTATACGTTACCATAGGCAAACATTCTCCAGAGTCATGATAATGAACATACCCTTCACCCTCAGCTGTTTCCTCTTACCTCTTTGTAATAGCTTCCCACCGCCCTTCATCTCCAGGCATTCACTCATCTGCTTGCTTTCTCTTGCTATAGATTGGGTCACCTTTTCTAAAGTTTGATATAAATGGAATCGTACAGTAAGTACGTACTTGTTTTTGCTGTTCTTGTGTGGCTTTCATTTAGCATAATTATAAGGAAGAATTTAACATTGGTACAGTATTATTAACTAAAATACAGATGTCATTGAAATTTTCCTTAATTTTTCTGCTGGTGTTCTCTTTCTGTTCTAGACTTCTGTATGTCACGTTGCACGTGATTGTTATTCTCAGTCTCTTCATTCTGTAATATTTCCTAAGTTTTTTCTTGTCCTTTATGACCTCTTGATCTTTTTGAAGAGTACTGATCAGTTATTTAATAGAATCTAACCATTTGGGTTTATTTTCTCATGAATAGGATGAACTTACGTATTTTTGGAAAAAATGCCAGAAAAAATGGGTCCTCAGTGTATCATATCGGAGTTCATAATGTTCACATATGTTATTATTGGTGATATTTTACCTTGATCACTTGGTTAGTTGGTGTCTGCCAGATTTCTCCACTGTAAAAGTTACTGTCTTTTGTAGTTAAAAAGCAACTTGGGGGGACATCTGTGTATATCCTGTTTTTTCCTGATGCTTGCTTACTGATTTTAGTATCCATCACTGGATCTTGCCTGCAACTGTTATTATGCAGTGTTTACCTAAGGGTATTTCTCAGTGTCCTTTTAACTTGTACATTTAATAATTGGAATTCTAATGTAGGGAAGAGCAATCCCTTTGCTTTCATTTAGTTATTTATCTCTATATGGTTTCATAGATACTTGTGTGTTAAAATCCGGTACTGTAATTACTTTGTTTGAATTTTTTGCCGCCTTTAAAAAGTTCGTGGTTTACTTAATTTTAAAACTTATTTGTATGTCCCGGGAACAAGTCATTGATACAGAAATGTGATTTGCAAATTTTTTTCTAGTCTGTGGTAATTTTTTAAATTATATTTTTAGCAATATCTCTTGAAGAGAAACATTTTTTGTAAGGACCAATTTATCAATTTTATTATTTTTATTTTGTGAATCATAATTTTTAAATTTTATTTAAGTAGTTACTTACTTCAAGGCCACAGAAGATTTTCTCCTGTATTCCTCAACTTTTATTGATCAAGTTTTATGTAAGTTTCTAATGCCTCGTGAGTTAATCTTTTTATATGGCACAAAGTATGGATTGGCATTCTTTTCTTCATGTGGCTTTTTCGGCACCATTTGTTGAACTGATCCTCCCCTCAGTGAATTGACTTTGCATCTTCTGTTTCCCTTCTCTGTTTCTGGACTCTGTTTCAATGATTCTCTTTCGCTGATCTGTTTGTTTTGATGCTAATACCACAGTCTTGATTACTGTGACTTTATAATAGATCTTCAATTCAGGTAGCATAAGTTCTCTGTGTTACTTTTAAAAGTTGATTTGCTATTCTAATTTCTTTTTTAGACTCAGGCATCACTTCTAGATTGTTAAATTTCTAGTGGTTTCCCCAATTACATTTCTTCTCTTCATCCCTTGTAAATACTATCCAAGGTACTTTTGGTTTTGATTTTGAAACAGTTTAAAAACTTTATTGATAAGGGTTCAGATTCCACACTACAACTTATTTTTAAGAAACTACCCATTGTAGGGGTGCCTGGGTGGCTCAGTCATTTAAGTGTCTGACTCTTGATTTTGGCTCAGGTCATGATCTTGCAGTTTGATTGAGTCCCACATTGGGCTCTACACTGACAGCGTGGAGCCTGCTTGGGATCCTCTCTTTTCCTCTCTCCGCCTCTCTCCTGCTCGTGCTCACTCGTGTGTGTACGCGTGCTCTTTCTTTAAATAAATAAACAAACTTAAAATATTTTTTTAAATGTATAAAAAATATAATAAAAGAAACTACCCCTTGTCAAGTTTTGGTGTAATATCAAAGAATATTTACGATTATTTAAAAAGTGCAACTATAAATGTGTAAGATTGCATTTTTTTGCATACTCGAATTAAAACAACATGTCACGACAGACAGAAGTAGCTGGGAGAATGAATCCAGCTGGATGTAGTCTATTATACTAGACTTTAAAGAGCTTGGTAAAATAGTACCAGTGTTTACCTTTTTGATTTAGAAATAAAATTATTCAAAAATATGATTATGTTAATATGCAAATGTTATCTTACTGTGATGCAAGCACTTGAGATCTTCCCTTTATAAATTTTGAGTGCATAATGCAGTGTTGTTAGCTATGGGTACAGTGTTGTACAGCAGATCTCTGTAACTTACTCAGCTTGCTTAACTGAAACTTTATGTCCTTGATTGGCAACTCCCCATTTTCCTCTCCTCAGCTTCCTGCAGCCACCATTTCTCTTCGGCACTATGAATTTAACTATTTTAGATACCCCGTATAACTGGAGTCATGTATTCTTTGTCCTTCTGTGACTATCTTTTTCCACTTAGTCAATGTCCTCAAGAGTCATACATGTTGTTGCATATTGTAGAATTCCCTTCTTTTTAAAAAAAAGCTGAATAATATTTGTTACATGGATATGCCACATTTTCTTTATTCATTCATCAGACAATGACCTTTGGGTTGTTTCCATATCTTAGTTCTTTTGATAAATACTGAGGAGCAGGATTGCTGGACCAGATGATAGTTGTATTTTTAATTTTTTGAGGAACCTCTGTTTGCCATATTGGCTGCACCATGTTACATTTCCCTCATCAGTGTGCCAGGGGTTCCATTTTCCCCACATCCTTGCCAACACTTGGTGTTTTGCTTTTGTTTTGATAATGGCCTTCCTGATAGGTGTGAAGATATATCTTACACAATGGTTTTGATTTCCATTTCCCTGATGGTGATTAGTGACATTGAACATCTTTTTATACCTGTCACTCATTTGTATGTCTTCCTTGGATAAACGCCTATTATTCAAGTCTTTAAATCAGGTATTGCTTTTTTTTGCTATTGAGTTATAGGAGTTCCTTCCATATTTTGGAAATTAACCCATTGTCAGATATATGGTTTGCAGATACTTTCTCCCCATTCTGTAGGTTGCCTTTCTACTTTGTTGATGCTTCCTTTGTAGAAGATTTTTAGTTTGATGTAGCCCCACTTGGCTATTTTGCCTTTTTGTTGCATATTCTTTTATTTCTATATCCATGAAATCATTGCCAAGGCCAGTGTCGTTAAGCTTTTCTCTGATTCTAGGAGTTTTATAGTTTCAGGAGGGAACTTTAAGTCTTTAATCTGTTTTGAATTGATTTTTGTGTATGGTATTAGATAAAGGTCCAATTTTGTGCATGTGGCTATTTAGTTTTTCTAGCACCAGTTGTTAATGAGACTGTACTTTTTCCATTGTGTATACTTAGAGCCCTCCAACGCTCCCCCACTTTTTTTTTTTTTAAAGGGGCACCTGGGTAGCTCAGTGGTTAAATGTCCAACTTCGGCTCAGGTCATGATCTCGCAGTTTGTGGGTTTGAGCCCCGAGTAGGGTCAATGCTGACAGCTCTGGTGGAGCCTGGAGCCTGCTTCGGATTCTTTGTGTCTCCATCTCTCTCTATGCTTCTCCCCCACTCTTGCACTGTCAGCACAGAGCCTGATTCTGGGCTCTATCTCACAAACCCTGAGATCATGACCTGAGTCAAAATCAAGAGTCAGATGCTTAATGGACTGAGCCACCCAGGGGCCCCTCTACTTAGACCCCTTGTGAAAGACCCCTTGACCTGTTCGTGGGGATTTATTTCTAGCCTGTCTACTCTGTTTCAGTGGCCTATGTTTGTCTTTTTTTTAAATGTTTATTCTTGAGAGACAGAGTGTGAGCGGGGGAGGGGCAGAGAGAGAGGGAGACACAGAATCCAAAGCAGGCTCCAGACTCTGAGCTGTCAGCACAGAGACCTGCCTTTGGCTTGACTTCATGAACTGCAAGATCATGACCTTAGCTGAAGTTGGATGCCCAAACGACTGAGCTGCCCAGGCGCCCCCATTGCCCTGTATTTGTCTTTATGCCAGTACCTTACTGTTTGATTAATGTAGTTTTGTAGTATATTTAGAAATCAAGAAGTGCGATGCCACTGGCTTGGTTCTTTCTCATGATTGATTTGGCTATTTGGTTCCATGTGAATTTTAGAGTTTTTTGTGATTCCATATGAAGTTTAGAATTTTTTTCTAGTTCAGTAAAAAGTACTATTCTGACTTTGATAGGGATTGCATTGATTTGGAGATTGCTTTAGGTATCAGAGACATTTTAACATTTAACAATAAATAAGATTGTTTTCCTAATTTCAGTTTTCAGATAGCTCATAGAAATTGATTCTTGTATGTTGATATTGTATCCTAAAACTTGACTGAATTCTTTTATTAGCTATTAGGTTTTTTTTTTAAGTTTATTTAATTTTTTTGAGAGAGAGAGAGGAAGAGGGAACATGTGCATGCACACACGCATAAGCAGGGGGTGAGTGCTGAGCCCAACATGGGGCTCAGTCCTACAAAGCATGAGATCATGACCCCAGCTGAAACCAAGAGTAGGATGCTTAACTGACTGAGCCACCCAGGCGTCCTGCTATTAGTTTCTTTTTAAGGGAATCTTTAGTGTTTTCTATATATAAGATGATATTGTTTGCGTAGAGAGTTTTACTTCTTCCCTTCTGATGTGGATGTTTTTTATTTATCTTGCCTAATTCCTCTGGCTACGACTTCTAGTACTATGTTGAATAGAGGTGGTAAGAGTAGGCATCCTGGACGTGTTCCTGATCTCAGAGGAGAATCTTCCAATTTTTCACTGTTCAGTATGATTTAGTTATAGATCTTAAATGGCCTTATTAATGTTTGAGGCACTTTGCATTTTTATTTGTAGTTTACAAGTTTTTCTTCTGAAAGAGTGTTGGATTTTGTCACATACTTATTCACTTATTGAGATGATTTTGTGGGTTTTTTATCCTTTATTCTTACAATGCAGTGTATCACATTAATTGATTTTTATATGTTGACCCATCCTTGCATCCCAAGAATAAGTCAAACTTGCTTGTGGTGTATAATTTTTTTTTTTTTACTATGCTGTTGAATTCACTTTTCAAGTATTTCACTGAGTATTTTTGCATCTATATTCAGAGCTAGTGACTTAGGATTTTTTTTTTTTTTCCAGTAGTGCCTTCATCTGGTATTTTGTATCAGTTTGAAAGTGTTCTTGCTGATTCAGTAGTTTGAGAAGAATTGGATTTAATTTTTCGTTAAATGTTTGGCAGAATTTGACCGTGAAGCCATCTGGTCCTGGACTTTTCTTTGTTGGGAGGTTGCATACTAGTTGCAGGTCTGTTCAGCTTTTCTGGTTCTTCATGATTCAGTCTTGATAGGTTGTATCTTTCTAGGAATTTTCCCACTTTGTCTATATTGTCCACAGCTGGCATACAGTTTGTAGTTATCTTTGTGATCTTCTGTATGTTTGTGTTATCAGTTGTAATGTCTCCTTTTTTATTTCTTTGAGTTGATTTTGAGCTTTTTTTTTTTTACCTTAGTCTAGCTGAAGATTTGTCAATTTTATCTTCAGAAAACTTACTTTTTCCTCTTTTTACTGTTCTCTATTTCACTTATTTCTGCTCTAATCTTTATTATTTTCTTTCTTCTGTAGATTTTGGACTTAGTTTGTTCTTCTAGATCCTTGAGGTATTTAAAATTAGGTTGATTTTAGATCTTCTGTTTTAAGGTAGACATTTATCGCTTATAAACTTCTTAGTACTGCTTTTGCTGTATCCCATAAGTTTTGTTATGTTGTGTTTTAGGTTTTGTTTCTATATATATACACTTTTTAAATTTTTTAATGTTCGTTTATTTTTGAGAGAGAAATAGAGTATGAGCAGGGGAGGGGCAGAGAGAAAGGGAGACAGAATCTGAAGCAGGCTCCGGGCTCTGAGCTGTCAACACAGAGCCCGACATGCAGCTCAAATGCACAAACCATGAGATCATGACCTGAACTGAAGTTGGACGCTTATCCAACTAAGCCACCCAGGTGATGCCCCTCAAAATATTTTCTAATTTCCTTTTTGATTTCTTCTTTGACCCATTTGTTGTTTAAGAGTGTGTTTATCCCCCCCCCCCTTTTTTTTTTTTTTGCTATTTAGTTTCATTCCATTGTGGTCAGAGAAGATAGTTGGTATGATTTCAAGACCTAACGGGATCTGTTCTGGTGAATGTTCTGTGTACACTTAAGAAGAATGTGTATTCTGCTATTTGCAGAAAGCTCTGTATGTATGTCTTAGCTTCATTTGATCTGTAGTGTTGTTCAAGTCTTCAGTTTCTTCATAGATTTTGTCTCAGTGTTCTATTACTGAAAGTGAGATATTGAAGTACCCTACTATTTTATTGCTGTTTACTTCCTTATTCACTTTTGCAAATATTTGCTTTATTTAGATGCTTTGGTGTTACACCTAATATACTACTCTGTGTGTGTGTGTGTGTGTGTGTGTGTGTGTATGTGTTTATTTATAATTATTAGGTATTTCTGGTGAATTTATTCTTTTATCATTGTACAGTGTCTTTTTCCCCTTTTGACACTTTGACTTAAAGTCAGTTTTGTCTGATGTAAGCTATAGTCTCCTGTGCTCTCTTTAAGCTTACCATTTGCATGGAGTATCTTTTTCTATCCTGTCACTTTCAGCTTATGTATGTGCTTAACTCTAAAGTGATTTCTGGTAAGGAGGTCTAGTGGTGTTGAACTACCTCAGCTTTTGTTTGTTTAGGAAAAATATTATCTACATTTTTTTTTTAATGTTTATTTTGAGAGAGAGAGTGTGCACATGGGTGGGGAGGGGGGGGGAAGAGAGAGAGAGAGAGAGAGAGAGAGAGAGAGAGAAAGAGAAAGAATATCCCAAGAAGACTCCATGCTGTCAGCACAAAACCTTACGTGCGTCTCAATCCCATGAACTGTGAGATCATGACCCAAGCTGAAACCAAGAGTTGGACACTTAACCATTTGAGCCACCCAGGCTCCCGTGTCCTTCATTTTTGAAGGACACTATTGCTGGATATAGTATTCTTACTTGGCAGCTTTTTTCTTTCAGCTTTTTGAGTATATCATCCCACATTCTTCTGGCCTGCAAGATTTCTGCTGAGAAACCCACTGATAGTCTAATGGGGATTCTTATACATGACAGGTTGCCTTTTTCTTGTGCTTTCAAAATTCTCACTGCTTTTACTTTTGACAGTTTGATTGTAATTTATCTCCTTGTGTATTTCTTTGAGTTCCTCTTCTTTGGGTTTCTTTGGGCTTCTTGGATCTGTGTGTCCATTTCCTTCCTCAGATTTGGGAATTTTTCAGACATTGTTTTCTTGAATAAACTTTCAGGTAATTTTTCTTTCTTTTCTCCTGCTGTGCATATATTGGTCTGTTTTTAGTGTCCCATAAGTTCCTGAAGCTTTCTGCATTCTTTTTCATTTTTTTCCTTATTGGTCTTGTGATTGAATGATTTCCAGTGACCTTTATTAGAATTTGCTGATCCTTTCTTCTGCTTGATTTGGTTTTATGTTGAGCCCCTCTCATGAATTTTTATTTCAGTAATTTTCTTCAACTTCATGTCTGTTTGATACTTTTGTATATTTTCTGTCTCTTGTTGCAGTCCTCTGTTGGCTCATTTGTTGTTGTTCCAGTCTCAGTGAGCATCTTTATGATGGTTATTTTGAATTATTTTTCTGGTAAATCATAGAGCTGTGTTTCATTAGGGTCTCTGTCTAGAGATTCATCTTCTTTCCTTTGTTTGGAACACATTAACTTGTTTCTTCATCTTCCTTGACTCTCTGTGTTGGTGTGTGTGCATTAGACAAAACAGTCACCTCTCCCAGTCTTCGTGGAATGGTCTCATATATTCAAAGACTGCCGTCCCCCCAGTCCACCCTGGCCAGAGATTCTGGTGGCCTCTCAAACCTTCATGCTAGTCCAACATGCTTCTTTTGTTTTCTGTGCTTCCCAAGTGTCTAGGGTATGCTGAATCCCCTCAGTGCACTGTAACAAATGGACTGAAGCCATTCCCCAGTCATTCTTGAGAAAAGTTGGATTGCCGTAAGCTCCATCCAACTGTTTCTGTCCATAGGGAGAAGGTGGAAGTTGTTTTTTTGGTTGTTGTTGTTTGTGTCTTTCGTTTTGTTTTTTCATCCACTTGCTCCTTGCTGAGTCAGGGGAAGGGCTGTGGCAACTCCCGGACCAAACTCTGTCTCTGTTCTCCTGACCTCCCTGGTGGCTAGATTATGCCAGGTTTCATCACGGCCTCAAGACAGACCCTCTTCCCTCCCTATGGACAGCCCCCAGAAAAGTTGGGGCACTGGACTTGAGGACTCTTTCCCTTCCCAAGAAGAAGCTGGAGGTGGAGGGTTTATCCTGTGTTGGGGGTAGGTGTTCTGGTGGGTGTAGGGGTTTGGGCATCCCAAATCTCCCTACCAGTTTTGATGAGTCTGATTCTGTATTTATCTAGCCTTCAGGTGCCTTTCAGTTACTTTCTAGATTTCTCGCCATAGGGAATTTTTGTTTGAATTTTTTGCTGAATTTATGTGTTTGTGGGGTGAAGGAGAGTCCAGGGTTTCCTACTGTCTCATCTTGCTGATGTCACTTCTCCCAAGGTACTGATTTTTAACTTTTAATTGATACTTGAAGAACAAACAACTGATGTCTAACAGTTTTAATGTATTTGGAATATTGCTAGCTTCTTGGAAACATTTGTATTTTGCTTTTAGGGATAAAAAAAGGGTTTTAAGGGAATGGTATATGTACCACTATGTTCCAAAGGCTAAAGTAAAAGAAGCTAGCTATAAAAACTGTATTCTAGTTCGTAAATTTATTTACTGTAGGAAAATACTTAGCAGTTCCAAACTACTCTAGTATACAGTAGAATTTAACAAAGAACTAAATTAATTGAATGAGATGATGACTAGAAAAAAGTTAAAAGTAAGGGAGAAGGCTAGAACTAACCACATTGTGCTTCATTGCACTCCTATGTTCCTGTCTACAAATATATACATATGTGTATACAGAAAAAAATAGACATGTTTATTCATATATAGGTTAGTATAGGTATGTATGTTACCTACTGTGTTTGCTGTGAGGACGTAGAAGCAATGATACCCCACTAACAACAAGCATCTTGTTTCCAGATCTTGCTTTTTAAATATTATTCTCTAATAAAAATGGAACAGGTGTCCCTGGAAAAATGGCTGCTTCTAGGACAACAGCAGGAAAAGTATAAGATGACCCTTTGAGGCTTCTTATACTACTGGAAAGTGATATCCTGTTTTCTAGCACCATTTGATGAAAAGACCATGTGTTCTCCTTTGTATTTCCTTTGCCCCTTCGTTGAATGTCACTTGACTGTATTTATGTGAATGTATATCTGGTGCTTTCTATTCTGTTCTATTGAACAGAATATTTTCCATTCTTTGTTTAGTACCACATTGTCTTATTATTGTATCTTTATAGTAAGTCTTGGGGTAGCATCAAGTCCTTCAGCTTAGTTCTTCTCCTTCAGTATTGAGTTGACCATTCTGGTCTTTTGCTTGTCCATGTAAACTTTAGAGTCAGCCTGTTGATGTCTTTAAAATAACTTGCTGTGATTTTGATTTTGATTGTATTGAATCTGTAGTTCAAGTTGTGAAGGACTAACATCTTGACAGTATTGGATCTTCCCAACCATGAACTTGGAATATCCCTCCATTTATTTAGTTCTTTTAAAAATCTGTTCATCAGAATTTTGTAGTTTTCCTCACATAGGTTGTATACATATTCTATTAGATTTGTGCCTAAATAAATTTTTTTGGTTGCTAATACAAATGCTATTTTGTTTCTAATTTTGAATTCCACTTGTTCATTGCTGTTGTATGAAAAAGAAATTGATGTGTATATGACTATTGTATTCTGTAACCGTACTAATAATTATTATTTCTGTGTTATTTGTTGTTGGTTCTTTTGGATTTCTATATAGGCAGTCATGTCATATATAAAGAAAGTTGTACTCCCCCCCCCCACCCCAACCTGTGTATCTTTTATTTCCTTTTATTGTCTTACTACATTAGTAAGGACTTCCATTGTGACTTTGAGAAAGAGTGTGAGAGGGAGGTGCCTTTACTTTGTTCTGGATTTTAGTAGGAAAGCTTGTAGTTTCTTACCAGTGAGTATGGCATTAGTTATAGGTTCTTTGTAGGTATTCTTTGTCAGATTGAAGAAGTTCCCCTAATCTTAGCTTACTGAGAGTTTTTATCATGAGCGGGTCCTGGATTTTCTCAAGTTCTTTTCCTGAATTTATTGGTACATTCATGTGTTTTTTCTTCTTTAGCCTGTAGATAGGCAATAGATTACATTAAAAAAAATAGATTACATTAATTGGTTTTTGCATTTGTTTTGAAAAATATTTAATGTTTATTTCTGAGACACACACACACATGCACGCACGCACGCACACAGAATCTGTAGCAGGCTCCAGGCTCTGAGCTGTCAGCACAGAGCCTGACGTGGGGCTCGAACTCACAGACTGCAAGATCATGACCTGAGCCGAAGTTGGACACTTAACTGACTGAGCCACCCAGGCGCCCAGTTTTTGCATTTTTTAAAATGTCTATTTATTTTGAGGGAGGGAGGGAAAGAGAGCACTCATGAACAGGGGAGAGGCAGAAAGAGAGGGAGAGAGAGAATCCCAAGCAGGCTCTGTGATGTCAGCATGGAGCCCAACAAGGGGCTTAATCTCATGACTGTGAGATAATGATCTGAGCTGAAATCCAGAGGTGGGTGCTTACCCGACTGAGCCACCCAGTTGCCCTGATTTTTGCATATTGATCCAGTCTTGCATACCTGGAATAAATCTCACTTGGTTATAGTGTATAATTCTCTTATTTAAAAAAATTTTTTTTCAATATTTATTTATGTTTGAGAGAGACAGAGCGTGAGTGGGGGAGGGGCAGAGAGAGAGGGAGACACAGAATCTGAAACAGGCTCCAGGCTCTGAGCTGTCAGCACAGAGCCCGACATGGGCCTCCACCTCAGGAACCATGAGATCATGACCTGAGCCAAAGTCGAATGCTTAACCGGCTGAGCCACCCAGATGCACC
This sequence comes from Panthera uncia, assembly GCF_023721935.1. Classification (NCBI taxonomy): domain Eukaryota; kingdom Metazoa; phylum Chordata; class Mammalia; order Carnivora; family Felidae; genus Panthera; species Panthera uncia. The sequence goes on along the minus strand of NC_064807.1, from coordinate 6,004,995 downwards.
ATTGTGTATAATTCTTTTTAAACACTGTTAGATTAGATTTGCGAATGTTTTGCTGATAATTTTTCAGCTGTGTTCATGAGAGATATTGGTCTGCTGTTTTGCATTATTGTAATATTTTTGTTTGGTTTAGTTATTCGGCCAATTCTGACCTTATAGAGTTAGGAAGTATTCTCTGTGCTTCTGTCTTCTGGAATAGATTGTAGAGAATTTGTGTAATTTCCTAAATGTTTGATAGAATTAACCAGTGAACCCATCTGGGCCTGTTTCTTTTTGTTTTTGAAGGTGATTAGTAATCAACTCAATAACTTAAATGTGTGTAGTCCTTTTCAGATTGTCTTTCTTTTGGTTCTTTTTAGTTGATTTATTTGGGCTAATTAGGGCTGATGACTTAATGTTATCTTTTATACACATTTAGAGTTACTAAAGTATTTTCAGAGTGCTCCATGATAAATTATCTTAAATTTGTTTTGTATGTATTTTTATGGGATAATAATAAAATAAATCTCTTTCCTTCCAGCCTAGTGTGTTAATTGTAACCTACAAGGAACCTGAAAAATCATCTTCTCAGTTTGGATTCTACAAACAAGCTGAATGGAGGCCAGATAGTACCATGATAGCTGTGTCAGTAAGTAGAATTTTCAACTTCAGTAGTGTTTTTTATGAAATCATTACATTGCATTTAAATTTGATTCTTTTAGATGACTTCCATTTCGGTCTTTCCCACCCATTAGCATTTATCTTCTGTGATAGGGATTGCTATCCCGATTCTTCTATTCAGGGTACTCTTACGTATCTTTTTGTGATTCTTCTGCTTCCTCCCTTCCCTAAATTAAGCCTCCCTATTGGCCTCCCTATTTCCTGAGACACAACTATGTGGAAATTAGGACAGCTTGTTACCCTAAGTAGTCTCTAAGTGTTCAGCTGAAAGTAAGGGCTGCACACCTTATTCTTTTGTCTTTAGTCTTCTTACTTTCCTGTTTTGTCCTGGAAGTTTAATCCAAAATTTTAAAACTTTCATCTCTATTCACACAGTACTCCCAAATTTATGTTTTAAAGGCCTGTCCTCCATCTTTAAGGATGCCTCACAAAAATGATAACCTTTATGTTTTTATGTCAAACTAAATTTTCATATCTATTTCGATCTATTTTTGCATTTCTCCTCTGTTCGATTAGTGTGCTTTGATCTGGTTAATTTTACCCTTTCAATATATGTTTTGTCATTGTCATCTCTTGGACTGTCATTATGACCTAATCTGAATTAGCCATCATATATATATATGGTTAATCTTTATTGAGCGTCTCCTATGTAAATACTGTGATAACCATTATACGTGGATCATCTCATTTAATTTTAAATCAACAGTTTGAAGTAGATACTGTTATTCTTCATAGTAAATGAAGTTATATTGAAGATGTGATTTTTTTTTTTTTTTTTTTTTTTTACTTTTTATTTATTTATTTTGAAAGAGAGCACTTGCACGCAAGCAGGGGAAGGGCACAGAGATAGAGGGAGAGAGTGAATCCAGCACAGAGCCCAATATAGGACTCTGTCTCATGAACCATGAGATCATGACCTGAGCCAAAATCAAGAGTTAGATGCTTAACCGACTAAGCCACTGAGTCACCACTTAGGAATTAAGTGTTATATAGATGGTGTATATCAGAAAGAAGGGATTAAATTAGGTATTTAGATTCTATTTACAGGCATAACTTCTGGTGTACTTTGCTTTATTGCGCTTTACAGATACTGCATTTTTACAAATCGATTATTTGGCAATTTTGGTAATTATCACGATATTTCAAACTTTTTCATTATTATGTTTGTTATAGTGATTTGTGATCAGTGATCTTTTTGTTACTATTGAGGGTCGTTTTGGGTGCCATAAACAGTGTGCATATGAGATGGCAGACTTAATAAGTGTTGGGTGTGTGCTCACTGCTCTGGTGGCCTGTTCTTTCCCTGTCTGATCCGTCTCCTTGGGCCTCCCTATATGAGAGACACAACTATATGGAAATTAGGACCGCTTGTTACCCTACAGTAGTCTCTAAGTGTTCAGCTGAAAGTAAGGGCTGCACACCTTTCACTTTCAGTTGAAAGCTAGAAACGATTAAAACTTAGTGAGGGAAGCATGTTGAAAGCTGAGACTTCTTACACTAAACAGCCAAGTTGTGGAAGCGAAGGAAAAGCTCCCGAAGGAAATTAAAAGCGCTACTCCCGTGAACACACAACGGATAAGAAAACCAAAGAGCTTTCTTGCTGATGCGGAGAACGTTTTAGTGGTCTGGACAGAAGATGAAACTGGCCGCAGCCTTCCCTTCCGAGAAGCCTAACCCAGAGCGAGGCCCTGACTCTTCAGTCCCGTGAAGGCTGACAGAGGTGAGGAGCCTGCAGAGGACGAGTCTGAAGCGAGCGGAGGTGGTTTCGGGAGGTTTGAGGAAGGAGGCCGTCGTCCCGACGTGGAAGTGCGGGGAGGGACACATCTGCTTACTGCTTGGCGCGCTGAGTGTTTTCAGCCCGCTCTTGAGGCCTGCGCAGAGATAGAAACGATTCCTTTCAAAATATTGTCACTTATTGACTGTGCGTCTGATTGCACAAGAGTTCTGATGCAGGTGGACAGTGAGATTAATGTTGTCTCGTGTCTGTTAACAAAACATCCATTCTGCAGATCAGAGAGTCATTCTGACTTTCAAATCTTATTGTTAAAGAAAAACGTTTCTTAAGGCTCTAGCTGCCATAGATAGTGGTTCCTCTGATGGATCTGGGAAAAGTAAATTGAAAACCTTCCGGGAAGGAGTCACCGTCCTAGATGCCACGGGGAACATTCATGAGTCGTGGGGAAAGCTCCAAATACCAGCATTATTAAGAATTTGGAAGAGGTCGATTCCAGTCTTTCCGGATGACGTGGAGGGGTTCGAGACTTGAGGGAAGGCAATAGATGCAGCAGGGGAACTAGGATCAGAAGTGGGGCCTGATGATGGGACAGAACTGCTGTCATGTCATAAAACGTGAGCAGGTGAGGAGTTGCTGTTCATGGGTGAGCAAAGAAGGTGGTTTTCTGAGGTGGAATCTACTCCCGGTGAGGATGCCGCGAAGACTGTTGAAATGACCGTGAAGGATCTAGAATATCTCATCAGCCAGGTTGATGGAGCAGCAGCAGCAGAGTTTGGGAGGATTGACTCCGATTTCGAAAGAAGTTCTGTGGGCAAAATGCTATCAAACAGCACTGTATGCTGCAGAGAGAGTTTCGTGAAAGGAAGAGTCAGTTGATGCAGCAAATTCTGTTGTTTTATTTTAAGAACTTGCCACAGCCATCCTGACTTTCCGCAGCCACCACCCTGTCCAGTCAGCAGCCATCCCCAGCAAAAAGATTTCTAGCTGCTGAAAGCTCAGATGATAGTTGGCATTGTTTTTAACAGTCAAGTATTTTTAAATGAAGGTATGTACACTGTATTTTTAAACATAATGCTATTGCAGGCCTAAATAACCACAGTGTGGAGTAAATGTAACTTTTATATGCCCTGGAATACCAAAAAATTCTTCTGAGTTGGCTTTATTGTGAAATTCACTTTACTGAGGTGTTCTGGAACTGTAGCTGCACTGTCTCAGAGGTATGCCTCTGTTCTTCTGCATTAACTTCTGTCTCTGCTTTCTGTCCTTTTTTTAGTCTGCTATATAATGCTGACCAGGTTAATCATTGGAAAATGGTCCACATGATCAAAATATTAAATAGTTCCTTCTGCAGACTACCAGCTACCTACCAAATCTACCTCCTGCCTATGTTTGTAAGGACAGTGAATTAAGAGTAGTTCAACATATTTCAATTATTTTAAAAAGTCAGAAAAAACATATATATATATGTTTTTAATTATTTTTTTATAATTTGTTTTTTATTTTTTACTTTTTAAATAAAAATTAAAAATGAATTAATAGATAAGGATTATTTATTTATTTATTTATTTTTAATATGAAATTTATTATCAAATTGGTTTCCATACAACACCCAGTGCTCATCCCAACAGGTGCCCTCCTCAATGCCCATCACCCACCTTCCCCACCCTCCCACCCCCCATCAACCCTCAGTTTGTTCTCAGTCTTTAAGAGTCTCTTATGGTTTGGCTCCCTCCCTCTTTTTTTTTTTTCCCCTTCCCCTCCCCCATGGTCTTATAATTTATTGTTAAGTTAGCTAACATACAGCGTATACACGGTGCTCTTGGCTTTGGGAGTAGATTTGCATGGTTCATCACTTACATACAATACCCAGTGCTCGTCCTAACAAGTGCCCTCCTCAGTATTTCCCTCTCTCCCCCACCCCCCATCAACCCTCAGTTTGTTCTCTATATTTAAGAGTCTCTTATGGTTTGCCTCCCTCTCTGTAACTATTTTTTTTTTTTTTTCCTCTGCTTCCCCCATGCTTCTCTGTTAAGTTTCTCAAATTCCACATAGGAGTGAAAACATAGGATACCTTCTTTCTCTGATTTTGCTTAGCATAATACCCTGCAGTTCCATCCATGTTGTTGCAAATGGCCAGATTTCATTCTTTCTCATTGCCAAGTAGTATTCCGTTGTGTATATAAACCACAATTTCTTTATCCATTCATCAGTTGATGGACATTTAGGCTCTTTCCATAATTTGGCTATTGTGGATAGGGCTGCTGTAAACATTGGGGTACATGCGCCTCTATGAATCAGCACTTCTGTATCCTTTGCATAAATACTTAGTAGTGCAATTGCTGGGTCATAGGGTAATTTTATTTTTAATTTTTTGAGGAACCTCCACACTGTTTTCCAGAGTAGCTGCATCAGTTTGCATTCCTGCCAACGTGCAAGAGGGTTACCCTCAGAAGTAATATTTTTGACAACTGAAAATTGTATGAATTTTATTTTTTATTTTTTAAATTGAGGTTTAGTTAGCATACAATGTTATATTTTCTGGTGCACAGAGTAGTTCGATTCCACACATATATTCTCAGTGCTCACCAGGATACATGTACTCTTCATCCTCTTTATCTATTTCACCCATCCTCCCTGCACACCTTCTCTGTGGCAGCCACTAGTTCTCTGTATTTAAGAGTCTGTTTTTGGGGTGCCTGGGTGGCCCAGTCAATTAAGTGTCCGACTTTGGCTCAGGTCATGATCTCATGGTTCGTGGGTTCGAGCCCCGTGCCAGACTCTGTGCTGACACTTGCTCCGAGCCTGGAACTTGCTTTGAATTCTGTGTCTTTCTCTTCCTGCTCCTCCTCTGCTTGTGCTGTCACTCCCTCACTCTGTCTTTCAAAAATAAATAAACGTAAAAAAAAAAAAAAAGTCTTTTTTTGTCTCTTTTTTTTTATTCATTTGTTTTGCTTCTTAAATTGTCCATATTAGTGAAGTCATAGGGTATTTATCTTTCTCTGACTTACTTTACTTAGCATAATTCATTCTAATTCCATCCATATTATGTATGGCAAATGGTAAGATTTCAGTCATTTTTATGGCTAATATTCCTTTGCACTTATATATGTATATACATAAATATGTGTATGTACACAGACACACCATATTTAGCCTTTCGTCTTGGGATGGATACTTGGGTTGCTTCCATAATTTGGCTATTATAAATAATGATTCAGTAAGCATAGCGGTGCATGTATCTTTTCAAATGAGTGTTTCCGTAATCTTCGGGTAAATACACAAAAGTGGAATTACTGGGTTAGATGGGAATTCTGTTTTTAATTTTTAAAGGAATGTCCACACTGTTTTCCACAGTGGCTGCGTCAGTTTGCATTCCCACCAACAGTGCATGATGGTTCCTTTTTCTCTACATCCTCACTAACAGTTACTTCTTGTGTTTTTGTTTGTTTTGCCTATTTTTGGTTTTACTGGAGGCTCAGGTGGCACATGACAGTTCACAAAATGGCTTCATGGTAGGGTCTTTTTGTTTTTGATTCTAGCCATTCTCACAGGTATAAAGTGTCTCCTTATGGTTTTGATTAGCTTTTCCCTGATGATTACTCATGTTGAGTATCTTTTCATGTGTCTGTTTCATCTGTATGTCTTCTTTGGAAAATGTCTGTGCAAGTCCTCTACCCAGTTTTAATTGGATTACTTAGAGTTTTGAATTGGGTTGTAGAAGTTGAGGGGTTTTTTCTTTTTTAACGTTAGAGTTGTAGGAGTTCTTACGTATTTTGGATAATAACTCCTTATCAGATCGATCATTTGTAGAAATCTTCTCCCATTCAGTAGGTTTCCTTTTTGTTTTGCTGATGATTTGCTTCCCTTTGCCAAAAACTTTTTGTTTTGGTTTAGTCTCTATAGTTTAATTTTAACTTTTATTTCCCTTGTCAGAGGAGATAATCTGGAAAAATGGTTATTTGGCCAAAGTCAGAGAAATTACTGCCTATGTTTTTTTCCTAGACATTTTATGATCTCAGGTCTCATGTTTAGTCTTTAATCCATTTTGAGTTTGTTTTTTATGTTTTAAAAGTAGTATTCTTCTCTGTGTAGCTCTCCATCATCATTTGTCTTTTTCTCCATTGTGTATTTTCACCTCCTTTTTTAATAAATTGACCATATCATTATTGGTTTATTTCTGGCCTCTTTATACTGTTCTGTTGATCTATGTGTCTATGGGCCAGTACTGTACTATTTTGATTATTGCAGCTTCATTGTATATCTTGAAGTCTGGGATTGTGACCTCTCCATCTTTATTCCTCACTTTCAAGTTTGCTTTGGCTATTCATGGTCCTTTGCAGTTTCATACAAATTGTAGGATTATTTTTCCTAGCTTGGTAAAAACAGCTTGTTGATATTTTGATAGGTATTGCATTAAATCTGTAGGTTGCTTTGGGCAGTATGGGCATTTTAACAGCATTGTTTCTTCCAACCCATGAGCATGGAATATCTTTCCATTTGTGTCATCTTCAATTTCTTTCATCAGTGTTTCATAGTTTTCATAGTCCAGGCCTTTCACCTCCCTGGTTAAGTTTAATCTTAGGTATTTTATTCTTTTTAGTGCAATTGTAAATGGATTGTTTTCTTCTTTTTCTGCTACTATATTGTTAATGTAGAGATATGATACAAATTTCTGAATATTAATTTAGCATCGTGTGACTTTACTGAATTCATTTATCTGTTGTTTTGTAGTATTTTGGTAGTCTTGAGGGTTTTCTGTATATGGTATGTCATCTGCAAAAAGTCAAAGTTTTACTTTACTATTTTGGGTTTTCTTTTTCTTTCTTTCTTTCTTTTTTTTGTCTGATTGGTATGGCTAGGTCTTTGACCACTATGTTGAATAAAAGTGGTGAGAGCGGACATTTTTGTCTAGTTCCTAATCTTAAAAGAAAAGTTCCATTTTTCCCAATTGCAAATGATGTTAACTGTGGATTTTTCATTTAAGGTCTTTATTATGTTGAGGTATGTTTGCTCTAAAATTTTTTTGTTGAGAGTTTTTATTATGAATGTATGTGGTACGTTGTCATATGCTTTTTCTCTGTCTTTTGAAATGATCATATGATTTTTATCTTTTTTTTTGTTAATGTGATGTATCACATTAATTGATTTGGGCATATTGAACCACCTTTGCTTCCCTGGAGTAAATCCCACTTGATGGTGGTGATTTTTTTTTTTTTAATTTAAAGAAATTCCCTCTATCCCTCTATCATTTCTTGTTGTATTCAGTTGACCAGTATTTTGTTGAAGATTTTTGCATCTATGTTTATCAGAGATAGTGGCCTGTAATTTTCTTTCTTTGTAATGTCTTTATGTAGTTTTAGTATCAGGGTAATGCTGCTGTTAAAGAGTAAGTTTGGAGGCTTTCTTTCCCCTTCTGTTTTTTTGGACTAGTTTGAAAAGAATATTAACTCTTGTGTAACTGCTTGGTAGAGTTTACCTGTGAAGCTTTCTGGTCCTGGACTTTTGTTTGTTGGGAGTTTTTTTTTTTTTATTACTGGTTCATTTTCTTTGCTAGTAATTGATATGTTCAGATTTTCAGCGTTGTCCTCATTTAGTTTTGAAGGGTTTTATGTTTCTAGGAATGTATCCATTTCCTTTAGGTTGTCCAAGTTGTTAGCATGTAATTTTTTTTTATATTCTCTTGTATCAGTCTTTTGTATTTCTATGGTATCAGTTATTTCTCCTTCTTCATCTGATTTTAGTTATTTGAGTTCTCTCTCTTGTTTTGATGAGTCTGGCTAAAGGTTTATCAATTTGTTTATTTTTCTAGAGAACCAGGAAACCAGCTTCTGGTTTCATTGACCTGTCTATTTGATTTTTTTAGTCTCTCTCATTTATTTCTGCTCTAGTTTTTATTATTTCCTTCTAATGGCTTTGGGTTTTATTTGTTCTTTCCCTGTCTCCTATACATAAAGTTAGTTTGAGATTTTTGTTTCTTGAGGTAGTCTGGTATTGCTATAATCTTCCCTCTTAAAACAGCTTTTGCTGCATCCCAGAGATTTTGGACTATTTATCTTAAATTTCATTTGTTTCCATGTATGTTTTGATTTTCTGTTTGATTTCTTCATTGACCCATTCAGTGTATAGTACGTTGGTATTTAGCCTCCATGTATTTGTGTGCTTTCTAGGTTTTTTCTTGTGATTGATTTCTAGTTTCATTCCCTTGTGGTCAGAAAGGTGCATGATATGATTTCAGCCTTTTTTTAATTTACTGAAATTTGTGGCTTAATGGGTGATCTGTTCTGGGGAATGTGCCTCATGTACATGAAAAGAATGTGTAATCTGTTGTTTTTGGATGGGACATTTTGAATATATTTGTTAGGTTCCTATGGTCCAATGTGTTATTCAAGGCCGTTATTTTTTTGTTGGTTTTTCTATTGGGGTGTTCTATCTGCTGATGTAAGTGGGGTGTTAGAGTCCCTTGCTATTATATTACTATCAATTTCTTCTTTTATGTCTATTCGTAGTTGCTTTATGTATTTAGGTGCCTCCCACATTGGATGCATAAACAGTTACAATTGTTATATACTATTGTTGGATTCTTCCCTTTATCATTGTGTAGTGCCTTTTGTCTCCTGTTAGAGTCTTTGTTTTAATGTCTGTTTTCTCGGATATATAATTATTGGTACCCTACCTTTCTTTTCACTTCTGTTTGCATGTAACTGTTTTTCCATCCTTCCCTTCGAATATGCATGTGTCTTTAGGTCTGAAGGGAGTTGTCTTTAGGCAGCATAGAGATGGGTCTTGTTTTTTTTATCCATCCAATCAATCAATAGCTTAAAAAAAATTCTTTTTTGAGTGTGACTCCTAGTTCATTTATTGTATGTTTATTTATTTTTGAGAGAGAGAGCAAGTAGAGGAAGGGCAGAGAAAAAGGGGGACCGAGGATCCAAAGCAGGTTCCATGCTGACAGGAGAGAGAGCCTGATGCAGGACTGGAACGCATGAACCATGAGATCATGACTGAGCCAAAGTCGGTGCTTAACTGACTGAGCCACCCTGGCGCCCCTCAACCAGTATCTTTTGATGAGAGCATTATTCCATTTACATTTAAAATCATTATCAGGGAGCCAGAGTGGCTCAGTGGGTTAAGCGTCAGACTCTTGATTTTGTTTCACGTTGTGATCTCACAGTATGTGAGTTTGAGCCCCACATTGGGCTCTGTGCTGACAGTGCAGAACCTGCTTGGGATTCTCTTTCCCTCTCTCTCTGCCCGTCCTCTGCGCGCTCGCGCATGCTTGCTCTCTCTCTCTCTCTCTCTCTCTCTCTCAATAAATAGATAGATAGATAGATAAATAAATAAATAAAATAAATTATCAATAGATATGTACTTACTGCCATTTGTTACTTGTTTTATGGTGGTTTTATTGTTCTTTTCTGTTTTTCTCTTGCTCTCTTGTGGTTTGATGTCTTTCTTTAATGATATGCTTTGATTCCTTTCTCTTTATTTTTGTGTGTGCCTGTTACAGGTTTTTGATTTGTAGTTACCATTGGATTCAGATGTAGCATCTTGTCCATATGATAGTCTGTATTAAGTTGATAGTCACTTAAGTTTGAACCCATTCTTTTTTTTTAAGCTTATTTTTATTTTTTGCAAGAGAGAGAGCAAGCAGGTTAGGGGCAGAGAGAGAGGGAGACAGAATCCCAAGCGCTAACAGCGCAGAGCCCAGTGCGGGGCTCAGACTCTTGAACCGTGAGATCATGATCTGAGCCGAAGTTGGACGCTCAACCGACTGAGCCACGCAGGTGCCCCTCCATCTCCTTCTCTTGAAATAGTGGCCTTAAGAAGAAAAGACCTCGTGGTGCCCTGTAGCACAGCGTCCCCTGTTGATCAGAACCAGGCATTTCATAGGTGTTTCCTCTGTGGGGTGGCATGCTGTCATGGCCCGGCCGTGTGTGCCTGCAGTCCAGTCTCCAGCGGTGGCCCACGCTGCCCGTTGTAGGTGCCCTGGACGGTTTGGTCCCTGTGCTGTTAAAGGGCCGTTCTGGGGCTGCCGTGGGCTTGTTGGGTGGTGCCAGCAGTCAGACCAGATACCTGTCCTCAGCCCGTCTGCTGGATCTTCAGTTGCACCAAACTTCGGGGTGCTCTCCCTGCCTTGCCCCTCAGAGGCTTTCCTTTGTGGGCAAGGCCTGAAGTCAAACAGATGTCTGCCCCAACGCATCTGCTGGGGCTGTAGTCCCACCGGTGTGTGTGGTTATTTCCCCCTCTCTATCGAGCAGGCATCACTTCAGAGTGGTGCTGGTCCCTGCTGGACCGTGTGCGGGCATGTCTGGGCAGGAGCTGTAGTGGGTTGGTTGGGCCTGGGCGAGTAGGTAGGTAGAGAGGTAGAGTGTGTTCAGGCTGATTACTCCAAGTGGCAGGTTATCTGAGCTGGAGGGGGGGGGGGGGAGTAGAGAAGTGGTGTCCACCAGCTCTTTTGTTCTTGGACGTGTCTCCTAAAGATCCCTGACCCTTCAGCACAGGTTCTGAGATTAGTAAATACATGTGCCTCTGTCCATTTCAAGCTCTGTTCAAACTGTTGTTTCTGTGCTGTATATCCTTGAACTTGTTTGTTAGGCTGGCTCTTTAAGGCCAGGGACTCAGTCTCCTGTTGCCCTCCCCTTTTGCCAGAGCTAAGTCAGCCACTTTTTAAAGTACCTGGAGTTAAGCCCTGCTGGTTTCCAAACCAGGTGTTATAGGCACTCCTCTTCCTTGAGCAGGTCTTCTGTGCCTAAGGTTCATGGTGTGAGGTCTGCTTCTCTTCCTTCTCCATACTTGTGGGGTGTTTCCCATTTGTGGTTACTCTCCCCGGGAGTTTGGTTCCCAATGTAGTCTCTGCCCCTCCTACCCTTTTTGATGTGTCCTGTCTGTGATTAGCTGTGGAAAATCTGTTCTCCCAGTATTCAGGTGGTTTTCTGAGTTACTTGCACTAATGTGGCTGTTATCTAGGTGTATCTTCCATTATTGATAATGAATTTTAAATTTCATTGTCCATAAGTATTGCTGGAATATGAAAATGCTAATATATTCACATAATTTCTATGGCTGCTTTCAGGCTGCAATAGCTGAGTCAAGTAGTCCTGACAGCTACCATATGTGACACTTCATCTCTTTTTTGCTCAGTGCACACTGTAAATGACAGTAACACTTATAAATCACGTGTTTCAAGTGCCACATGTTGCCATACAGTGACATTTTGTGTAATTTTTATTACTAGTGCATACCTATCATGTCAAAAGAAGAAAAGATGAGGAGAATAGGTTTTGAATATCATGCTTTTAAAATACATTGGAGTGGGAGTGCCTGGATGGCTCATTGGGTTAAGCGTCCGATTTTGACTCAGGTCATGATCTCATGGTTTGTGGGTTTGAGTCCCGCGTCGGGCTCCGTGCTGACAGCTCAGAGCCTGGGGCCTGCTTCAGATTCTATGTCTCCCTCTCTCTCTGTAACCTTGCCTGCTCATGCTCTGTCTCTCTCTCTCTCAAAAATAAATAAATATTTAAAAAAATTAAAATACATTGGAGTGTGGATTAATTTACTGGATTAGATGGAAAATTATTGTCTTAATTATGCAGTGACCCTATAGCAAAGCCAAAAAAATACAATAAAAGTTGACATTATCCAACTTAGTATTTATCATAGCATTCCCAACTCATTGAAATTAATAGAAAAATTGGAAAATTTAAGACCATATCTTCACAAAAATAAAAATGAAAATGAAGGTACAGCCAAAGTAAGTTTAGCTCTTTTTTTTTTAAATTTTTATTTTTTTTTAATGTTTTTTATTTTTGAGAGAGAGCGTAAGCAGGGGAGGGGCAGAGAGAGAGGGAGACACAGAATCTGAGGCAGGCTCCAGGCTCTGAGCTGTCAGCACAAAACCTGATATGTAGCTTTTTTTTGGTTTGATTTTTAATTTTTTTTTAATTTTTTTACTTATTTTTGAAGGAGAGAGAGAGCATGAGTGGGGGAGGAGCAGAGAGAGAGGGAGACACAGAATCTGAAACAGGCTCCAGGCTCTAAGCTATCAGCACAGAGCCTGTGTAGCTGTTTTTTGATGAACTGAGAAATGTAACAGTCCGGCTCAGTGTATTTGAGCAGTCAGTGTAGAGTGTGAAATGATTAGGAATTAATCCCTGTGAATAACATGTATGGGAGAACTTTAGGTGAAAAAGTTTTTATGAAGTTGCAAAAACACCAATCAGTACAACGTGAAGTAGAGTCCACTAAGGTGTGTTTTAACTGATAGCGACAAAAATACACCTGAAGCGGTAAAAGGCTTAGTTGGGCAGTTTATAAAACTAGCACACATGGAAGTGTTTAATGCCTGTAACCATTTTAAGTTTTTAGAAATAGAAGCTGGAATTCGTCACTTGCCAAACTCCATGGGTCTTTGATGTCTGAGCAGTCAGTGGTAAAGGTTTATTGTGAATTTTTTTTACATTGGGCTGAGATTGAAAATTTTTGAACTTGAAGAACCACCTTAACCACTGAATGAAGAACCACTTAGACCCTGAATGATTTGGTAGATAATTTTTGCTGTAGACTTAGTAATGTTTCCACATGAATTCAGTCACATCTACAAAACAATGCTTGTATGTGAAATTTACATATGGTCAAGTCATTTTGGTGACAACTAATGTTACTTGAATCACAATGTCAGGCTGCTTTTTTGTGTTTCCACTGCTGTCAAAAGTTACAAAGTAAGACCTGTTTTTCCAACAAAAATTAGCAGTAGGTATGTTTTCTGAGCTCATCCTGAGTTCTAATAGCATATTGCAGAACTTGATGCAATTGTAAAGGAGATGTCCACATTTCATAATCCATTTAATTGTGCAAATGAAGAATGCTTTCGCCCTACCTTCAATTGAAAATGATTAATCTACCATGTATTGACATGTTAAATGGCAAACATCAGAAGAGTCTGGTAGACTTGTGTACTTACCTACTAGTTGATGACTGACTGTATTCAATTAAAATCATGTGCTCATGGATTGATATCACTACTTGTATGAAAAGACATTTCAAATATGAATATGTAAGATCTCATTACAGGACAGCATTAATGGAAGAAACTTTACAATCGATTTTGATGATAGGGAACACTAAGCCCCAGTTAAGCAAAAATGTTATCCTCATAAGAAAAATTCCATTCTCTTTAGTGGAAAATTGGTGCTCACTCTTCATTACTGTTATATTTAGAATTTTTAAATAGTAAAATTTATGATCATTTTTCTCTCTGCATTAATTACCCTTTTTATATTTGTGTACGTATGATACTTTAACATCTTGAGGCCTTGCTGACCCTGGAAGGACTCTCCCTCCCAAGGCCAGGCAATTTCTAGAGAATCTTAAGGATTCACCTGTTTAGTATGCCTTTGACTTGCAGACCAACCAGTCCATAGCCAGTACCCCCTGACATCTTTATGGAGCTCTTATACTCTGGGCCACTATTCCCCTGCCCTACTTATGCCGGACCCAGGAAGAGATAACTAGAGACAGCCCCTACATCCAAGTAAAGAGAAAATAGTCTATTAGCTTTATTTTTAGAGCAGAAATAATTTCATGTTTATTAACTTTTTGCATTTTACCAAGTACTAAGAAAACAGAGAAGTTAGAAGAAATTATTCCTGTCTTCAGTTTGGAGAATAAAATGCATATATAGAAGAGAAGGTGAAACAATTATTTTTTTGGCTATTGAGAATCCAGTTTTTATTTCATGTAGTTATTGCTTGTAGTCTTTTTTTTTTTTTTCAAGACTTTATTTTTAATTAATCTCTACACCCAACACAGGGCTTGAACTCAGAATTGCAAGGTCAAGAGTCCCATGCTCCACCAGCTGAGCTAGCCATGCACCCCAGCTTACCGTCTTTATCTGCAACTTCGTGGAGATACCATGATGAATGTAATTTTAGCTGTGATAGTATGGTTTGCATTAATTCTATTTATTTATTTATTTATTTTTTGAGAGAGCAAGCAAGCAGGGTGAGGGGAGAGGGAGAGAATCTCAAGCAGGCTCCACGCCCGGCACAGAGCCTGACAAGGGGCTCAATCTCATGGCCATGAGATCATGACCTGAGCCGAAATCAAGAGTGTGACGCTTAACCTGCTGAGCCCCTGAGGTGCCCCTGGCTTGTATTAAGTATACTGAGTAAACACTGACCTGATCCAAGTGATTTAAGTTATCATCTCCATTTGTATAATTTAGAACATGAATTAATGTTTTAGCTTATGAATTTTAAAATACATATAGGATCGTAAGTGGAGTTTATGAAAAATAAATGTTCTGTTTCAGAGTATTTTTAGGTTCATAGCAAAAGTGAGGGGAAGGTATAGAGATTTCCTTTATACTTCCTTCCCCAGCACATGCACAACTCTCCCCATTATCAACATCCCCCACCAAGGTGGTACATTTCTTATGATTGGTGAACTTACATTCATACATCATCATCACCTAGAGTCCATAGTGTACATTTATGGTACATTCTTGGTATTGTATGTTCTGTGAGTTTGGACAAACACATAATGATGTATATCTGCCAGTGTATCTACAGGGTAGTTTCAGTGCTTCAAAAATCTCTCCTCCACCTATGATCCCTTTTCCTGTAACCCTTTGCAAATAGTGATCTCTTTGATTGTCTTCCCAATTTTGCCTTTTGCAGAATGTCCTGTAATTGGAATCCTATGGTATATCGTTTTTTTCAGATTGGTTTCTTTCACTTAGTAATATGCATTTAAGGTTTCTTCATGTCTTTTCCTGGCTTGATAACTTATCTCTGTAGCACTGAGTAATATGTTCTTGTTTGGATATATCACAGTTTTTGTATCCATTCACTTACTGAAGAACATCTTAGTTGCATCCAGGTTTTGGCAGTTATTAATAAAACTGCTATAAACATCTGTTTGCAGGTTTCTATATGGGTTTATGTTTTCAGCTCCTTTGGGTAAATACCAAAAAGTGTGATTGCTGGACTGCATGGTAGAAGTATGTGTAGTTTTGAAAGAAACTGACAAACTGCCTTACATGGTGAGTGTTCTCTTTTGTATTCCTGTCTACAGTGACTGAGAGTTCCTGTTGGTCCGTATCTTCATTGGGTGGTGGTAATGTTTTGGATTTTGGCTATTCTAATAGGTGTATGGTGGTACCTCATTGTTTTAATTTGCATTTTCCTGATGACATACGATGCGGGGCATCTTTTCGAATGCTTATTTGTCATCTGTATGTTTTTGATGATGTGTCTGTTAAGGTGTTTGGCCCATTTTTGTTTTTTTAAGTGGGCTTCATGCCCAGTGTGGAACCCAGTGTGGAGCTTGAACTCATAACTCTTAAAGACCTGAGCTGAGATCAGGAGTCACTGGATGCTTAACTGGCTGAGCCACCCAGGCACCCCGTGAACTTTTTGAGTAGTTTGTTTACTTTGAATAACAGTCCTTTCTGACAAATGTCTTGTGCAAATACTTTGTCCCAGTTTGCAGCTTGTGTTTTAATTCTTCTGACAGGTCTTCTGGTAGAGCATACATTTTTAACGTTAATGAAATCCATCTTATCTCTTCTTTTGTATCATGCCTTTGGTGTTGTATCTAAACATTATTGCCAAACCCAAGTTCATCTAGATTTTCTCTTATGTTATCTTTTAGGAGTTTTGTGGTTTTAAGAATTAGATTTTTTTTAAGTTTTAACTTTTAAGTTGTAAGGGTGATACATGCTTGATGAAAAAAGCCTAAGAAACACAAAATAATAATTCTGCCATTCAGAGATAATTACTACATTTTACTTACGTCTTTATATCTTTTTTATGGACATTTGCAAATACTCTTACATTTAATAGCATTTAGAATTTGAAAGTTAATTGAAGTTTATTTATTTTTAAATACAAAGTGATATTACTATAAGTGACTGCTAATGTCATTTGTTGATGGGGGGCATATTTGATAAATCTGTGAGTTTAATAAATAGAGGATTATCTAAAACATTATACAAAGCTATCATACAGTTTTGTAATCTGCTTTTTTGATATATCATTATATCATGAACTCTGTCTCACTTCAGCATGCCTCTGTAACTTGATTATAACTTCAGATGAGTGGATTTTTAAGTTGATCAATAAGTTTAAGACTTTTCATATTTTTCTCCAAAATTTTGACCTTAATTTACACATTACTTTGCAGTTTTTTTTTTTCCACTTAGTATATTACAACTGTCCTTCCAGAGGAATATATATACTTCTGGCTTACTAAGTTTAGTATTTGTGTAATACTTCATAGTGTGGAAGTTTCTTATTTACTTTGTTAAACTCTTTTTGATGGATTTTTGGCAAGTACAGACAGTGCTACAGTAATTTTATACATATATCCTTTTTGTATTGGTACATTTATTTCTTTAGGGCAGTTTCCCCTATGTAGTATTGCCAGGTCAAAGAATATAGCTTTATTCTTTTTAATAAATGTTGCCAAATTATTTTTCACCAAAATTGTATCAGTTCCAGAGTTCCTCGTAAGTGTTCATAAGATTTCTTTTTTCCTGCATTTATGTCTAAATTAGATTGATGAAAAATGGTCTTGTTGGTTTCACTTGTTTCCTTGATAGTGAGGTTCAGCATCTTTTCATGTATGAATTGGCCCTTTGCAGTTCTATTTCTGCAGGTTGCCTGTGTTTGTCCAGTTTTCAAACCTAGAATATTCCATGTCTGTTTGCTTGTTCTCTTCACTCTAGCTCCAGTGCCGAAAGCATTTTCGGGACATGGTAGGTATTCACATATTAAACGAAGTAAATAATATCTGAACATTCTATTCTGAGCCATAGTAAAGGATCTCCTATCTAGGTGTAGGATTCTTAGATTTGGGATTCTTTTTTTTCTAGCCATGTAATACTGTTCCAGGGCCTTCTGGTTTCTAGTGTCACTGGTGAGAGAAGTCTAGTGCTAATCTGTTCTCTGTCCTTTGTAGGCAACTGATCTTTTTCTCTGTATGATTTTTCTCTTTATGATTGAAATTCAGTTGTTTCTGCTTGTTACCTGTAGATATAGATCCTTTTTCATTAAACCATCTCCCTCTCTCCCCCCTGCTCACCCCCATATTAAACCCGAATCTTAGCTCTAGTATTTCTACAGCTAGGGAAGTTTTCTTCTATTACTTTCTAAAGAATAAATTAGAGTTTGTTCTTCAAGTCTCTTATCTTTCAATAATGACTTTTATCTCTTTATGTTTTGTGTCATGGAATTGTTTCCATTTGATCTTCTGGAATAAAAGGTTTAGCTTCCATAAAGGTTATTCTTTATTATTTGTTCTTTATGTTCTAATGGTATCTCCTGAAAGTCCTTAATTTTTTCTTATTATAATTTGCTTGCATTCTTGTCTCTCATCTGTGTGGCGCATCAGTAGGATCCATATATTTTAGCTGTTTCATTTGTTACTGAGCCTCCAGTAGAAATGGTACTTTTGTTGTGTTTCATTAGTTACCCACAGAGGTGAGGCTTTCATGTGGGTCTCTAAGAATGCAGACCAGCAGATAGATGGTCGCTAAAATGGCAGTTGGCAGAGGCAGACAAGCTTATAAGCTCTTGTGCTCTGTTGAGGCTTAGGATGAGTCTCCTCTACTCTCAGGAGGTTTCTCTGAGTGGAAGGGCCCTAAGCTAAAAGCTTCTCCAGACCGGGAGGTGTGGGAGCAGTTCGATTCACCACTGCAGCCACTACTGTAAGCCTACTGAAGTCAGAGTTGCATGGACAGCCCTGTCAGTGTCTATTTCCAGGAGCAGTCACATTCATTCAGCCTTTTTCAGAGGGGGTTCTGCTTTTTAAGTTACTTAGAGAACTTTGAAATCCTGGATCTTGGCCCAGTGCCTCGAGGAGTGGCAAAGCAAAACTTTCCCTTTGCTTGGTCCCTTACCACATATTCTATCCCATGGGAATTCAAGAGAGCTTGATGACTCAGTCTCCACACTCATCCAGCACACGTTTTGGCAATTGTCTTCTGAGAAGAGGAGGAGAGATTAGGAATGTGGGCCCAGTTTTTCCATTTTAACAGAATCCGAAAGCTACCTTTTTAAAGTTCTTATTTATTTATTTTGAGAGAGAGCGCGAGTAGCGAGGGGTGGGAGCTTGGAGAGGATCCCAAGCAGGCTCCTTGCCATCAACACGGAGCCTGATGTGGGGCTCAAACTCATGAACTCGGAGATAATGACATGAGCTGAAACCAAGAGTTGGACGTTTAACTACCTGAGCCACTCAGGCACCCCCGAAAGCTAACTTAAACCATATCTACCTGGTGTCCAATTTTTTGATTGCCTCTGCCTGCAAAAGAGGTTATTTTTAATTTTCATTTCTGACATTGTAGTGTAGACTGAAATACATGGAAAGAACCATTAGTCATATGGTACTAGTTGAGAAAGGCCACGGATACTTTTGTGATCTGTTCAGTAAGGCATTCACTCTTTGCAAATAACCATATGTACTAAAAGATAATCTATCAAGGTGCATTTAAAAGTAATATTAAGAGGTGCCTGGGTGGTTCAGTTGGTTGAGTATCCAACTCTTGATTTTAGCTCAGGTCATGATATCACAGTTCGTGGAATCAAGTTCTGCTTTGGGCTCCTTGCTGACATCATGGAGCCTGCTTGGGATTTTCTCTTTCTCTCTCTCTCTCTCTCTCTCTCTCTCTCTCTGCCCCTCCCCCACTTATACACATGTGTTCTCTCTCTCTCTCTCTCAAAATAAACTTAAAAATAATGTTAAGGAATTGTATACTGTCATACAATGGGTATTGAGTAAGTGAACTTTCTAGGTAACCAGACTTTGGATTCTGAAGCTTTAGTAATTTTGATGGTCCTTTTCCTTGAATGCATTATACATTTTATTAGCTTCTTACATGAAATGCATTGATTATAAATTAACTATTGAAGATTCAGAGTTATTATGGTAGCAAATTTTGGGGATATCTAGTGTGGGCTATGCACTGTTGTGTTTTATGTCTCTTAAAATCAATTCTTCATCACAGTGCACTAAAGGTAGATAATATTTTTTCCCATCATAAATCTGAACAAACTAGGAGAGATGAAGTAACCTGCCCAAGATTACAGAGGTACATCCTATATCTAAGATCATATTTCTGGTAATGGAATTCTAAGCCATGAGGCCTGGTTCTAGAGTTCTAGAGTCTTAATAATTTTGCTTTACTGCCTTTCACTATTAGCATGATTGTTTAATCCTACTAGCTATTGTGGAATGAAGCTGAATCTAGGAGATACTTTGAAACTTACTTTTATAAAATGTCATTGATAGAATGTGTAGGGAAGGATATGCAATTGTATGGTCTAGAGCAATACAACATAATTCTCTTTCTGCAAATTAAGTCAGGGCCAAAGCAGCCACCCTGTGTATTTTTCTTACTGCCTGACCTTCCCTACTCAAGTTTTGTCATCGTGTGCTCTCACTCATCAGTTACTACAACATTCTATTTCTGTATCATCATCTCTACCATAGTCACGTCCTTATCAACTGGTACCTTGAAAAGAAATCTCACTGGCTTTTTCAATGGGCTGTGGGAAAGAAAATCCTTTACCATTTTAAGAATTGCTCTATAGTGATTTTTGGGAGAGTATTTTCTCTCTCAAAAGTAGAATACCATTTTTGTTGACATGGTACCTGGCCATAATTATCCCTCAGATTTTCCTCAGTTTTAGGCTATTAATAGATGGCCAGGTGTAGGGAGCATTGAAATCAATTTTAAGTACTGTCTCATCTTTGGGACTCTGACAGATAGGAGCACCAGTGTATTTAAGCATATGTGTAAATATTTCTATTGCAACTTAAAATAAGAAAAAACACTGGAGTCCTTTGAGTCTGCATTCCCATCCAGTCACCAAGATGGTGCTGAGTCCTGTCTTTAGTTTGCTGCCATGATTTTCTCTTTATTCTCATTGCCATGACCTTAGTACAGGTCTTTTTGTATCTTGTCTAGATTGCCTAGAGCTTAAAACTTCTAGCTATTCTTTTTTCTCCACTTAAAGTGCATCCTGATTATAGCTACTTCCAAATCAAGGCTTTTATATTATTTTCAAACTGTTCAGTGGCTTCCCGTTGCATTCAAAATGTGTTCCAAACTGTTTAGCCTAGTACTCAGGATCTACTGTGATCTGGCCCCAGCCTGCCGTTCCAAACTGTTTTCCACTGCTACTTGCAGTGTTATTCCCCTTCATACCCAGCTCAATGGATGTATAGCTTGTATGTTAGGATGTATGTTAGTATGTAGTATGTATTATGTTAGTGTAACATGAGTTAGAATCTACTTATTTGTGAATAAGAGAAAAATAACTTAACTTAGAATTCCTTGTTTTATTTTGATTTCTTTTTCCCTTCCACCATGTTAATATATTGAGTACCCAAATAACAGCTGAAAGCACAGTATTCTGAGATAGAGCATATTGCCGAGGAGCACAGGCCTGCACGTAGTACCTACTTGCCTCATTTTTTCCTTTCATGCTGGTGTGACCAGACTCTGGTTTGGAAGTGATCGTGGTGCAGCTCTGCTGGATATCTTTGAAATTTGCTCTCAACTCCATAACTTGATATTCTTAGCCTTTCCTTAAACCACACTATTTTTGTTCGGATTATTATTCTTATGTAATATTTATTGAATCATTATCTCAGACCTTAGTGCTTTAAAACAACCATTTATTTACTTGTGTTCTGTGACTTGCTCTTTATTTAGTCAAGAAGTTCTCCTGGTTTCCCCTGGGGTCACTGATAGGCTACCACAGCACTTACCTGGCCGCTCTCTGGTGCCTAATGGTCCAAATGTTTCTGTCCCTATCTGGACTGGAAATGTCCACCTCGATTTCCTTTGTGATCTCTTATTCTCCAGGAGGCTACATGAAGCTTTTTATGTGATGGTGGAAGCTTTTCCAGAGAGCAAAAGTTTCTGCTACAAATCCAACCATCACTTTCTTTTTCCTAGATAGCTTTATTGAGGTACAGTTTACCTACAGTAAATGCGCGTTTGAAGTGTACAATTTGATAAATTTTGAAACCATCACTAAATTAAGATAGTGAACAGATCATCATTCCTACAAGTTTCCTTGTACCTTTTTGTAATTCCCTCCTAATGCTGTGATCCACCTTCCTTCAACCCCTGATTTGCTCTGTAGAAAAGCCACATTGGTTTGACTGACCATTCATCTCTTGATGGGCATTTGAGTTGTTTTCAGTTTTTGACTATTACAGGCAACGCTCTTAGGAACATTCATGTATGTACAAATACCTTTATGGGCATGTATTTCCGTTTATCTTGGGTCAGTACTGAGTGGAACGGCTAAATAATGAAGTAGGTGAATGTTTAACTTTCTAAGGAAATGTCACACTTTTTTTGAAGTTGTACCGTTTTATGTTCTTACCAGCAGCGTGTATGAGAGTTCTCATTCCCCTTTGCCAACCTATGGTATGGTATGATTTTTTAGTTGTAGCCATTCTCACGGATGTGCATTATAAGTTTAATTTGTATCTCTCTAATGAAAAATGATATTGAACATCTCTTTATTGGCCTTGTATGTCTTCTTTGGTAAAGTGTGTATTCAGATCAATTGCTCATTTTATTGATTTGGTTCTTTGCTTTTTTTATTGTCAGAGTCCTAGAGTTCTTAATGCATTTTGGGTACACATCCTGTAGTACGTATATACTGTATAAAGAATTTCTCTCTTAACAGTGTTTTTTGAATGAAGTACTTAATTTTGATGAAGTCCAGTTTATCAGTTTTGTATTTTATGCTTCATATCTTGTTTTTATATCTTCTTCTAGAGGTTTTATTATTTAGGTTTTAGATTTAAGTCTGTGATGTATTTTGAGTTAATTTTTGTACGTGGTGCAACATATGAATCCAAGTTGAATTTTTGCAGTTTGTTGAAAAGGTTCTTGCTTCTATACTACCTTTCTTTGCATCTTTTTCAAAAATAAGTTGCCCACATATATCTGTGTTTTTGTCTGTATTTGCTCCTATCCTGTGATGTGTTTATTTGCCTGCCCTTATATTAATTCAGCATCATTTTGATTACTTCAGGTTTGTAGTAATTTTTGAAGTCAGTGTTAATTTTCCAACTTTGTTCTTTGTTTTCAAAGTTGCTTTCACCATTGTAGGACCTTCTGTTTCCATATGAATTTTAGAATAACCTTGTCAGTTTTGATGAAAGTGCCTGCTGAGATTTTGATTGAGATTGCATTGAATCTGTGGACCCATTTGGACAGAGTTCTCGTCATAGCAGTAGTGAGTCTTTTGACCTACAAACAAGATAAATCTCTTCATTTATTTAGATATTTTTAACTTCAGTGTTTTGTTAGTGTACAGCTGTTTCACATCTTTGGTAGATTTTTTCTTGAGTATTTCATATTTTTGATCCTATTGAGAAAACATGTTAATTTTCTGGTTCTTTACATATATAGAAATGCAGTTGATTTTTGTATATTGATCTTGTGTATTCCAGTCATGTTCAACTTACTCTGGTTCATTTTTGGTACTTTCCATCAGATTTTTCTACATAGATGATGATGTCAAAGGACAGTTTTCCCTTTTCCTTTCTAATTTAGATACCTTTTATTTCTTTTGCTTGCCTGATTTTACTGATTAGATTGTACATTACAGTGTTGAACAGAAGAAAAACATTCAGTCTTTCACTATTAAGAATGATATTATAGGTATTTTGCAGATCTCCTTTATCAAGTTGTGGAAGTTTTCCCTTTCTTGCTAATTTTCTGACAGTTTTTAATCAGGATGCTTTGTAGGATGTTTAATGCTTTTTCTGCATTTGAGACTATTATTTTTCTTTTTTGGTTTATTAATATGGTAAAATACATTTGATGATTTTTTTCAATGTTAGATCAACCTTGCATTTCTGAATAAACCTCATTTGCTTACGATGTATTTTCCTGATAATATATTGCTAGATTTAATGTGCTAAAATTTTGTTTAGAAGTTTTACATCTATGTTAATAAGAGGTGCTGGTCACTAGATTATTTTCTTATAATGTCTTTAGTTTTGGGATGAGGGTAATGCTGGCCTCATAAAATGAGATGAGAAGTGTCCCTCTTTGGTTTCCTAGAAGATTTTGTGTTGAATTGTTATTTCTTAAATATTTGGTAGAATTCACCAGTGATACCATCTGAGCCTAGAAAGGATTTTAGTTAAAATTTAAGTTTCTTGAATACATAGTAGGCTTATGCAAGGTGCTTGTATTGGCAGTTTGTGTCTTCCTAGGAAGTTGTCTATTTGATAAAATAGACATACAGTTGTAAATTTTTTGTTACAGTTTTTCATTGTGCTCCATCATTATTTTAATATCTCTAGAATCTGTAGTGATGTCACCTCTCTCATTTCTGATAGTGGTTATCTTTTTTTTTTCCCCCATGACCAATATGACTAGAGGTGTATAAGTGTTAATGATCTTATTTTTTCTTAATGTTTATTTCTTTTGAAAGAGAGCAAGTCGGGGGCGGGTGGAGAGAATGTTTAAGCAGGTTCTGCGCTGTCAGCAGAGAGCCCAAAGTGGGGCTCAGTCCCACGACTGTGAGATCATGACCTGAGACACAATCAAGAGTCAGACGCTTAACTGACTGAGCCACCCAGGCACCCCTAATGATCTTATTTTTAAAAAACACCAAATTTGGTTTCATTGAGTTTATTTTTGTTTTCTATTTCATTGATTTCCACTCTGATCTCTATTATTTGCTTTTTTTTTTTTAAGTTGAATTTCATTTGCTCATCTGTTTCTAGTTTAGGCAAAGGCTGATGTCACTGATTTGTGATTTTTCTTTTTTTCTAATACAGCTTTTTAAAGCTCTAAAATTTCCCCTTAAGTACTGTTATGGCAACATCCCATAAATTTTAGTATACTGTGTTTTTTAAGTTTCCTTTTTTATGTCTTTGATCTATGAATTATTTAGTTTCAAAATGTTAGAGAGTTTTCCAGAAATCTGTTACAAATTTCTAATTTAATTCTACTGAGGTCAAGGAACATCTGTTGTGCATATTTGATTTTTGCATATGGTAAAACCACAACATAGATTGGTCTTGTTCTTGTTGAAAATGGAGTTACTTTTTGAAGAAGTGTAACTGAAACAAATAAAATTTGGATTAAATAAATGCAGCTGCTTTTTCTGACTTCTACCCGTACCCTTGGGGACTCTGTTTACTTGTAGATTAGGCCACTTGAAGTTGTCCCACAGTTCACCAGTGCTCTTTCAGTTTTATTTTGGGTTTGTTTGTGTTTCATTTGGATAATCTTTACTGCTCTGCTTTTATGATCAGTGAATTTTTCTTGCAAGTTAGTCATATCCAGTATATTTTTAGCCTCATATTTTAGTTTTTATCTCACATTCCTGTATTCATATCCAGTATATTTTTAGTCTCATGTTTTATTTTTTATCTCTCAAATATGGTTTCTATATTCCCTAGCCATTTGAACGTGTGGAATATAGTTATAACTGTTTTGATGCCCCTCTACTAATTCTCACATTTAATTGAATTCTGGATCATTCTTGATTGGTTGTTTTTTCTTCTCATTATGTCTCTTGTTTTTCTGCTGATCTGCATATGTGGTAATCTTTGATTGGATCGTCAGACTTTGATTTTTTACTTTGTTATGTGCTGGATATTTTTGTGGTCCTATAAATCAAGTTTTGGTCTGGGATGAAGTATTGATTACTTGGAGACAGTATATGTCCGTGTCTTATTTTATGCTTCGTAATGCGGGTTTTGAACAGTGCTCAATCTAAAGGTAATTATCCCCTACTACTAAGGGAATACCTTCCTAGGATTGCCACAGGAATACCTGAGGACCACATCCCTGAGTGTTCTAGTCAATTCCCTGTGAATTACGAGTTCTTCGGTCTGTGAATTACATTCTTCCCTGTGAATTATGAGTTCTTCAGTCTGTGAGACAGGCACTGTTCTCAGGACTGTTTGAGCACCATACACATTTTCTTTACTGACTAATCCTTTTGGTTGTGTTCTCTCCTACCTCGAGTAGTTTCCTCACATGCATGTGTGTGGTACTCTTGGATTTTGTCTGTGCACAGCTCTCTCCTGTCTGGTACTCTTCTGTATACATTGTTTGCCCATGTTCCTCTTGGGCTCTCAGCTTCATTCCTCAAGTCAGGGAGTCTGCCAGGCTCTGCCTTAGTCCCTCTTCTCACTGCTGTGCCCTGGAAACTTTCCCAAGGGAGTAAGCTGGGGCAATTACAGGACTCCTATCAGTTTTTCATCTCTCAGGGATCCCTGGCCTTCATTGCTTCATGTTGGTGTTTCAAAAACCATTCTTCTATTTTGTCCAGGTTTTTGTTTTGTTTTCAGATGAGAGCATAAATTGGCTTCAGTTTAAACCATCCTGGTTGGAAGCAGAAGACTTTTTTTTTTTTTTTTTTTTAATTAGTGCTCTGTTATAAAAGTGTAGTAGTAAGTATGTATTAGGGATAATTTTTGATGACTTCATGTCAAAAGAGTCGTCACCGATTTTTGAGTGTGTGTGATTGATATATATAGCTGTTTTTAATCATTTCCCATTTAAATAGATTAATGTATCTGAATGTATAGAGTCTGAAAGATTATACAGAAATGTTAAGTAGTTATTCTTTGTGGTAGGATTTGGGTGATTAATTATATGTATTTGAACATGTATAATTAATCTAAAAACAGTAAACAATGTTTACAAACCAGTGTAAAGAATTGAAAAGTGCTACTCTGTTAGTTCAGCCTTATTTGAACCCTAACATGACAGATGTTGGGATAGAAGATACATCTCTAAAATCATCAAATCCTTATCTCTTAATTATCATAGATATCTTTGTGATGCATCATTGGAGCTAGATGCATGAATCTGTCCTATTCTTCATGATAAAAATGGTATGTCCTAAGGAGGAATTGCACAATGACTTGAATTCTGAAGCATGTGGTGAATTCATGTCCAATAGAGGCATTGGATAGTAGAGGAAGGTATTGGAATTGCTTCCTGCAGGTGAAGCATTAGTTGCATCTAACAGTTGATTTGTATCATGATGCAGTTGGATTTAAAATATAAAATTACTTTTATTTATGTCATGCAGTCATAAAATAATTTTTAAAATATTTTTAATTGTAAGTAGCAAGGGGAAATTTCCCAAATGCCCAACAAAGCAATGACAGACAAAGCAAAATACAAACAAGCAATTAATAATGGTGATGGCATCAACCACACTGCCACCTCCAGATTTCACACTCTTCTCTTAAACTGTGGAATTATCTGAGGTTGTTTGCAGAGCTTTTTAAATCTCCATTTACAGTTTGCAATTGAAAAAAGAAGATGATACTTCTCTGACTGAATGTTCATACTGACTGAATTTTTGATGCATTGTTAATATCCTTTGCAATTGTTTCCAGTTCTTTTAAGTGGTGTTATTAGAGACAAGTCTGTTCCATTCTCCACTTAAGTAGTGACTTCTTTCTTTTATCCTCTTGATAGCCTTTATTCTTATGTATCTGTGACCCTTATTCCTGGGTATACTAAAGAAAGAGACTTGAGGACTTGCCATTCAAGTTGCCTACAAAAATTGTTTGGCCTCTGTAATGACAACCACAGAATCCAGTAGTGTGCCTTGGAGAAAGAAGAAAAAAAAAAAAAAGATATGGGATGATACCAGGAAAGAGAACTCCGAGTTTCTTTATTTTGTCTTTTCATTTTCTTAGAAAAAATTAGTTCGCGCACCGTGTGTGTGTGTGTGTGTGTGTGTGTGTGTGTGTGTGTGTGAGAGAGAGAGAGAGAGAGAGAGAGAGAGAGAGACAGAGAGAGAGAGAAAGAAACGTGTGCGTGTGTGAGAGGGAAAGAGAATGTGTATCCGTACTGTAAGTAGATATTGGGACTGTTGCCTATAGATTAAGCAGTTGTAGTATGCTCATTGGCAGTATTTTGAAGGTGGGAAGAGAAAGGCCATCATAATACTGCATAATAACAGATTGGGTATAGTTTACAATGAAGATGCTACTTTTTAAGGATGATCATTTATTACCAGAACTTTTTAGATTGTTCAAAGGCAGAACTTGTTCAAAGGAAGACTGTTAAAGAAAAGGTCAGTGAGATCTGGAACTATATAGCATTTAATATACATGCGAAGCTATAGATACTTAGTAAGATTGATACAGAATACTAGAAGAGTAAATCAAGCCATTTATAATTTCATCTAGTATATCACATGTATAAAATTTTCTAAATGCTGTTGCAAATGATGCTATATTTTCCCTGGCATTATAGTCTCCTAAGCACTTGTTAAAATTCCAAGTATATTATTAGCATTTGATATTCTGAAATGTTGAACTTCTGACCTTGAGTGACTGATACTCCAGACAGCATTTGCATGTTATTCATCTCAGTGCTAGACCCAAATTATTTTACTTTTCTAGCCCATATAAGGTAGTAGTAGAGCTTACAAATTTTAAAGAATTACTGATCTGTGTGGGGGTTATGATGTCTGATGTAGTTTGATTTGAATCTGTTTTCCTTTGATCCCATATTCTGCACATTTGAAGAATGTAAAATTGCCCGTGAGGAACTAGGATGATCTCAGCCTCTTTTCTTTTGTGTCCCAATATATTGAACTCTAGAGTTTTGGTATATATTATGAAATAGGAAAGTTCATAGCTTAAAAATAAAACAGAACACATTGCTGAAGAAATTGTTTTTCCTCTGGTGTTCCTTTAAGTGAAGAACAGAAGCAAGTACTGGAAAAAAATTTGAAAACTTGGATAATTTTTTTTTTCAGTTTTCTTTGTTCTACTTTGGGTAAAAGCCCACCTGCTTCTAAAATGATAAAGAGTTCAGTATTGGGGCGCCTGGGTGGTTGAGTCAGTTAAGCATCCAACTTCAGCTCAGGTCATGATCTCACCATTCGTGAGTTCGAGCCTCGCATTGGGCTCTGTGCTAATGGCTCAGAGCCTGGAGCCTGCTTCGGATTCTGTGTCTCCCTCTCTCTCTGCTCCTCCCCCACTCATGCTGTGTCTCTCTCTCACTGTCTCTCCTTCAAAGATAAAAAAAAAAAAAAAAAAAAAAAAAAGCTCAGTATTAGCATGTAGTAGTTGGGTCCAAGCAGTTGCCACTTTTCTCAGGCCTGAAAATGTTTGGTTAGAAACGGTATATTTGTACACTTAAATGTGTAGTGGTTGTTTGAGCTTCACAATTCACAGATGTGTGCCATAATCAGACAATGTTTTAATACAATTTATCTTTTAATACCGTTTTCTTAGAAAAATTAACTGATCTTCAAATTTGGAAACTGAAGATTTGCTCTGTTTTTCTTCTGTGTCTTGGTATATTTTATAGCAAATCAGAAGCCAGTCGATTGATTTTGAAATAGGTAAATATGTCATTTTGAAGTTATGTTGTGTAAACTTTGAGTTGAGTGAAGGATTTTCTACTGTTATTTGGTGACATTGTTGCTTTAAAAATTAGAAAAATTAGTTGCCATGTTGCTGAGTTCAAAAAGGTCTGTATATTTTGCAAAATAATCATCTGCTATTGAATAGTATAATTTAATTTTAGAGTATTAATGTCTGCAACATAGTATGAACTGTTGATTTCAGTGACATCTATGAAATATTAAAATATAAAAACTCTTCATGGGTTACGTTAAACAAGATGGGTTGTATTAAAGTCTTTTTGTTTTAATTGGATAGTTAGACTATAGCTCTTCAGAAGAGGGTTCCCAAGAGTGAAGTGTTTTCAAAGTAAGAATATATAAAAATGAAATACAAGGTTTTAGTCATAGCCTTACCCTTTAATTCATGGCAAATAAAATTTATCTTTCAGACTGCATATGGCTACATCTTGTTTTTTCATATTACATCTACAAGAGGGGACAAGTACCTTTATGAACCAGTGTATCCCAAGTAAGTTTGTTGTCTTTCATTCTTTTAACAATTGACTTGCATACTTTATATTCATAAAAAACATTCCAGTTTTGCATTGTCTGAAGTGAATAAAATAAAGCCAAGTCAGTATTTTAAAAATAGTATGTCAAAAATTTCCAGGTCTCCTCTAACTATCATTACTTGAATAAAGAATTCTGTAACTAAGTAATTAGTTACTTGGGAATCTTGGGTGAATGTACTGTATCTCTTCTTGGACATTCAGGATCACTACTAATATAGTCTAGCATTCTCCAGGCCTTGTTAGGGGGGAGCTAAAACATCAGGAGGGAAAGAAATGAAATGTCAATATAAGTTACTGACACTCCTGTAGTGTTTTATACCTGCAGAGAAAAAAAGTGTACCCCAAGCAGGGGTTACCTCTTGGTTAGAACTTGATCTTTAAGCCATGTTGTTGTGTATGTTTTGCATTTTTTTTCCTTAAAATTTTTGCTTTACTTTTGAAATAAAAGAACATTTTATTGAAAGAACTTTTGAAATAAAAGAACATCCTAATTTTAAAGCAAAAGATCAAACCATTAAAGCTGGATGAATATATAAGTGAATACTTACCACACTTCTAGATGGTAGGAGATGGCCAGAATTTATTAGGTATATAAGAAATTAGACAGAAAATACATTTTAATATATGAAAGTTTAAATTTCTCAAAATTAACAGGAAAAAAAGAACAGCGTTAAAAGTAACAAACTGGAGGAAGTTTTTTCAGTAAATAGGGCCTAGGCTTTCTATCTTTATATTTTCATAAAATATTATAGTTTATGTAATTTTATGTATAAAATGTATCTTATATTTTAAGGAGACAAATTGCTAAGAAACCCAAAGATTTCAAAAGATAAATAGGTAAAAGTAATAAGAGGAAATATAACTAACAAACACAAAAGAAACTTGTGTTAATTAGTAGCTCAAACTAAATACTAGTAACTCAAAACATTAAAAACAAATCTTTTAGAAACATACAGTTTTCATATGTAAAGATAGTTTTTGGTTTTTTAAAAATTACTGCTCTGCCAGTAGAGGAATAATAAAATGTGTTCTTAGAAGCTTCTGATAGTAGATCTACGCAAAAGTGTGATAATAGAGAGTTTTGGTGTGGAAGGTAACTGTGGTACATTCTTCTCAAATAATATATAATCATTAAATGTAATATTTCAAAACATTTATAAACTTGGGAACCTGATCATATTACGCTGAGTAGAGAAACGAGTCACATAAAATTATACATGTAATGTGACTGCAACTTTGCAAAACAAAACAAAAATTATCTTAAAAAAAGCTAGAGCAATATATGTGTATAGTAATTGCTCCTAAATGGTAGAACTTTAGTGAGTTTTCACCTTCTTTCAGCTTTTGAATTTTCCAAGAGTTTTGATTTACATACAGTATATTCATTATGGTTTAAAAGTTTCAATGTATTTGAAAAATGTATAAACAAGGCAAAATTTTATTTAAAAAATTGTGTTATGAAAGTTGGTCAATACTGGTTAAAATTCTTGAGAATACACTTTGGGAGAGGGAAATGTAGGCCATGTAGAATGTAACTCAGATCCCTTTAGCATAGATTTTAAGGAACTATCTATGTTTCTGATTCCATAAGCCATCTATTTTTGTACTATAGTATTAGTTGAGGTGTAAGTTGACTTTTGGAAATCTTTTGTAAAGTACAGAAATTCTTTAAATGATGGAATTTAATTTGATTTTTTCAATAAAAAATTTTAATGCAAAAACTCTTTTGGTATATAAATTGTACTACTGTTTAACGTGTTATGGATATTTTGATAGGATGTATTTAGAAATTTTAAATGCAGTTTTATGGGTAATATAAAACTTACTTTTTCATTCCAAGTGATAATTCTGTGAGCCTTTTGAAGAACTGTTGTAATTAGTGTCTTTAATTTCATTTACTTGTGCATTTTGAACTAGCACATTTAAACCCATTTTCTTGCTTGATGTAGACATGCTCCTATAATTACTTGATTTATACTAGTATAGATGGGCAGGGTAGGGAGATAACATCTGTCGACACAATGAAAAATACCATTTCCATTATTTCAAGTCACTACCACGATTTCATATGTTTACAGTGATTTGGAATAGTGTTTTGAGACTCCCTTTTGGTGTTGCAGAGAATTTAAAAAGAGTTGCTTACCTTCTGATTTTAAGACTGTAGAGGACGCCCCTTAACTGAGTAGTAGTTCTGATAGTGCGTGAACTTTGCTGCATTTGACAGTATATAGGCTAGAGGACTAAACAAAATACATTGTGTGTTTTAAAAGTGTGGGCTTTCTTCCACTGTCTTGACGATCATGGGTTTCACTCTGTGGCTCGGGAAAGTGTGTCCTGCCCTAGTGGCATGAGGAGTGCATTGCCTTCGTCAAAGGGCGAGGTTTTGGCGTCCTGTAGACCTGGCATTGGGCGTCCACTCCTTCTCTTTTCAGCTGTGCAGCTTCTGTCAAATTACTTAATACCTCCCAAACCGGAGTTTCCTCATCTGTACAGTGAGACAACCGTAGTGATTATTTCAGAGGATTACATGAGATCATGTGTATTAAGTGCTCACGTAACTGCCTAGTTTGTGGGAAAATTAATAAAGGACAGCTGCTGCTGTCAATACTATTTTTAAATACTTTTTCCTTCACCAAATTTTTACTGTGTTTCTAATATTTTAAGTGATTCTGTCCGAATAAATATATAAAAAGTGATTTAATGTGTAAATCATATTTTATATGTATATGTTAAGTGATTTTTAGTTTTTTAATATTTGACTTGATAATGTACTTGTTTCCCAGTTTAACTCCTAGTAATTGCTATATAAAATCCAACAAAATATCTTATAGGGAAACAGTTTTGCACAACAAATTAGAATCTCCTTGTATATTTTAGTGCCAGGCTACTGTACCCTGGTTAGTTTCTTAGATTTCCTGTAGAACCTATTTATAAAATGGG
The DNA here is from genome assembly GCF_023721935.1 of Panthera uncia. NCBI lineage: Eukaryota > Metazoa > Chordata > Mammalia > Carnivora > Felidae > Panthera > Panthera uncia. The sequence goes on along the minus strand of NC_064807.1, from coordinate 5,972,710 downwards.
AACAAGAATATTTGTTTCTTCAGTTTGGAGGAATATAGGAGTCCATGTTTTTAAAACTTGGAAAGTGATTCATACATGGATTTGAGGAGAGTTTAAAAAAAATGTTTAGTTTTGACAGTGTATCATCGCCATCTGTGCCATTGTAAGCTCTGTCAAGACAGTATTCGAAGCACTTTTTCTAACTAATTTAATCCTTGTAACAACCCTGTTGAGGTAGTTAGGTACAGTTACCGCAGCACAGAGAGGCTAAGTAACTGACCAGTCGATAGTCACTAGTAAGTGGCATGGCCATGATTCAGACGTAAGTGTTTAGCTTACAGGGTTTTTCTTTTTTTTTTTTTTTTTTTTTTTTAGTTTATTTATTGACACTGTTGGGGGAGGGCAGAGATAAACCCAAGCAGGCTCTGCACTGTCAGTGTGGAGCCCACCGCGGGGCTCAAATCCACAAATGCATGAGATTATGACCTGAGCCAAAAATGAAGTCAGATGCTGGACCGACTGAGCCACCCAGGTGCCCCAATTGTGTATAACTCTTAATGACCAATACTTTACTGCCTCAACCTTATTTATGCCCATCTAGTCATCTGTTAGTTTGGGGTTTATTTGAGGAGTAGGGAGTCAAAAATAGGACAAAGGATCTGGAGTGGTTTATATGTAATAGTTCTTAAGAATAGAGGCAGTGTAATTGAGGCCAGTAGTTGTATTCTGTTCGGTTATGGAAACACTGTTATCCCTTGTTTCTCTTCTGTAAATTTTATGAGTTCATCACATGAGTTTTTCTAGAGTATCTCCGCTTCTCTGTATTGTGTGACAGCATCTTGACCTTAGACTGCATGTCTTTTTCCATTATGCTCCAACTGAGAACAGGTCAGATATCCCCATCATCTTTTGTAGTTTCCACCTAGTGTGTCCAGCATCCTTCCTGTCGATGTTGGGAGTCCCACTTTCAACAGTGGTGGCATCCTTATCAAATGACTCTTTATCCTCAGAGGTCATTTATTTCTTTGATTAATAAGTTTCACCTCTTATATCTTTTGTGCCTTTGTACATTTCATTCTGTATTAAATGTCCTTTCATGTGAGCTATACAGACCAGTGGATGGACTTGTCCACTAAAGGTCATCTTGGCTTTTTCTTTCATGTCTTGGAACTGGCACTGAAAGTAATGGAAGAAACTGTGCCAGGGAGAAATCAGAAATAACTTGTGTTTCGCTGGAGTCAATGTGTTCACTTGTTTATGTTTAAATATGAGTTTAGTAGATCTTAAAACTGTGAATCGTATTTAATTTTATCATAATGAAAATCATTTAAATATGTCATCATAATGTATACTTTGTTGAGAGTAGAGATTTTTTTCTTTTATTCTTTCTACTCTGTCAACCTTTTTTGTCAGAGACCAGCCTTCCTGAGGACAAAGTTTTATTTAAAAAAAATATATATATATATTCTAAAATTCAGTAAATTTAATTATATTTTTTTTTAATTTTTTTTTTTTAACGTTTATTTATTTTTGAGACAGAGAGAGACAGAGCATGAACGGGGGAGGGTCAGAGAGAGGGAGACACAGAATCTGAAACAGGCTCCAGGCTCTGAGCTGTCAGCACAGAGCCCGATGCGGGGCTCGAACCCACGGACCGCGAGATCATGACCTGAGCCGAAGTCGGCCGCTTAACCGACTGAGCCACCCAGGCGCCCCAGTAAATTTAATTATATTAAAGATATACAGATTATCTTCACCGGAAAAAACCTCCAAAACAACTATTAAAACTCAACCTCTCGTTTCCTTTTCCTCACCCCCAACATAGTTTATCAGATTTTAGACTTTTTACCAGCTGACTTAAAGAAGTAGTGTCAGGTGGGAAGCAAGTAGGGAATAGCTCTTTAAAGTTCTCATTTTCTTTCTTTTAAAAAAAATTTTTTTTAAGTATTTTTGAGAGCGTGAGCGGGGGAGGGGCAGAGAGAGAGAGGGAGACACAGAATTCGAAGGGGGCTCCAGGCTCCAAGCTGTCAGCACAGAGACCCATGTGGGGCTCGAACTCATGAACTCTGAGCTCAGGACCTGAGCCAAAGTCGGATGCTTAACTGACCGAGCCATCCAGGTGCCCTGAGGTTCGCATTTTCTAATTTAAACATGACCTGCTCTTTCAAAAATCCTGTAACATTTAAGGGACAGAAATTTTACTGAAATTACATCACATTTAGAAGAGAAAAGGTCTGGATTACAGATGTGAAAGTTTCCCCCAACATTTTACTAATAAAATTTTGGTGTTTTCTGGAAAATAAACTTTATCTGCTTTTTTCCCTTAAGGTTTTATAGAATTAGAGTATTCTTTCTAACAGTGTACCTTGTTCTAAATTAATTTTATAAACTTGAAAAGTATGTTAGTTATCCTAATATTTTTTATTCCCTTTGATCTTCTCAAAATATTACATGTGTCATTTGATTTCAGTATGTATATATTCTGTAAATGTACATATGTATTGAACTTTATATATTTTATGTGTTAGCTTACATCATAACTGCATGAACACTTATAACATTGATGGCGATGTAACTGTATAAATTCTGGGCACTGAAAACTACTCCCCTGTTGGCCACACCTACCTTTAGTCCACTGAAATCCCAATTCCTATGTAATGTCTGTTCATTCGCTATTTTCTTGGTGCGCCTCCCTGACTATGTGTTTTACTTATCAAAACTGGATCACCTCGTTTAGAAGCTCAAGTCAAACATAATATCATATAAAGCTTTTCTCTCAACTCTCCTGTCCTCCCTCATACCCAAGAAATAGCTGATCCCTCATGTACAGTCCCATCATGCTTAAAAAAAAAAAAAACAAAAAACAATGAAAAGTGAAATTGTGAACCTTGTCTGCTTCTTTTTAGTTTCCATTCCCAGTTTACCCTGCAGTTATAGCTTTATATCTCCCGAGTAAATAAATACCTGGGAGTAGAATTGCTGGGTCGTATCACATGTCTGTTGATTTTAGATCAGATGATGGAAACTGTGCAACATTATCGAGTGTCTGAGTTTTCTTTTCCTTAAGGAATGTTGAGATTTTGTGTTTTGAGTGGCTGTTAGATTGTAGATCGCCTTGAACTTTTTGAAGTCTGTTTGTATGATTTTAGGGTGGGTTCAACCTTTACTGTAGGCTAGCTGAGCCCTTCTGAGCTCTCTATTGAATGATCTGGTCCTAAACAAGGTGTATTCTCCCTGGGTGGTCAGAACTGGAATGTCTCCCAGCCCTGTATGAACTTTACAGCTTAAAACCCTGCCAGTTATTCTTTGGCAGGCATTGTGGGGTCTCACCATATATGTACACACAGCTTAGTATTCATGCAGACTCCAGGGGAACCTGGAAGGTTTCTAGAGCTCTTTCTCTGTATCTTCTGCCTCTGATACTCCTCCACAAGTGGTCACTTATAGTTTCCTGAACTTTAATCTTTTTTTCCTCAATGTACTGAGAGTGCCAAACTATGTTTGGGTTCTCCCGTCCTACATGGTAGTCTGAAAAGTGACTTCTATCAGAAAACTTTGTTTTTCTTCAGTCAGGATCACAGTCCTGTGCTGCCCATTCACAAGTGTCTGACTATAGTTGTTGCATAAATTTTGGCCAGGGTTTTGTTGTTTCTGGAGGGTTACTTTGGTACTAGTTACTCTATTGGTATAATAATAAACTGGCCGCCTGTGTGCCCATCAGTCAGCTTGAACAGTTTTCCATCTTTTTTCACTGGAGTGTGTTTTAGCATATCCAAGATAATCATTATTTCACCCAGAAATACTTTCATTGTTGATACTCTAGTAAACAATTGTGTTGACTACAAATGATCAAATACGAGGCATGGAGTTTGAGGAAAGAAACCTTTCTGGGCCTTTCTGTAACTAATCGGAGAACCAAAGCCTCTTGGTGCCAGAATTCACCACCTAGAATTGCCAGAAGTCCCTAGATTAAGCATAGCACATTCCAGAATCATTTTAAGATTCAAAAAATCTGAGTTGCTAAGGAAGTAGGTCTTACAAGTTCTCATCATAAATTGATGGTTGTTAACTAATGTTGTGGTAATCATTTTATAATATATATATATCTATCTATCTATCAAATCATGTTTTATCGCTTAATATCATAGTGTTCTATGCCAGTTATACCTTACTAAAATCAGAGGAAAAAAGATTTGAAAATCTGGAATGAGATCTTCATTATCATTATCAAACATTTATTATATGCCTCCTATTTGTATAGGGTGCTAAGCAGGGATAAGCTAGCTGCTCATGAAGAGAGAACTGTTTAAAGGTAATGGTGATAAAAAGCAGATGCCAAGTGAACGAATGATTCCCCAAAGTGGCACTAGCAGCTAGGGGAATGTGCTAGGTTGTCAGGGGAAGTTTCGCTTGCAGGACTCGAGCTATACTTGTGAGGAAAGCCCAGACTTAGGTTAGTTACCTTGACAGGAGAAATAGTGCATGATCAGCTGTGCTCCTGAAGTTCCTGTCCATCCTCTCCACCTCCCAGATCCATTCGGTTATCTACCACATTAGTATTTTCTTCAGCTGGCCTTGAATGTATTTGAGATCTCCTACACAGCAGAGGCTGTTGCAGTAGATGCCTGCTGGGTTTAATTGTGTGGTGGCAGTTTTCTGTGTCGCCTTGTTTAGCCCTCCAAAGCACAGCTGACATAAATTAGAGGCGATTTTTTTTCTTTTACGACACCCTTTGTAATTCTTATGACCTATTTCTGAGTACTGTAGTTTGAGTTTTGATTTTTGTCAGTTTGATGGGAATCTGCTTCCTCAAGGCTGTGGGAAGTTTGATTAATAGTTGACCTACCCTATGGCAGTTTTATTGCCCCGTGGGGGCTGCTTGTTGACACAAGAATGCCTTACATTCATTAGAATGGAGAGCTGAGAAACTGTACTTTTAATTAATGAAAAATATGTTAGTAAAACAAAACTCTGGAATGGGCCTGATTTCATTTTTCCTACTTTTTTTAATGATACTGGACTCGATGTTACTACTTGAGGTAAAGATACAGCAGTTTGGAGATGTAGAGAAGAGAATCCATTTTAAATTAGAGATACCTGGGTTGTATCTAGTCTCTCCTTTTCACAGTCACTTTGGAAAAGCTGCTTTTCAAGTCCCTTTTTATGCTTTTGTGTGTATAAAATGAGAAAAACAAGTGAGCGTGTTCTTAATAAGTTGCGGTTGTTACTGTTATCTAGGCTTCTGAATTATTAAACACAATCTGCCTCTACTGGATATTATGTCCAGAGAAGTAGTATGTCCATATTTAGTTCACTAAATATGTGGATTCTCTTGTAATTTGTTTTATTTTTCCAAATCCAGTAGTAATGTCCCCACCTTAACTTCTGATTTTAGTAACAAGTCATCTTTTTTTCTTAGTTTTTTCAACTTTATTAGTTTCTGAAGAACTGATTTGCTTTCATTGATTTTTTTTTTCTCTGTTCTCTATTTTGCTCATATCCAGTCTTTATTATCTCCTTCTTTCTGTTGGTTTTGAGTTTAGTTTGCTTCTTTTTCTAGTTTCTTAAGGTGTAAAATTAGGTTATAGATTTGAGATCTTTCTTCCTATTCAGTGTAAGCATTTTAGCTGTAAATCTTCCTATAGGCACTGCATTTACTTTATCCCATGATGTTGTGTCTTCATTTTCATCAGTCTCAGAGTATTTTCTAATTTCCCTTTGGGTTTTCTCTGACCTATTGGTTAAGCGATGTTTAATTTCCACATTTGTGAATTTTCTAGTTTGCCTTTTATGATTGACGTCTACTTTTACTAAATTGTAGTGAGATAAGATACTTTGTATGATTTCAGTCTTTTGAAATTCACTGAGATATTTTTCTGTCCAGATAGACGTTCTGTCCTGGAGAATGTTCCTGTGCATTTGAGAAAGAACATGTATTGTGCTGCTGCTGGGTGGAGTATTCGTATTTATTTTAGGTCTAAATGGTGTATAGTGTTTAGATTCTTTCTTTCCCTTCTGAACTTCTGTCTGGTTCTCTCGATGACAGAAGTAGGATATTGAAATTCCCAGCTGTTATGATAGAATTGTTTCTCCCTTCAGTTTGGCCAGTATTTGCTTCATATATTTGTGGTGTATCTGTTTGTAATTGTGGTAGTCTTCTGGCTGAATTGACCCTTTTATTACATGTACAGATCTTCCTTGACCTAAATGGGATTTTACCCCAGTAAATCCATTGCAAATTGAAAATATTAAGTTGGAAATGCATTTAGTTTACCAAACATCAAAGTTTAGCTCATCCTACCTTAAATGTGCTCAGAACACTTACACTAGCCTACAGTTGGGCAAAATCATGTAACAGAGAGCATATTTTATAATAAAGTGTTGAATAGCTCATGTAATTTATCGAATACTGTACTGAAAGTGAAAAGCAGAATGGTTGTACAGGTACAGGATATTTTTTTTAAAGTTTATTTATTTTGAGAGAGAGCACAAGTGGAAAGGAACAGAGAGAGAGGGAAGGAGAGAATCCCAAGCAGGCTGCTTACTCAGGCAGGAATTGATCTCACAACTGCAAGATTATGACCTGAGCCAAAATCCAGAGTCTGTTGCTTAACTGACTGAGCCACCCAGGTTCCCCAGGTACAGAATTTTTGTAAGTGTATCAGTTGTTTACCCTTGGGGTCTTCTGGCTGATTGGGAGCTGTACTTCCTGCCTCTGTCCAACATCACAAGATTATCATACTGTATCTCTAGCCTGGAGAAAGATCAGGTTTGAAGTAAGGTTTCTACTGAATGCGTAGCACTTTCACATCATTGTAAAGTTGGAAAAACGTAAGTCAAGTCATTTTAAGTTGAGGATTGTCTGTAATGTCCTTTGTCGTCTTCTTAACACCTTGCTGTGTTTAATTGCTGGTTGTATGGAAGATCTCTTTCCATCCTTTCAGGGTCTTCGGATCTAAAGTAAGTCTCTTATAGAAAACTTTGAAATGGAATCATATTCTTAAAAAATCCATTCTGACAGTGTTTGCCTTTGATTGGAGTGTTTAATTGAGTGATATTTAAAGTGATTACTGATAAAGAAGGACTTCTGCCATTTTGCTGTTAGTTTTCTGTGTGGCATATCTTTTTGTCCCTCAGTTCTTCCATTAACACCTTCTTTTGTGTTTGGTTTTTTGTGATGTACCATTCTGATTCCTTTCTCATTTCATTTTCTGTTTGTTATTTTCTTAGTGGTTGCCTTGAGGAGTGCATTTAACATCTTATACTCACAACAACCTGAATGCATTAAAAAACAATTGAGCTTCAATAGTATATAAAAAGTATGTTCCTGTACATATCTGTCCCTCCCTTTTTATGTTCTTATTGTGACACATTACATCTTCATACATTGTGTGCCCAACACATAGCTTTATAATTACTATTTTAGGCATTAGTCTTTTAAATCACATAGGTAAAAAGGTGGATTTTTGAACCAAAAATAAAGCACTGCTGGCTTTATATTTACTTGTGTAGCTACCTTTATCATTTTTCTTTTATTTCTTTGTAAGACTGGATTATTCTCTGTTGTCTTTCTGTTTCTTCACAAAGGACTCCTTTTAGGGGTTCTGGTAGTTAAGGTCTACTTGCAACAAATTCTCTCAACTTTCATTGATTTGGAAATCTCTTAATTTCTCCTTTATTTTTGAAGGATAATTTTTCTGGGTATAGAATTCTCGGTTGACGTTTTTTCTTTCGGCACTTGAGATATGTCATCCCACTGCCTCTGGCCTCCATGGTTTTTGATGAGAAATTGGCTGCTAATCTTACTGAGGATCCCTTGTTGTATATGATGTGTCACTTTTCCTGCAGCTCTCAAGACTCTTTGTCTTTCGGTAGTTTGAATATAATGTATCATGGTATGCATCTTTTAAAATTCTATTTGGAATTTTCTGACCTTAAGTGGATGGTTAGATTTATGTCTTTATCAGATTAGGGACATTCTCAACCATTATTTGTTATTTTTTCTGCTTCCTTCTCTTGCCTTGCCTTTGGGACTCTCACTGTACATGTTGTTATGCGTGGTAGTGTTCCACAAGTCTCTGAAACTGTGCTCCTGTTTCTTTGTTCTTTTTTCTTTCTCCTCAGACTATACATTTAATAAAGTCACATATGAACAATGATCATAGACTATTAATTTGCTGAGTTTTAGTGGACCGCAGTCTATTAGTTATTTGATGTAGTATACTCTATGCATTGACATAGGCCATGTCCCTGTGGTAGAGGATAAAATAGCATTGCGTACCAATTTTGGCACTTAAAGTGTCTGCCTAGAAGTGCACGAGTAACTAACTCCCCCTTGTGGTTTACAGGCCAGAGTCAATCACATGACCATACCTATTTTAAGTGCCCAGGAATGAAGAATAGAATATTTCCCAGTAGCTTGAATGCCAACCAGGAATGTGTACAATGCAGTTGTACCTGTCTCTGACAAGCCTCTATTACTAAGCAGAGATGACAATTCTCAGTATGCTTTTATTATCTCCTTTTAAAAAAGACTATGATAAAGCTGTCTGAAAAGACATTTCTGCTGCCGCTGTCCCAAGTCCTTCCTTGTGTCCTTTTCTTTTTTAATTTTTTTACTGTTTGTTTATTTTTGAGAGAGAGGCAAAGTGCAAATAGGGGAGGGGCAGAGAGAGAGGGAGACACAGAATCCGAAGCAGGCTCCAAGCTGTCAGCACAGAGCCTCACGTGGGACTCGAACCCACAAACCACAAGATCATGACCTGAGCCGAAGTCAGACGCTTAACTGATTGAGCCACCAGACGCCCCATTCCTTGTGTACTCTTACTGACAGCCTCCTAATTAATCTACAGATTCCACTCCCTCTCCCCACTCCATCCGCAGTCCATTCTTGAGCATCCATTCTCATACTTTTTCTGCAAAGGTTTTTGTTAGTCTCCTTAATTCTCTAGTAGTTGTCAGTGTCCTAGGATCTGGAATTGAAACCACAGGCTCACTCCTTTACTTACCAGCTCTGTGACCATGAGCAAAACTTTAGTTTCTTTTCTGGAAAAAAGGGAAAAATGATGCCTGTCTCAAAGGATTATTAACATGTGGCATTTGAGATAATGTGTGCAGAACATTTTGTACACTCATGCATAGTAAGTGCTCGATTTATTGCTATTTTTCCTGACATTCAGTGCTCTATATCATCTAGTGGTATTGTTCCAGCTTCATCTTCTATGATTCCCTTCCAAAAGTCTGATACTGTACACTCAAATTATTGTTGAACTACAAGTAATAGTATTTTTTATCAGAAATTTAGTTTTTTTATTAATATAATTTTTAACACTTTTTACTTAATTTTGAAGAACATATAGAAACTTCTGTGTGAAATATATCTCTAATTTTATAATGGGAGTCATTGAGGACTCAGGATTTACTTAAATTTGCTTTAAACTTCTTATAATACTTCAGCTCTCTAATAAATGAGAGTATTTGCATAAAGGAAAATAGAGGGCTTCCAGTTTGAAGATGGTAGTAAGGTTTTTTTCAACCTTTCTTTTGCAAGTAACCAACAAAATAACAAGTTGAAGTGCAGTTTTTAATCTTTAATGACAGTTAGAGGCATCTTTAACCCTTGAGCTAACGATTGGATGAGAAAGAATAAATGACTAAGGAAGAATATGAAACCCAAGAGCCTAAGGTTAGTTAATAATACTGATAAGAAGCGGCTTGTTTGAGTCCCATAAATACAGAGAACAAACTAATGGTTACCAAATGGGGGTGGTGTTGAGGGGATAGGCAAAATGGGGGAAGGGGAGTGGCGGGAACAGGCTTCCAGTTATGGAATGAATAAGTCACGGAGATAAAACTTAGAGCCTGGGAATATAGTAAGTGGCATTGTGATAGCATCGTATGGTGACAGATGGTAGTCACACTTGGGGTGTGCATGGCGTAATACATAGACCTACTGAATCACTCTTGTACACCTGAAACTAATGAAACATTGTGTATCAACTAAACTTCAATCTAAAAAAAAATAGAAGAATAAAGAAGAAAAAGAAAACCAACTTGTTTGATCTTCAAAACCATGGAAAGACCCAGGAATTAGATGTAGTAGTACCATAGAATATAGGAGTGAACCAGGGGCCATAAACAGGGGGGTTGTTTTAAAAAATTGAATCAGGAGTGAGGACTTTTATGTTTCCGCATCACAAGTGACAGGAAGTATATTGTCTGATAAGCCAGAGGGATTCCAGACACAGAGTAGGGCAAGGGTGAGCTGCTAAACTAAAGATGGGGATTAAACGAAAGTTGTCACACTGAACGTTAGGATGGTGAGCCTTTGTCCCCTGCTTGGCTCTAGACTTCGAGCTTCTATGCTTGACACCCCAGGCGGCATTGAGGGATCCTTCCTGGGAAAATTAAATCACTCCAGAAAGATGACCGAAAAGGCCCTGATATTTGAAGATCTCAACAAAAATGCCAGCTGGCCTCTACCAGTTGAAAAGCCCAACTTGAACACACAGAGCTTGTAATCAGAGCTGGTAATTTTTCTTGTTAACCTGTTGAACACATAATGGACACACCTAGGAATTGTTAGGCATCTTAGAGCTTCCAGTGTAAAAGAGAGAGACACAACAGAAAAAAGGAAACTAAAAGGAAATAGACAATAGGGAACAAAAACGCTTTGAGGAAATGAAAATTCGCCACCTCAGACAGGTGTAATCTAATTAAAAGAAGAAAACTGGTGTGCAAGAAAAAAGGGGAGGTGGGTGACAGTGTTTCTGGGATGAAATCTCAAAAGCAGAAATTTCAAATTCAATGAAGCTTTGGAAGAAACGGTTGAGGAGCTCTCCAGGTGAGAGGGGAAGAAAGGAGAATTAGAGGTTCATATGAGGTCCAGTATCTAATCTTGTAGGAGCTCCAGAAAGAGAAGACAGAAGTGGGGAATCTTATTAGTATGTTAAGGAAACAAAACATGTAAATTTCCCAGACCTAAACTAAAGACTGTTTGTTAGTAGCTTGTTTGGTGCAAACAATGATAAGTCCACATACTTGTTAAAAAAGTACACTGTTCTCAAATTTTATAACTCCCTGGAAATCAAAGGAAGGACACTCCTAAGAACTTCTTGATGGGGAAAAACAGATCAAAAATAGTCTTTGAACAAGAATGTCATTGAACTTGACAACCACACATTAGAGTCTAAAAAACATTGGCAGAAAGCCTTTAAAATGCTGAAAGAAATAAATCCATTTGAGCTCTTGTTAAGGAATTTGTCAGTATAACAGTCTAATGGTAAACTCTGAACCCATCTCCCACATTCGCAAGTTATCATTATCTCTCAGGTTATCATACTTATGTATGCTTTGAGTATTTTGGAGCATATTTCAGATACTGTGTCATTTCAACCTCAAATAGTTTTATCAGCAACAGGTAGACATTTTAAAGAAACAACGCTGTAATACTATTATATCTAACAAAATTAGTAATTTATTAATATCAGTCTCCATTTTAATGCAGAGCTATCTTTTTAGGAATTTGTTCAAACCAGGATCTATTGCATTTGGTGGATATGTGTTAAGTTTGTACTTTTTACCTGCCTACTGGTGTATGCACTTACTAATTTTGTTCCCTGCATCTGTTATTTTGATAGGGATCACAAAATTGTGATTAAAAAATTTTTTTTAATGTTTATTTATGTTTGAGAGAGATAGTGCACAAGCGTGGGAGCGACAGAGAGAGGGAGACACTGAATCTGAAGCAGGCTCCAGGCTCTGAGCTGTCAGCACAGAGCCCGGTGTGGGGCTAGAATCATGACCCATGAGATCATGACCTGAGCTGAAGTCGGACGCTTAACCAACTGAGCCACCCAGACACCCCCAAAATTGTGATTTTTAAAAAACTCTACCATTTGTGCTGCATTCTGTAGCTGTCATTACATAAAGAAAAACTTTATTTCATTATCTATTTGATGTTTACCCTGAAGTATAGTCTACAAGAAGAAAGAATAGATGGTTGACTCTTTCCCTTTTCTTATAGTAACCAGTTGTGTCCTAAGAACTTCCAGACACAACCAACTAATGAGTGCTTTTCGTCTTGTTGTAAATGCAGGGGTTTTTACATTTTTGAGTTTTAACCAATTGCAGTCATTCTTTTTGATCAGATTGTCACATCGTTAGCCTGTCAGAGAGCCCATAAAAATGGTGTTATTTAAATGGCATCCTTGCTTGTCAGATCCAAGGCTCGTCTTAGCAATTCTTTGCCCCTGTCTTGGAGTAAGTCAACTCTCCAAAGACCTTTGACTTCTTTCTGTGCAAAATAATATTTTGAAGACTGACTTGATGCTGATTGTTATTGGTTATACTTGCTTTTAGGACTTTTTAGTGCACAGAGATAAAAAGTAAATTTTAGAAAGAGGAAAAGATACTGTGAGTTAATACTGATATTGTTAATTCAAATTAAAGATTAAGATAAAAGTTAAAAGTTTTTAAAAGCTTTAAAATTTTTTAAAGTTTTAAAAGTTACAGTTTCACTTCTCTAGTTTTATGTTTGTATATTTTCTCTTATTGATAATCTTGGTTCCTAATAATGCAAACATAATCACTTACTTGATTTATCCTTTTGTATACAGAGTGACTCCAAAATAATAACCACTATTATTATAACAGTATTATTACTGAATACAATTTGATTTTTGTCCGTAGGAAGTTTCCCATTAAGGATGCACAAACTACTGTGTTTCAAAGTTACTTGAAATAATTCTTATTTGTGCTGCTAGCTTGATATACAGTTAGGTTCGTTTCTTTTCTGTTTTTTAGAGATTGGTTATTGCCGATATTAATTTTAATTTGGTTTATTACATAAAATATTTTCATGTCCCAAAGTTTAAAAAAATGTGGCATTCTTTACCCTGTATTCTGTCTTCCCCCGTAGATAACCATTTTCATTTTAGTTTTGGCTCTTCTTTCATTTTTAAATTTAGCACATGTGTATGAACATTTGTTATTTCCTTCCCTGTCGTATGAATGTAGCAGATTATATACATTGTTGTGCACCTTGATTTTTCTCACTTAACAGACCTCGGAGATCGTTCCAAGGAGTCTAGAGAGTTCTTCCACCTTTCCTTTTTTTTTTGGGGGGGGGGGGGGGGGAGGCTGCATAATATTTTATTCTTGTGATACATATTTTGATTGTAACAGTCTTTTGATGTAATAAATTGCTTTGCATGTGCGTCATCTTGTGTTGCGATATGCAGCCTAAAAATTTCTACCCAAATACCCATTCAAGTGTCAAAGACATATTGGACTTGAGAATTGCTCGGTTCCTCCACGTAACACCTTTCCAGGAACCCACAAGAATATGTAACCCCAGTAAGAGGAATAAAAAAAATAAAGGCTCATAGGAAAGAAGCAAAGAAGTCATCAGGATGATGACAAAGGAAATTATCAGGATGATACTTTGCAATAGACTTAGTCACTAGGGCATTGGGCACCAGGAGAGATGTGGGGCGGGGGGAGGAAATAATAGGTTATTGTGACAGGTTTGACCACATAGAAGACTATATTGAGAGTTGTTTTTGTCAAAGCTGTTAAGGAGTCTGAGAAAACTTAGGTATAAGTTTAAAGAAGACCAAGTAAATGAAAGTATGCAGTAAAGTTCACTTCAGGAAAATTAACAAGCTATTTAAGTTAATACTTACATAGAACTGAATACTTCTTGACCCAGAAGTAAAGATTATTTAATCATCGTAATGAAAACATTTTTGTGTACTTAGGAGGATGGGGAAAAATGGAGAATAAGCATGGGAAGTTAGTAGATAATGTCTAAATAATGATGCTGAAGCAGCATGAATGTATTGTGGGAAAACATCCAGGTAATTAGAAGAAGGTAATAGCTAAAAACTAAAGCTGGTTGTGTCCTCACAAAAAAAACAAAAACAAAAACAAACCTGTTTTTTCCCCTTTGTCATAAGCTTTCTAGCACTATTGGTTTAAATGGTGTGTATGTAGTACTTTGAAAAATAACTTTAAAACTAGACATATGTGGAGAATGTCTCAGGAGATGCATTAGTGTGTGTGTGTGTGTGTGTGTGTGTGTGTGTGTGTGTGTGTGTGTGAGAGATTAGCAGTCCATATAGGAGTTCTGTAAACTAATAACTCATGGTGTCTTTCTTAGTAGCTGTCACAACAAGCATGTTAATTAAATCTGAACCTGTGTGGTGTAACATTAACCAGTTTAGCCATTCAGACGTACACAAGGAGTCAGATATTCCAGGTCATGGCAGTCACAGACCAGGGTAAAGTACCGCCAAGCTTCTATATGGAAAATAACTTAAAACCAGAAAGCAGAAAAAGTATCAATTTTCACCAAGCCAGGAACCTTAAAAGCTGTTGAATGTTAGACTGTTTACACATAATTTTAATAGTGTAGGTGACTGAAGGAGGAGAAATGGCAGGCTCGTTGTTGCCAAGGGTAAGTGATAGCTGGTAGCAAGAGAAGAGACAGCTATTAAATCCCAGCACAGGAATTGAGAAAGAATGGTCCCATGCATGCAGAGATAAAGATCCCAGAACTATCGTGGGTTCCTTTTGAGGGGTCATGTGTGGCGGCTCAATTATGTTGCCATTGATCTAGTCACCTCTCGTGTAGCAGGGAGCTACCAGGTGTAGCCATTTTGCCATTTATTACCAAGTTTTATGGGAAACATTTCCTGTCGCATCCCTGAATTGACCTTAATTCTGATACATAACCCAAAGGACAGAGGAACGAGGATGTTGTGTGGCATAAGGTAAGATGAGGTGAGGATTTGGATCCCTTTGGACATGCAGTAGGTAGAAACGTTGTGTATCTCCCAAAGTCGCCCACCTCGGAAAGGGCCATCAGTCATTTAAAAATGTCTATTGGTTCTCTTGAGAATTTGCTTTGTTTTTTTCCTTTAGATTCTTTGCTCTTCTCCCCAACACTAGTTACATTGGTTAAACCCCTTTGTCTAACTGCTTACTCTGCTACAATGGAATTGAAGTCCATTTTTCATTTGAGAACTTCAGGGATTAATGCCTGATTTGTAAGTTTGATTGTGTTTACTCTGATTGGGTATAGATGAGCCACAGAGTGGAGGAGAATTCATATCTTTCTCTTTAATCCTGTATATTTGTATTTTTTTTAGAGGAAGTCCACAAATGAAGGGGACACCCCATTTTAAGGAAGAACAGTGTGCTCCGGCATTAAATTTAGAAATGAAGAAAATACTGGATTTGCAAGCACCCATCATGAGGTATAGTACCTTGGTTAAATTTAGCATTTTGTGATGACAGTATACAATGTAGTTGATTAATCACATGATCAGTAAGAAAGTTTATTTCATTTTTTTCACTGAGAATAATTTTTTTTAGCTCTAAATGCTTGATTAACCCCTAGATGGTACATTATTATACTTCAGTTATTTATTAAATATATAAAGCCCATAAATTGAGTATACCAACTATAATTTTTTTCAGAAATTTATCTTTTTTGGTAAGATCTAGAATTGTTTGAATGATACAGCATAGTTACTTGATACTGATAAAAATCACAGAAGTTGAGGAAAAGAGAAAGTGGCTTTGTTTCTAATACCTTCTCTTAAGTTTTTGGAAAATATTTATGTACTTGGAAGAAAGTTAAGCTTTCTGATCTAAGTATGAATAAAGGTTTTGTGTTAAGGCCAGAATTACCAAAATATAAAAAATTATTTTATATCCATTGGCAGAAAATATAAGTGTATGTGTAATTTGGCCTTATTTCCTTAATTCATATTTGACATTCTAGTTGTCTGATGTGTGGGTCTTGTTAAAAGTACATTTTTTAACATAAAGTTTTCACTATAATGGTATTTTTTGTTTCTTTTTTAACAAAGAGTTCTTTTTAACTGAATTCAGAGTTAAAACTGGCCTTCAAGAACCTTTTGCTGTTATTGTGCCCAGACGTATACAATTATGAAATTATAACGGTGATATTCCAGCCTTCTTTGCATCAAAATGGCCAGTAGTCCTTATCTCTAATAAGATTTGCTTTAAAAAATGATAAGAAATATTAGCGAAAGAAGTATTGTAATTGAAAATTCATTTTGTTAGGAGTCATTAAAATCTTCTTGTCAAAATGTCTGCAAATAATTTCTTATGAAAATAAATATTGATAAATTAGATTATATAAAAGTTAAAAAAAACTGGGGGGAAAAATCCACCATAAGTATGATCAGAGGAAAACATAAACAATGAAAACAAGGGAATATACTTCCAGTGAATACCACAAAGTCCAATTTTTACAGTATGTGAAGACTTCTTATAGCACGAAAAAGACAGTAGAACAAATGGACACAGAATATAAACAATTTCTTTTTGTTGTCTACATTTCAGTTAATATATTACATAATCTCCTTTAGGAGAGTAAATAAGTGACTTACACATGTCAACAGTTAGGTAAAATACTGTTTGGGGGGGAGATCAGGGATATGAACTTTATACATTGGTGGTGGGAGTGTAAATTTATACAGTATTTATGGAAATTAATTAAGCAATGTCTATCAAAGTTACATAAGCTCATGGTCTTTGTGCAGCATGTCTATTGTTAGGAATTACTCATACAAATATAGTAATTCAGATGACATGCTTACAGGGTTTTTCATTGTTTATAATAGCAAAAGATCAAAAACCACCTAAATGTCAATCAGTAGGGAGCTGGTTAAAAAGCTTTTCTTACCTTCTGCACAGTGGGGACAGTATGCATCTGTAGAAACAATGAGGGCACTCTTTACTGAAGAAACTTCCCAAATGTGTTGGGTGAAAAAAGCAAGGTGTACTCTATAATAATGCTAATATTTGTTTTTAACGTTTATTTATTTTTGAGAGACAGAGAGCGTGAGTGGAGGAGGGGCAGGGAGAGAGGGAGACACAGAATCCCGAGCAGGTTCCAGGCTCCCAGCTGTCAGCACAGAGCTCAAAGCAGGGCTCGAACTCACAAAGCACGAGATCATGACCTGAGCCAAACAAAGTCTGATGCTTAACCGACTGAGCCACCCAGGCACCTCAATATTTGTTTTTAAAAGGGAGCTGGTAGTGTTAAAATATGTATTGTTCTTGAAAAATGTATAAGAAATAGTATGAGAACTGACCGGCTAGGCCACAGGTTTGGGAAAAAAGACTTTTTAGTCTCATTAAATATTGAATTATATGGATGGTGATATATGAATATATTGAACTATCTAAATGTACTACCAATGTTTTTCAATTCTTCTGAGTCACAGTTCTAATAAAAGGCTATTTTCACCATTAGTTTTGTTAGAATACAGTACAGATACTGGTATACATTAAAAAAATAAAATTGTATGCAAGCGGCTGGCTATTGTCTTGCCGTGTTTAGTCCATCTTTTTATGTATTTTCTTCAGAGAAAAAGAATGTTGTTTTATTCTTGTTATTTGCATCAGTGTGATCCGGGTTACAAAGGATTGAGTTTAAGTTATGATCACCTTGGTCAGAAAGGCACTCTTGACCTCAGATGTTATTTCAGTACGGAGATTCTTTTTAAGAATGTAACTTGCGACGTAAGGAATTTGGAATGTCTCTGGGTACAAGCTAGATGGACCTGTACAGATAACGGCTCTCTACCTATATCCGGCGGCAGACCGTATGGATCATGGGGATGGGATAGAAAAAGAGGCTTTAAAAAAAGAAATCCTGTCATCTTGTACAAGTTTAACTTGTCAGGTGCTAAGTGGTTTTGTTTGTTTTAGTCAGGTGCTAGTTTTCAATACACACTACAAATTTAGGTGATAGGAAATCTCTAAGGTTTATCTTGAAACTTCAGAAAAATAATTGCTTTTCAGAGCAGTATTATTATTAGCACCTGTAATGCATACTTGTTGGAAATGTGATTGGATATCCTATGTGATTTTTCATTGAGGGAGAAGACACAGTATTTGGACTTTGTAACCGACTATCTTCCTGCTCACCACCAAAAATAGAAGTCCTGTGAAATTAGAGATAATAGTTAGAACTTCTGCTTGTAGGCATAATATGGCAAATATGCCATCTTTTAATTTTTGCTTGAAGAAAGAATAGGATTAATGGTAAGAGGATAGAGAATGTTTAGAAGGTGAAAAGTACTGATATGATCTGTAATTAAACCCTTAGTCTGTTTCTAACTAATAGCAGGTAATAAATACTAGTAAATACCACAGTTTATTCCTTATCTTCCTCTATTCCAGGTACTTAGGAAAGCCGTATGTAGTATATAGTATTTAATATTTGTTAGGTATTAAATATATTTACATATTTGAGAATTGGTGATTATGAATGATATATGTCCCATTAAGAATATTTGATTAATCAGAAATGCTAATCTATGTTTTAAATGTTTTTTTAATTTAATTTTATTTATTTTGAGAGAGAGAGTGCACACCTGAGTGGGGGAAGGGTGGAGAGGGAGAGAGAGAATCCCAAGCAGGCTCCATGCTCAGCACAGAGCCTGACGCGAGGCTCTGTCCCACAACCCTGGGATCGTGACCTGAGCCAGAAATCAAGAGTCAGACACTTAACCGACTGAACCACCTAGGTGCCCCATCTGCTTTCAAGATGATACTATTCTTCTAAGGTCCTAAATTAAGGGGCGGGGTGGGGAGGGGACGGAGAGGCACCTCGGGCATATCAGTTAGCTGTTAAAAAGCCCAAGAAGTCAATGATTGGAGAGGCTCTCTGAGGACATAACTTAGAGTATATTTATGTATATTTTGTGTGTATTTATACCCAGGAGTGATTTTTCAAAATACTTAAAAACCAGTGCAGCGTGAAAAGACCTGTCACAGTGATTATCGGTAAAGAATCCTGATATCCCCTTATTCCAGGAATTAATCTTTAATTGTTAGATCTTTGTAACACTAGCAGTCAGTGGGCACATAGTTGTGTGGTGTGGAGCAAGGCCTGTTTACTAACTTTAGGGAAGTACTCCGTATTTTAACAACTGACCTCAGCCTTTGTTTTAATGAGTTTATTTACTTCAGTTGAATGAGGAGGATCTATCTTTTCCTGTGGATTCTTTGTCATATTTACCATAGCTATTGTAAAGTCATTATCTTTTAATTCCAACATCAGGATTGACCAAGTCTATTTATATTGATTGATTTTTCTCTTGACCCTGGGTCACGTTTTCCTGTCCCCACACATCTGGTCATTTTTGTCCTAGCGCTGGGGATGACAAAGTAGAGATTCTGAATTCTGTTAACTTTGTCAGAAGAGTGCTGAGTTTTGCCTAGTAGGTGGTTAAATTCCTGCAGGGTAACCTTGATCTTGCTCCTAACTGTCATATGCAGTGATTCTTCTAGGGAAATAGGAACAGGGGAGAGGGAGAATATAGTTGGAAAAAACCTAGGCTGACTCCTGCTGAATGAAAATCACTAAGCCAGTGACTACTCCACTAAATTGCTTCTGTTGACATGTAGCAGCAGATGTAAAACCTAAAGTTTTTATTCTCTGCTTATTCCATGCTACATGCAAATGTTGCACTAAAATACAAATTTGAAAGGGAAGAATATATAGTATTTCAAAAAGTGAACTTTCTGTAAACTCAGTTGATTACGAATGTTCTTCTCTTTTTAATATTTTTGTAGTTGGGAAGAAAACAGTTCTTCATTGTCTGAAATTCTTGGTGAATGAGTCCTTGAGCTCAGCTTTTAAAGGATTGAAGGTTTATTTAAGAATTAAAACATTAAAAACATCTCTTCCACCATTATGGATTAAAATATTTCTGAAATATACTCTTCTTAAGTATGAAAAGAATTTTAATAGTATTAATATAATAGGGAGTATATATTATGGACACCACATTTTTAACTTTTTCATTTCTTTCTTACATTTGCATTTTTTTGTAGCATTTGATACTCTTAAGTACTTTTTCCATCCATCTATTCCCTTGGCTTTTTTATATCAATTTCCTCTGGTTCCCCTGGTTCTCTTTCTTCCTCTATGCCAGTGCCTTTGCATTGTTATTCTTGGATTCCCTTTTCCTCTCTCCTTTTCTCCCCTTTTTCCTCCTCCCACAAACATTGCGTGCCATACATAACTAGCACTGCCTTAGGGGCTGGGCACATAATTATTTGCCATTAGGTAAGTAAATGTTAAATCTCTTTGTAAATAGTGTGGAGATCATACTCCATAATTCTCACTGAAGTCAGCTGAGAGGTCTTCTGAAAGGAGAAACTATTGTTTTCACCCCAGAATCGCCAGCACAGAACATGGCACCTGTCATGGAGCATGGGCTTTACAAATACTTGTATGAATGAACAACATGAGGCTCAACAATACTCAGAACTGTGAGCTCCAGTAAAGTAGCGTCTAGTCAAATGAAGTTCCATGAATTTCAGTTAGTTCAAAGGGAGCAAAGTTAAGAAATACGTTCTTCTGTCACAGTAGCCATATTTGAGGTATGCAGTCACTACATGTAGCTGCTGCTTACCATGTTTGATAACACATTTCCATCACTGGGGAAGGTTCTGGTGGCCAGGGCTAGAGGATTATTACCTCTGTACTTTATGGCTCCAGACTGTCAGCCTGTCATAAGTTGTTCTTTTTATGGTTTCTGTGCCTTTGTCCTTTCTTGTCATTTATCGTCTTTCATCTTTGAATTCACTGTTGGGGTATTTCTAGTTTTAACCAAGTTGATCAAGTTCATGACTGTGGCTGCGCATAGTCTTGTATTTCATCCAGAATTTCGGGTTCTAGATTAAATTATACAAAGATGAAGCTACTAGATACCTAAATTGTCGATAAATGACAGTTTTGTAAGTGGTTTCATGATCCACTGTATATGAACATTCTCCAGAGCCATTACATTCATACTCCTTGCTTTCCCAGTGTGCTCTCCTAAAGTTCATTGATTCTAAATTGCTTACTTCCCTATAGTTTGCAGTCCATGCTCGAGGATCTCCTCGTTGCTACTTCTGATGGACTTCTTCATCTTATTCACTGGGAAGGAATGACAAACGGAAGGAAAGCTATTAATCTTTGCACAGTACCCTTTTCAGTAGATCTGCAGTCGTCTAGAGGTAGGTATACTTTCTGCATGGGGTGGAGCCAGGTGTTTATTTTTGATATAATCTGGTTAGATATTTTTATGGGTGGGCAGTGATTTTTTTTCCTTTGGAATTAATTATGCAAGGGGGGGGGAGAGAGAGAGAGAGTGAGAGTGTGTGTGTGTAGGAAGGAATAGTTTAATGGTTTGGTGTTGTTAGGTCATTATTTTTGCCCTTTTAACTGTCCTTCTAGGGTTTGCAAAGAGAAATGTGAGGCAGTTATTTACTGTATTTATATTCGTATTTCATGTACTTATGTTTTCATCAGCAGGTTCATTCCTGGGTTTTGCAGATGTGCACATCAGAGACATGGAATACTGTGCCACACTTGATGGATTTGCTGTTGTGTTTAACGATGGTAAAATTGGATTTATTACTCCGGTGTCAAGTAGATTTACTGCAGAGGTATGACTGACTTTGGGGTGTTTATTTTCTCTATTTTGCATTTGCCAGTTTTAGTTTTTGCTATTAAATCCCACTGCCACTTCCCTTATTTAGTATTTTAGGGTTATGTTAACTAAATTGTAAATCAAAATGATACATGTATTATACTTAAAAATAATACAAGTAGACAAATAACTCTATTAGATGTGCTGAAGAAAAATGATAGTTCCTTCCCTCTTTCTTGCACTCTTCACACTCAATTTCTATTCTCAGAGACAACGACTTTGTTTTTCTTTACTGGTTATTTTGCAGTTTATCTCCACAGCTCTGAGTATTTAATTTTTAGTTTTTAGCTGGTTGATTGACTCCTTCTGTAGAAAAAGTTCATTTGCTTCTCTGTTCCTACTGCACTCATCTATTCTTCGTGTCTTCCTAATACAGTTATTTTGATTTCAATTAGATTACTGTTCATTGTTGATATTGTTACTGCTATATAAAACCTGTTAGTACCTGAGCCATGGATGCTGTGATTATTTTTTCTTTCCTGCAGGTTTCCCTCCCACGGGGAATTAATAATTATTCTTTATGTTTATTTACTTTTTATGTACTTACCAGTAACTCAACCCTAGACTGTCTGCTGGTTGTGTAAATATCCTCTCAACTCCTTCAGGCACATTAGATGTTCTGTTTGTTTCATCTTCTTTGAAGTAATTTCTCTTGGAACCTTCTGGCTTGCTCCAAACTGGGCTGCTGGCTCACTATACCTTTAACACAGTTGTATTTTGGGGCTGTCCATCATCCTGAGGATTTCCTTAATGCCTTTACTTGAAAGAGCTCTTTCCATGGTTTATGGTTAATTAATATATGTTTAGTTAATACATGAATTTGGTTGCGGTGACAGAGACCCAAAATAAAAATTTGGACTCACTGAAATCTGTGGGTTTTGCTGGGTTTGGTTGACCCTTATCTTCATAGGGTGAGCTGACTGGATTGTTTCCTTCCCTCCCCTCTCTGTATCTGGTGCTCATTGGAAGAGAGTCTGCAGTCCTTTCCAGAGAATACGTACCTGGCCGTCCCAGTAGTCTTGGATTTAAGTTATAGACGTGTTAAATTAGAGGGTCCATATTCACTTACCCATGTTTTCAGTGTGGTCCAGAAACCACTAGGGTTGTTTTTTGTTTCGTTTTTCTCCAAAGAAAAAAATCTCCATTTTTCTGTTGGAGTGAAGGTGGGATATTTCTTAGCTGTTGAGTTTGGGAAGGTACTGTGGGACCGCCCAGCTGCTGCTTCTACAGGCTGTGAACCAGTCCCACTGCTTGTGGTTCAGTCTTTCTGAGAAAGCTCAGTCCCCAGGCCTTCTGTGTGCCCTACAGTGTAAATTTAGCTGTTTCTCTAAGTTAAGGATTCTACTCATCCACGTGCTTCCTAGCTTCTAAAACTTAATGATTCTACCTCCTCACCCATTCTTTTTCCTTGCAAGTTTGTGCTTTTTGAAAAAAATCTTTGCTGCTATAAAGTTGGGGATTTAAGAGTCAGAGAAGCTAGATATTCAGTCTGCTCTCTGACTGAAAAAGATTTTAAGTTCTCAAGGGCATATTATTTTCTACAATGTCAGCTTTAATATTCCTAAAACTGTTTTCCACTATCATCTTTACTCAAATAATGAAGTACTAAACAGTACATTTGTGGTAACATGTCAATACATAAGAATAAAAATAAGCTTTTGGAGAATAATTTTTTTACAAGGTATATTTGTAAATTATGTTTGGGATTTAAATGTTTTTTATTGAAAACAAAAATCCCAGAACTGAAAAAGTAACTCATTTCTGATGATCAGCTTTTACTAATTTTCTTAGTATTTGGTTAAAGAAAATTTTCCAGTAAATTAAGAAGAATTTAAAAAATAATGAAAAGCAGATGGACATTATTAAATAAGTTAGAAAATACAAATTACAGGAAAAGAATACATATGTGTATTACTGGTAATTAGGAAATACACTGATGACATGTTTATGTTAGGCATTATTTAAGTGCTTTGTAAAAATTGTTTGACATTTTTTGATGCATTTAACAGATGGCTTAAAATATGTCAGATTATGTCACTCCTCTGGTCAGAACCCTTCAGTGGGTTTAGATAATTAGGACAAAACCTGCCGAAGACAACTAGAAAAGCTGGAGGAAAAATACTTTTAAATGTGCCTGAGACTGTAAAGATTGATCGGGTGACGGAGGCATAGGCCCAGTGAGCTAAGCCTGGTGTTTGAGGCTATGGTGAGCGTGAACAGCAGGGCTGTGTGTGGTGATGTGGATGGGTCTCACAGACACTCTGAGTGAAAGCAGCTAGGCACAAAGGAATGTGTGCTATGATTTTATTTTACGTAAAATTAAAGGAAAATAAAAACATAGGCCATTCTAAATTAGAGTTTGTATGGATGCATGTTCTTAAATAGTATTGGTCTAAAGAAAAAGAAGGAAGGGATTACCATTTAAGTCTGGATACCGGTTACTTTTGTAGTAGTGTGTGAGGGGATATTGATTGGGAGGGTCACTGTTGGATTTTTAGATACTGGTAATTCTTGGCCTGACTGCTAGCTAATTCCACAAGTGTTTACTTTATGATATTATTGAGATGTACAATTTTGGTTTTGTGTATTCTTCTCTAATATAATTTGTAATGGAAAAGGTAAAAAAAAAAATTAAAGACCCCCCCCAGTGACTCCCCATATATAAGGGAGAAAAAACCCAAAAAGTTTTTGTAGTGGCTTTCAAAGCCCTATAAATCTGGTCTCCTTTTACACCTGTTACCTCGTCTATTACTTCTCCTTACCCCATTCTACTCCATCTGCTTAGGCTTGTTTCATGTTCTTTGAACATGCCAGAAATGCCACTATGTTAGGGCCTTTGTACTTGGTATATATCTCCTTCAGTACTTTCCTCAAAATGTACCTTCATGGGAAAAACTGTTTAATATTATATCCTTTTCCTATACTCCCTGTAATTGCTTCACTATTTTTTTCTATAGCATTTACCAACCTCCAATATACTATACAATTTTTTTAACTTGACAGCTTCCTAACATATAAGGCAGGGATACAGACAAGGGTTTTGGTGTATTTGAATACCTGCCATATCCTTAGCACCTAGAGCAGTGCTTGGTGAAGAGTGCTGGAAAATATTTGTTAGAGAAATCAATGAATTAATTTCAGTCTAAGTGGTGGTCCGCAGAAATAATGCTCAGTGCTATCTTTACACTTTTTTTGTCATCTAAAATAGTTTGTAGTTTTATTATTAAAATTGAAAAATAAAATTCCTATGAAAAAGAAAGCACATAATGCCGTGTTTAAATAGTGGATTATATAGCTCGTTTGGGAATTAAATAAAATTTATAGTGTTCTGTTTTACACAGAGCTATAATTATGTTAGATTTTCTAATGTTTACTGTTGGGATCATCCAGAAATAAGTGCTATATTGTAGTGTGCTGGGTTTTTTTGTGCTTACTAAACTAATAGTCACGGTGACCTTAGCCTTAGAATTTATAATCTAAGACATCCTTGATTTGACAAATAAAAACAGACAATGGAGCTGGATCTATTGTGTCTATATTCAAAGTAAATAAAATAGCATTTAAGCTTAATAATTTATTCATTAATTGAATGCTTAACTTGTTGAATGCTAGCCATTGTATTAAGTAATTTACGTAGATGTATGTTCTCATTTAATCCTCAAAACACTCTAAGAGATAAGTAACTTACAGATGAGAAAACTGAGGCTTGGAAAGGTCAGATGATCATCTCAGCAAGTGAACAGTAGACCTGAGATGTTGGGTCAGACTGCCAGGTACCACGCTGTTAGCCACACCAGGTGATGTGCCACACTGTAAACCAAAGGGATAGTAGAGAATAGTGGGCACTAGAAAATTACTAATTCCTTCTAAAGGTTAGACCAAATAAATTTACTCTTTGCCCCCAAGGGAGAAGTTAAACACTATGTGCTGAGTGGTGAGGCTGATAGTAGGGAGCCAGTTAGACTCAGTTTCTGCTGTAAGAGGTTGACTTTCTAACAGGAAAGTCATCTTCTTTTAGTTTGGGTTTGCAGATTGTCCATTTTTTAGTGTTTTATGAGTAGATAAGCTAGCACTGGACTGAGATCAAATGGGAATATTTATTGAACTATTGAATGAAGTTGATACTTTAAGGGAGAAAATTCAGATGGTAGTCCTGATGGGATATTTTCCTGTGAAACCAGATCAAGCCAAGCCTTAGGGAACTGTATGTTTACTGAAGGAGAATTATACTGATTACAGTATTTTTGGACAGCACTTTTAAAACCTTCATTATTTTTCTTTATTACAGCAGCTCCATGGAGTTTGGCCACAAGATGTTGTTGACGGAACTTGTGTAGCAGTAAATAACAAGTACCGACTCATGGCGTTTGGTTGTGCAAGGTAATTGATAGAGTCCTCTTCATTATAAGAGTTGTTGGCAAAAATAATGGGTCTTTAAATTTTTTTTAATATATATTTTGAAGCATAAAATGTTCTGCATGCACTTATAAACCTCGTCATGCCTATCATAGTTTAGGAATCAGCTGTAATATAAAATCTGGAGGTATTTTATTAGATTGAAGTAAACAAATCTAAAGAGCAGATTTCAGATATTGAATGTTTTAATTTGTAAAGATGAGCTTTTCTCCAGTGGTAGGAAATTGAGTTATAAGTTAAGAAGATTAAATCAGCCAAAATTTAATTTTGTTCTTGATTGTTTAAAAGAGGATCAAGAAGATATTTTTCTTTTTTTTAAATAACCCTTTCTTTTTAAGACATCAGTGTTGATGTTGCCTTTGAATTTGTGGATGTGACTTAGTTAATGAGCACATTTACAGCTCATACATGATATCAGTTTCTTGTTTTAATTCCAATAATGTAGGTTTTAGACATTAAAACCTACATTAATTAATACAAATTAATACAGATACAAATTTAATACAAAATTAAATACAGATTATTCATTCAACAAGTGTCTGTGTGTCTCCCGTGCACGAGGCACAATGCTAAGCACTTGAGATCTGTTGGAAAACACTAAGGTACCTGACTTTCTCAAACTTATATTTTAGCTCAAGTAAAAAGCTTATATTAGATACTTACTTAATAAGTAATACTTTACAATATGTGTAGTGCTTTTTTAGCCTTTTTTTTTTAACTTCAGATTGAAGTTTAGTGGGTCTGTAGAACATACATCTGGTATTATCTCTAGCTACATCAAGTTGAGTATCACAGTATTTTTCTTGAGTGTAAATAATACACATTATAAATCATCACCTTCTTTACACTCTCAATCTGTAAAGTGGTGAGTTCTCAACACTGCTTCTCATTGAAGAGATAAATGTAGAATAAAAGTAAATTTAGCTTAGTTTAAGAAGGAAAAGTACTTTTTTTTTTTCCATATTCATGGATTTGATTTGGTCACATTTTGTTTAGAATTTTTAAATCTGTTTATTAGTACATTTTGCCTGTAATTTTTCCTTTCCTTTCCTGATTAACCAAGGTTATGCTTATGTTATAAAACAAGTTGAGGACTGGTTCCCCTCTTTCTCTGTTTATCTTTGAATGTTTGCTTGAATTTGTCAATGAAGCTATTTGAGCCTACAATGTTTTTTGTGGGAATTTTTTGGATTACTGATTTAATCCAGTTTTAAAAGTAGATTTAAGAAGGTTTAGATTTTCTACGTATTCCTGTCACTTTGGCAAGTTCTGTTTTTCTGGGAATCGGTTTTGTTCATATCCCTGTCCAACTTACTGGCTTAAGGTTCATAATAACCTTTTTTACATATTGTAAAATAAAAACATACTTGTAGGAGAGTGTATAATCCAAACATTCAGTTTTGCAAATATAATTGTAATGCAAACACCCATCTGTTCACAACTGGGTCAAGAAATAGTTTTGCAAGGTGGGAAGTCCCAGCCTGTGACTTCCTAAATCATAACTCCCATCTCCTCCCCAACACACTTAAAGGTAACCAGTTTTTTGTCTTTCGTGATGATCATTTCCTTAGGCTTTATAGCTTCCCACCCATGCATGCGTTCCCAAAGAGCGTAATTTAGTTTTACCTGGTTTTGAACTTTATAGGAATAGAATCATATTCTATGTGTTGGGTCTTGCTTCTTTCAGTCAGCTTTGTGAAATTCATCCATGCTGTTTGCCAGTGGCTGAAATCATTTTTGATTGATTTATAGTGTTCTAGTGTATGAATGTATCCTAATTTATCTGATTTGCTGTTAATGGACATTTACATTGTTTCTTGGTTTCCAAAAAAGAGAGGGCATTTTCTTATATAAAATCAATATTTTTGTCATGAGAAAATTATGAGAATTTATAATTTAAAATTAATGATAAATCCCAGATAAGAACTAATACTCAGTTCATCTTCAAATTAACCCATTTGTCACCAGAATTTCTTCTGTGGCTCCTTATTTTCACCAGAGTCAATCAGTATTTAGTTATTATTTCCCTTTAGTCGCCTTTTGCCTGTAACAACCCATACACTGTTTTTATGTTCATGACATTAACTTTTTTAAGAGTCCAGGCTGGTTGTTTATAGAATGTCCTATATTCTAAATGTGTCTCATTGTTTCCTCATAATGGCATTCGTTTAGTTCCTTTAAACCTATAATGCTTGAAACTTTGAAGCCAGTGCTGTCAGATGATAAGAGGGCTGGCACATCAGCACGGACGGGGTGGTGGCTAGCTTGCCTCCATATTGGCCGCAGTCAGGGCTAGCGCTGGTGGCTCTGCCGCGGCCCGGTGTTAGGATCCACGAGAGGATCCCCTCACCAGGGTCATGGAGGTGGAATCTCAGCCTTCAGCCTTCCAGTCATCTTACTTTTCCATCGGTTGGGAGAGTACCAGCCTTTTTCTTTCTTCCTTTCCTTTCCTTTCCTTTCCTTTCCTTTCCTTTCCTTTCCTTTCCT
>NC_064807.1:5928040-5944285 GCF_023721935.1 Panthera uncia | reverse complement strand
CTTTCCTTTCCTTTCCTTTCCTTTCCTTTCCTTTCCTTTCCTTTCCTCCCTTTTCTTTCTTTCTTTCTTTCTTTCTTTCTTTCTTTCTTCCTTTCTTCCTTTCTTCCTTTCTTTCTTTCTTTCGTGTGATCATGGGTTGGGGTTGAAAGTTTTGTGATTGTAGCTGTGTGACATAATAGTGGCTTCTAGCTCTGACCCTCCAGTCCTAACACTAGTCCAGGACTGAACACTAAACTGTAGCTGGTATCCTTTAAGTTGTGTAAGAAGCTAACTTCTAGGATGTCAGCTTGCAGGGGATCAGTCTTACAGCCTTACTCTTACCTTTATGTTTAAAGGTTTGACTAGATGCTGGTTAAACATTGTCATATGTGATGTCGTGTACTTACCGTGGCACCATGGAGCAGTAACGTTAAGTTGTCCCAGCATTAATGATACTAAATTTGGTCACTTGTGTAAGAGCTGTATCTCTATTATAGAGGTATCGTTTTTGCTTGGAGGTCAGTGAGTAGCGTCTTACACATGAAAAAATCTCTCTCTTATAATGGTTTAATGAGAAATGGAAATACAAATAATTTAAACAATAGAGGCTTTATAGAATACATAAAAAGGTCAATTGTCATTCTGTAAGTGTTGGCTTAACACCAGTTTCTTGTAGAAATATTTGGACTCTCCTCACTGACTTGTTAGAGCTCAGCAACCCAAAGTTACCACATGATAGTTTCAGATGCAAAGCAAAAAGAAGTAAACACCTGCTAGCTACCTAATGCTATCTTTCAGCAAAGCGTCTAATTGGGCAGGTAGTCTGGAAAGATACCTATTTGCAGACATTTGACTTCTGACTAAGATGGAATAACAGATCAGATTTTCTCTCCCATATGGAGGGAAAAACAGACAAAAATATGAAACATGGCAGTATGAATTTGAGACATCGAGCACCAGTGGACACTGATCCCTGAAAGATGAGAAACAAATAAGAAAACTCTATAAATGCCTCAGCTTTAATTGCTTTGCATTTCCAGGCTGCAGCCTGAGGCCAAGACAGATCCTGGCAGATTCCCTGAGTTGAATTATGAGGAAGTGAGAATCTGGAGAGACCAGAGCAGCTAAGACTCAGGACAGACAGGCATAGGTGACAGAGTGGCACAAAGAGGGAACTCCAGAGAGCTGGAGAGGGTCTCTTTTGAGTATTAAATATGGAAAATAGAAAAAAGATCCACATCAGACATTGCTGAAGTAAATAATAATAAACGTAAAAACACAGCAAGAGAAATGATCCAAAATGAAACAGAAAAAGAGATTTAAAAACACAGCATCAGGGGTGACTGGGTGTCCCAGTCGGTTAAGCATCCGTCTTCGGCTCAGGTCATGATCTCACGGTTCGTGGGTTCGAGGCCCGCATCGGGCTTTGTGCTGACAGCTCAGAGCCTGGAGCCTGTTTCAGATTCTGTCTCCCTCTCTCTCTCTGCCCCTCCCCACTCATGCTTTGTCTCAAAAATAAACACTAAAGAAAAACAAAAACACACAGCATCAATGAGCTGTGGGTAACTCCAAGCGACCTGTTGCAGCAGGTATTTTATTTCGTCCCAGTCCTAATCCTTGGGAAGAGTTGACCTGGCTGGATATGGATCAGAACTGCTGTGGAAACCATCTGACTTGTACCACAAAAGAGCATGCATAAGTGCCAGAACATTCTGGCAGTCATGTACCTGTGTCGTCCTAATTTGTGCAAAAGCAGCCTTAGATTTAACAGTATTTTAAAACCAACATTTGTGTTAAATTTTTGATCTGAAAATAGTTTCATAAGCAAAAATAGTATTGTTTTATGATGATTATAGGTCAGTCTTGAAATGTAGCTTAGAAATAATATACAAAGTTTTAGCTTTGGTTTCTGGCCCTTCATAAATTTGATCCTTGTAAAGATTTCATAAATGAAATCATTATGTATACCATGTACATAAAAGAACACACATCGTGTGTGTAGATACAAAAAATGATATAGTACATAAAAATAATAAAATAAAAATCTGTATAAATTGCTGTCAGCATGAGGAATAGCACATTTCGAGGACCAGTAGGTCCCGTTTCTTCCTCTTCTTTAATACCCCCCTTCTCTACCAGTAGAGTGTGTGTGTCCATTAACTTTTTGTTGCATTTTTACCACAGATGTGTGTACTGTGTTTTGAATGTTTTTCACTGTATAGAAACAGAATTATACCAACACGTATGTGTCAGCTATCTATTTTAACGCACGTCAGTGCTGTGTGCTATACTCTTCTATGAGAATACTCCAGTGTATGCTTCTTTTCTCTTGCTGGACATTCAGACTGTTTCCATTTCTTTGCCTTTATACACAATGCTGTCATGAACATTGAGCATGCCTCTTGATAACATGGACAAGGATATTTCTGGGCTATGTTTAGAGGGAAAATTTACTGGGTTACAAATACACATTTCAGATTTATGAGACTGCAAATTATTTACAAAATGGTTTTAGTCTAGTTTACACTCTTACCAGCAGAACATAATCATTCCATAGTAATGCTTTCTATATTTGTATTTATCTTTTTTCATTAAAAGCTTGCTTATTTTTCACAGTGGTTCTGTACAGGTTTATACAATAGATAACACCACTGGAGCTATGCTGCTGTCTCATAAACTAGAGCTAACAGCAAAACAATATCCTGGTGAGTCCTTTTTATTTTCCTTCTTATTTTTAATTTTTAACGTGCAGGTAATGGTATGTGTAGCGATTGCAAATTTAAATAATGCATGCCATCGTTCAGATAGTGTTAAACCGTATAACAGTTTCTGTGTGGCTCAGGGACTTCCGTGTAGCTAGGGAGGCTCCTAAGGGTACTTTACCCTGTATAATCCTTCTCTGGACTTTGCTCTAGTCTCTTACCTGATTTCATTGCCTTTGTTGTTTTATGCCTTCCAATTCAATGTATTCATTCAGCAGATACCGATTGAATACCCACTGTAGGCCAGACAGTGTTCTAAATGGTAGATACACTGCAGTAAATAAAACAGTCTCTTTCTGAACCCCTTGTGGAGCCTGTAGGATTAAGTCTAAAGTCTTTGTCATTGGAAATACTTTGGACTGAACCTAACAGAAAACCCAACTTACTGTGGCTTAAATAAGATTTGTTTTCTCTAATAGGAAGAAACCCAAAGTTTAGCTGCTTCTGGCCTTCATCTGGCCTTTCCTCCGTGGTCGCATGCAGCTTCTGAGCTCCTGACATTACTGCTGCGTTTGATTCAAGGAGAAAGGAGGAAACGGCGTATTTGTTTTTTGATCAGGAAAGCGAAAGCTTTCTTAGGAGCATTTTCCTCTCCTACCTGCTCCAGCTATCTTCTCTTCACATCTAATTGGCTATAATTAGGGGTGCCTGGGTAGCTCAGTCGGCTGAGCATCCCACTTCTGATCAGGTTATGGTCTCAGTTTGTGGGTTTAAGCCCCACATCAGGTTCTGTGCTGACAGCTCAGATCCTGGAGCCTGCTTCAGATTCTATGTCTCCCTCTCTGCCTGCCCCTCCCCGGCTTACACTCAGTCTCTCTCTCCCTCAAAAATAAATAAACATTAAAAAAGTTTTTGTTTAATCGGCTATAATTATGTCACATTAGCTACCTTAGGATTTTCCAAGCCTTTAGGCAGAAGTGGGCAATGGAGAGCTTCAGTATGGAAACAGATATTTGATTAACTCCTCATCAGTATCTACCCCATATGCGGCATGTAAGGTCTTCTGCCAAATACTTCTGGCATTATTTCTTGGTTCCCTCTGCCCTTTGTGTCTCCATAATTTTGCCACAGTAACTCTATGTTAAAAGAAATACCAAAAGTTCTGTTTATAAAGTCGTTAGGTCTAAACCCTAGTAGCATTTTCAAAAAATAATACTCATAAATGGAAAGAAAAATAGTATTTTATTATTACTCTTCAACACTGTTTTTGGGGTGCCTGTGTGGTTCATTCAGTTAAATATCCGACTCTTGATTTTGTCCTAGGTCTTGATCTCACGGTTCATGAAATTGAGCCCCTCGTCGGGCTCTGCACTGACAACATGGAGCCTGCTTGGGATTCTCTCTCTCTCCCTCTCTCTCTGCCTCCCCCACTTGTGTGTGCATGCTTGCTCTCGCTCGTCCTTGCTCTCTCTCTCAAAAGTAAATCTTAAAAAATCATTGATTTTTACCAATAGGATGTCTGTGCCTATTGGACACTGTACAATTTCTCAAACCTTGGAATGAGATCGGGTATGTTCACCCATAATTCCTGTTCCACATTGATTTTCACAGGACACTTTTTCTGCAGCAACTCCTAAAAAGCCATCTTCACCAAGAGGTAACATCATCAAAGTAAATGTAGCACAATCTAATGTTGCAGCTGTGAACTACCTGGATCTAATAGTTCACATCATGTACAACAGATCCTATGTATAGCACTGTATTTTCTCTGGAAGATGATCTCATGTAACCCCCTGTGAGTTTTCTGCAGTGCTCTGGAGTACTGGGGTACCCTGCCCATAGACTAGCAACTGCAGGCTTCCACTTTACCAAACTACCTACAGATTCTTGAGAGTCAGTCAGCCTTTGTCTCATATTGTTCTCTGTACCTGAAATGTCCCATGTTTCTCTATGGAGGGAATATATTGGTCTTTCAAGATACAGCTCAAGTGAAATTTCTTTCTGAACTAGATACAATACCATTCCCTCTTGTGCCCCGATATAGTTTGCATATCACATCTTGTTATTGATAATGCTTTATTGAACTTATTAGTGTACGGGTCTTTGTTTCTACTAGGCTCAGTGTCGAAGTGTAGGATATATCTGTCTCTTTGCACCACGCTAGTTCAGTTTATTGAGAGGCACATAGTTAACAAATGTGATGAACAAAGCAATATGTTTTTAAGCCAGTCTCCTTTGCAGGATTGTATTTAACAGGCAGTAGAATCTCATGACTACATGTCTCGTGATTTGATACTGTGCTCCCATTAGTAATTGGGAGCCTTTTTCCAAACTGTGTTCTGTTCCTCTCCCAGATTTAGATATGCTCCCATGTTAAGAATAATTGTTATATAACTATACAAACTTCTCTGATGTTTGGATCAGAAAAAAAATGTCAAAAAAAATTGAGGCACCCATCTAAATGTAATCTAATAATAAAAATCTGATTAGCCTCAAGGAGGAAGCTAAGGTATCTGATGTCAAAATCTCAGGAAGCATTAAAATATGTAACTGTTAATGTTGACTTAGTGCTACCCACATGTATATCAATATTTTTGCCCATCATTTCTTACAAGATCTCATACCTTCAATTTGAGACCATTTTCTGTCTGTAGTACATCCTTTTGAATTTCCTTAAAAACTTCGTGATGATAAACCCAATTTTTTCTTTTGCCTGAAAATGTATTTTGCCCTTGTAATTTAATTATGGTTTAATTTGTTACACAGTTTTGGATTGACAGTTACTGTGTCTATGTACATTGAAGTTCGAGTACCATTTGGTTTCACTGTTGCTATTAGGAAGTCTCTGGTCCAGTTGTAGTTCCTTTTCAGGAGATTGGCTCTTTTCCCTGTAGATACTTTTAAGATTTTCTCTTTGTCTCTGAGGTGGTTTCACTGTGATTGGGAAGGTGAAGAATTTTCTAAATTTTTTTCATTTTTTTTTTTAAATCTTGCTTGAGATTCAGGCGTGCTGGATCTGAGGATTCAACTGTTCTGGAAACCACTATCTCTGTAAATACTGCCTCTTTAATCTCTTTTTCTGGGAATTTAATCAGACTTACGTTGCACTTTTTTTTTTTTTTTTTTTACATTTTTTTTAACCTGCCTTTTAATATTTTTCATTTCTTTTTTTGTTTCTCTGGATTGTATTCTAGAAAAATTTTCCATACCTATCTTTGAGTACAGTAATTCTCTTTTCATTTATGCTTAATAGTCTACTTAATGTGTCTACTTTAAATATTGTCTTTTTTATTTCCAGAGGGTTTACTTAGCTCTTTTCTAATCTGTATGCATTCTGCCCCTGGTTTCAATGTTTTCTCATTTCTTTAGATAGTAAAAAAAAAAAATGGTTTTTGTATTCTTTGTTAATCTCAGTATCTGAAACCTTTCTGAGTTTGTTTCTACTGCTTTAGTTCTTTGGGTTCTTACTAGTTTGTTTATATATTTTAGGATTTTTGATTGAGAGCTGGTTAATTTTCTTCAAACCTAATTGTTTGAATGCTTTGCGACCTAAATTGAATTTGAGTTTTTGCAGAGAGGATTTGTATGTGTTCATGGCCGATTACCTGGGAGTACTACATCAGTCTGGAACCCTTAGCATTATATTCTCTGTTTGAAATTTTTCTGGACCCATTCAAGTTGCACAAATTATACATCAGAGGACTGACTTGTGATTGCAGATTCTCAGAGGAAGAATCTTTATTTTCCGCTCACGGACAAACGTGAAAGTGTCCCTTGCTGTTTCTTTACCTTCCACATGGTAGCTTCTCTTTCTTCCTTGTACTGGGAATGTCGCCCCTGCAGCCCCTCCCATCATGTAGATATCTTCTCTTAGATGCCCTGCCTTGGCCAGGCTCTAAGCTTTATCTCCTGTCCCCCATATGCTTTGAGTCATCAGAAGTGGAAGTCAGGGTCTTTTGGGTTTGGCGGAAAAATTCAGGGCAAAATGACTTGATACACTCACCTCCCAGTATTTTCAGTTGTTTTGAGGTGTTTACTCTATTTAATTTTGTAGTTGTTTCAGTGTGGAGAGTCATTTAAGGTGTCTAATTTGCTATACTGTCAGAAATAGAAATTTGCTCTGTAACTTGTTATCTTTCTTATCAGATAACCTTTAAAGGCTTGCATGTATTTTTTTCTCTAAAGACAGATTTACAACCTGCAAGAGCAGGGTGATGTGTATTTTGATTGTGGTTTCTGGCCCTTTTACCTCTGTATCCTTTTTATCCATACTTAAGTTTTCCTGCCCAGTAGCTTCCAGCCGCGTGTGGCTGTTTTTATTAAAAAATTAAAATTGGGGGCACCTGGATGGCTCAGTCAGTTGAGTGTCTGACTTGGGCTCAGGTCATGATCTTGGAGTTTGTGAGTTTCAGCCCTTCATCGGGCTCGCTGCTGTCAGTGCAGAGCCTGCTTTGGATCCTCTGTGTCTCTCTCTTTCTCTCTGCCCCTCCCCCTCTTACATCCTCTCTCTCTTTCTCAAAAATAAATATTTTTAAAAATCTTGAAAAAAATTAAAATTTAAAAAATTAATTTAAAAATTTAAATAAAAAAATCTATTTCTTCAGTTGCATTGTCACATTTAAACGTTCAGTAGCCACCTGTAGCGAGAGGCTACATGTTAGACCAAGAAAATATGAACATTTCCATCACTGCAGGAAGTGCTCCTGCCTGCTTCTGTAGGACAACACTGTATTGAGTTCTTCCATTTTTCTGTTTTCTCAGGTGCTTTTAATGCAGTCTCTCCCGTTGGTTACCTACAGACTTGAATTAAATAACCTTAGGCTATAAACCTGCTTAAGTAAGACTTTGGGAGACTGGAGCCTCCTGCATCTTGAGCAGAGACCAGCTTCCTTGTTTCCTTCCGGCTCCAGTGGCTGAGGTTCACAAGCTATAGCTTCAGGGGTCAGTTCTGACTCTCAGACTGATGCTGGCCTCTGACCCCTTCTTTGTCTTTCTATAGGATGGGAACCCCAACCCTCTCATCACTGCTGGTCTCATTCCATCCTTCTCTGTATTTTCAACCTTTCTCCCCGCCCTCCTTCTGACCCTTTCCTCTTACCCCAGGTACTAACCAGTCTCTTTTTAGGGTTTCTCTTTTCTTTTGGCTTCTGCGGCTGACTCTTTTTTGGAAGTTTAACTCTGTAACAGAATGTCTCTGGATTACTTTCTTAATATTTCTCTCAATATGCAGATTATCATGATCTATGTTCATTGTAGGTTACCAGCTAGATAAATTTCCTGTAATCCTGCCACCTGAAGATTAGGCAGCCACCATTAATGTATTGTTCTAGGTCTCTGCAGCTAGATTTTAGTATTTGTATGATTAATATGTGTATAATGCTTGGAAAATAGGTATGCCTATTATATGCATATGTGTATATATTTTAAGTGGGGTAATAGGAATACTGTTCATAACCTATCCTTTTCAGTCAACATTAACATCCTTTTATGATTGTAAATACTCCTATTTTTTCTCTTGCACATGGAATTGCTTTCATTTAGTAAACTTCAGTTTGATTCTTCTTGGTTTGGTTTTAAACTTCTCCCCTGTTGTAAAGTACGCTAATAAGATGTTTCTTCTGTATATTCCCATTTATTTTTCATCTGCACAAGTCACATGGTTATTCATTATGGTGGGGATTGCTAATGTGAGGATTCAAATACAGGCAGAAGGGTGTCCTCTATGTTAACCAAGCCTCTTCTCTATAGGCTAAAATCTGTATGCCCTGCCCCCCCCCCCTTGGTAGCAGATCTACCCTGTTTTATAGCAAAAATGTGTTAATGCTGCAAATGAAAAGAATTTTAATTTTAAAATGATACTATAGCTGGTTTTGGATTGCTGATGGGAAACACTAGCATGTTTCATTTAACTACAGTAAAGAAACTTGGACTTTACTGCGCAGTGAAATTATATATTGGATTGAAAGAACAATTATTAGTTAAGATATCAACACCTGGAGTACTCAAGCCGGAATTTACCTACCTAATCCTAATACAAGATTAAACCTCAATTTATTTTAACTTGGATCCCTCTGATACTGCCAGTGGATCACGAAGATAGTGGTACAGCGTTATTTTACATCTTAAAACACCTTATACTTTGCAGAGTACTTTGACCTTCAGTTTTGAATTGTTCAAGAGAAATACTGCCTCCATTTTACAGGAACTGAATTGCCCAAAGCCAAAGACTTGTAAAACTACATACACAGTTGTAGTTATTCAAGCTAATAGTGGCCCCAGACGGCTCTCCCCTCTTTTGAAGTATGTGGCGCTTAAGTTCTGCTTGGATCAGGTCAAGGCTACTGGCCTTACTTATTTTAAGTGACCTTAAATGAGTAGGATTTGTCTCATTATTTGAAACAGACATGTCTTTCTGTTCATTTCAACTTGGAAAAATTACTGAGTGTTTCTGAAGGAATCTTTCATTTTTAACTTTTCACAATTTCTTAACAGATATTTGGAACAAAACAGGAGCTGTTAAATTGGTCAGATGGTCTCCTGACAATAGTGTTGTAATAGTGACCTGGGAAAATGGAGGCCTATCTTTATGGAGTGTGTTTGGAGCCCAGCTGATTTGTACACTCGGAGGAGACTTTGCGTGAGTCAAAGACAAGTTTTAGATAAAGCAACTCCAGAAGATACACACACACAGAAATGTTGTGTCACGCAGCTACCTTTCTTCCATATTTGACTCTTAACCCCAAAACAGTATGTAAGGTTCAGAATTAATTTGTCACAACGTACTGATTGTCCAAACATCCATTCTTTTAAAACTCATTGTTCATTCAGTAAAAATGCATTTGTTTGTTGAACCCCTATTGTGTATGTGATAGCATGTTGGGTTCCAGGATAAATCCGTTCTAGTTTTGCCTTCAGGTATCTAATGATCCTCTAAGAGCAGTAAGCCATGGACATAAGTAACTAGTAGGAAATGGAAAATCACTATCCTTTTGGGTTGATGTAGGTTAACCCAGTGGGTTATCTCTGCCCGCACCATATGATACTTTTTGAACCTTAGTCCTGACAAAATGAATACACCTTCACAAATTGCCTGACCCTGTCATGAAGTTATTCAGGACCTGAAAAATTGTGTCCCGGTGATATACCTTAGTGTATTAACCAGCACTCTAATATTTCATGCATTATTATGTATTTCTATTTTAAAGGAACAAAATACAAAATAAATTTTAGTTTTAAAAAAACTAAAGCCAAATATTATATGTAATAGAAGATTCTTTTTGAGTTTCTGTTCTGTTTCAGTTATAGGTCTGATGGTACCAAAAAAGATCCCCTTAAGATCAACTCTATGGTGAGTACTGTCTATAAAATATTACTGTAGTGTGAAAAACTTGGATTTTTCTAATTCCTTTTTTTCCCTCCTCTTGGCCTTATAAAATTACAAAGCTGTTTTAATCTCAGCAGGCTCTTGGACAGTTCTCACTTTGTAAAAGTATTTTTTAAAATCAGGCTGCCCGATTTTAAATACTTGGTTTTGCTTACATATGTCTAGCAAGCCCCTGTCATCTTTGTGAACGTAGTGATATTCAAAGGCTTTTGCCTTTCCAAAGCCTCAATTCCTATGTGACTCACTAGCACCCACTTCTCATGGCCTCTTTTCTTCTAACATGAAGTGAAATGCTCATTGGGTGGTTTTCCTGTAGGATTTGGACATTTTTTGAACATATTTTTAAAACTTTCCGCAGATGTCTGTCAAGAGCATTAAAGTCCCTGTTGTAACAATATTTTTATTCACTACATATTTTCAAGAGTTTCCATAGAAAGCAGTGGGGTGTAACTCTTATCTTTACATAAGCACATTTTGTGATGTAGCCCTTCTGGGCACCATCTTTGGGAAATTAATGGCTATGAGGCATATTCACTGCCTTTCTCTCTCACTCCACAGAGGAAGGCATTTTTGATTTCGGGCTTCTTGAAAAGTTAAAACCACCATGGTTGCCTTGAGTAGTGGTTCCCGGTCTTTTACCATCAAGGACCCCATTTGCTGTCTCTCTCCACTCCATATTTTAAAATAGTTTTTGAACAAATGATTTCGGTGACTGCCCATCAGTGCTTCCGAATGGCATGCACCAGCCAGTGTTTAGCCTCACTAAATTGATATTTTAATCACACACTAGGAATCTAAGCATTTTAGTTAGCTGTTCAGCTCTTACTGTGGAAGAGGAAAACTTCTATTAAGCTTTTGAAATTAAGCAACAATGTATTGTCCCCCTACTATTTTCTTGACCTTGTAGATTGCGATTCACTAATCTCCAAAACAAAAAACTAAAAAACTATCTTGGGATATAGTTACAGAATATTAAAATTGACTGGGCCTGGGGAGTTTATTTGAACCTTCTCCTTTTATAGAGGAAGAAACTTAGACCCTGAGAAAACCAAGTGTCTTGGCCAAGGTCATACAGCAGAATGGCCACTAGGCTGTAATGGGAAGCTTCCTATCCAGTGTTGCTTGCTCTGTACAAGATGCGTCTGTTTTGGGTGCTTCTTTGTCAAGTTTCAGCTGGGTCACATGGATCTTGCTCTGCCAGGAATTTCTTTGTATTTGAGAAGCAGTTAAGTTATTGGAGAAGTTATAAAGAGCAGTAGGCATTTCTCAGGATTTGGAGCTAAGATTGGTATCCAGTGTTTTCAGTCTTCCAGGTAGAGAGCAGCAGTGGTGGTTTCCACTGGAGAGAGCCAAGATGTAGCAGGTGTGGGTAGGATTCCTGTCTGTGTTGTTTCTCATAGTTTTTCCAACCTTTGGAAGTCATTAGTAATGCTGTTATTGGTTATTTCAGGATTTGGACATTTGAAGTTAAGAAAGGATAAGAAACTTTTTATTGTCTTGATTTTTCTTCCCCCTTCTTCTCTCCAAGAGCTGGGGTGCAGAAGGCTATCACCTCTGGGTAATCAGCGGATTTGGTGCTCAAAGTACTGAAATTGAGTCTGACTCCAAGAGTATAGTTAAACAGCCTGGCATTCTGCTATTTCAGTTTATCAAGAGTGTACTCACTGTAAACCCTTGTATGGTAAGTTTTTTCAGTTAAAACCGTTTATTTTAGTGGCTTTCAAAGTAGACTATCAAGATTCTTCTTCTAAAATTGGTGTATTATCTTCTTCAGTATATAGTTTTTGTGATTCTTATGTTTCTTTTTAATAACTTACACAAAAATTTTACTTCTGAGCAGCTTTTGTTTTTTGATTTTTTAAAAATAGGATCATAAGCAATTTGAGGGAAAGCAATGTATGCAGATTTACTTGAGTAACGTAATTTAGTCTTTATTTGACTAGAAATTCCCAAAGTGTGCTCCATAAGGCACAGTTTTTAAGAAATAGCAATAGCAGTTAGGATAAGGGAAAGTCTGTCATCATGTAAGTGAAATAAAGACTTAAAACTACAGAGATTTCTTATTGTAGGCTCTCAATGTGAAATGTGCATCATGAAAATCCCAGAGTCGGTGTACGAAAAAGAATGTTTCCCAAGCCAATTTAACTATGAATTTTCAAGAACACTTTGAAGAAAATATGCCTAGAAACCTGCTTTGGGAAACACTGCCCCAAATTATAATATGAACTCCTCATGTTTTATTAATCTGAAATAACATATTCTATATTGTTAATGTATAATAATAGTATATGTTACATGTTAGAAGTGCATACGTTGGTATCTGCCACTAATGGATTTTTAAGCATTCGGTACAACCAGTTTCTAAACGAAATTTACAATTATAGTACATTGAGAAAGAATATGACGGTAGTCTGGATCTGAGATTTCATTACTGTAGTTGCAGAACAAAGATCCCCAGAAAAACAGGAACAGAGTAATTCTTCCTCCCCTCCCCCATCCCAATTTATAATTTAAAGGCAAATTTTTGAGTTTTCTGTGAAGACCGCATCTGGACTGCCGTGGAAAGCTGAGAGGCTGAGGTGCTGTTCTGTCTGATGGAGTGGTCAGTGAATAGTAGGCCCACATTTGAGAGTACTGGCCTTCTGATGGAAAACCAGGGCATAATCACCAAGAGTAGAAATTACCTTATTTGTCTAAATATTGTCAGAACCCGGCACAGTCCTTGGCACTCACCAAGCATTTACCCAAGTGATTATTGAATTAATTGTTCTGAACCAGGACCACAGACTTGGGCTACTCTTCCCTTGGGCTACAACCGTTCAGCATCCAGTTATCCCCATTCGTAATCACCTTCTTCTTGCCATATGGGCACATGGTGAACATATACCCACAAACTGTTTGACCAGATACATTTTCTTGCCACCATTCATGAGATATTTTATGTGAAACTTGTTTGTATATAATGAGTAGTTCACTTTTCATTTGGAAAATCCCTCCTAGCATTGCCATTTTGGAGCAGTAATAAAGGACACTACCGTGTAGCAGTTGTAAACCAGGTCATATTCTGGAGTCTACATAATAAAACAGACTGTAGCACAGATTTTGTTTACACTGGGAAGTAATCACGAAACTGTTACCTGTTCCCTTTGAATATAACAGTGCATGAGATCATTACGTAGTTGTGTCCTCAGTGAGTAAAATCTGCATTGAGAAACATGGCACATTTCCTAGGATAAGACTAAATCAATGTATTAACGTGCTTTCCTTTACCTGATACAGAGGTGTTTTTATTGGCTTTCCTCCTTTACCCTCTTCTTCCCTTCTCCCTCATCCAGAGTAACCAGGAGCAAGTGCTGCTTCAGGGGGAGGATCGATTGTACTTGAACTGTGGAGAGGCCTCACAAACCCAGCACGCCAGGGGTTCCTCGGCGCACCCTGAGCATAAGGCTGCTGGGGCCAAAAGCCCCTTTGCAGATAGCGGTGTAGAGTCTCCGGGTTTAAGCACTTTGCTTGGACATCGGCATTGGCATGTGGTGCAGGTAAGTCTTCAGTTACTGTTGGCTGTTGACGTAGTCCTTGCTAAGGTAACACCTGGAGCAGAGTTAAATTTCTTCTGTTCCTTTGGAAAATTGAGAAGCTTTTTAACCTTTTTGACTGTCACATCTCTCTTCTGCTTTTCTGTCTTGTCGTCTTCTTTTCTTGCCACTGATGTAGCGTGGTCCCCACTGTGTTGAGCCCACGAGCAGCTAACAGTTCCCCAGACTGCAGATGTGTGCTTTGCCCTCTGAAGGAGCAAAACTTTATACAGCTGTCAGCCTTTTTGTTTTCTTTTTTGGTGTAAATTCAGCTTTGCAGATTTGCATAGGCAAAAGTGTAGTGATTTCATGGAAAGGGACAGTGTCCATTAGGACCCTGTGCCGCTGACCTGTAGTCCTGATGAATACATGTCTGGGTTAACTGCCTGACTTTGAACCCAAATTGCAGACTTCCATTCACACTCTAGAACCTTATTATCAATAATAGTATTATTACGTAAATCTTGTTCCAAATTACTTATTCTGGTATAACTTTTAAATTAGCAGTTTCTTTGAATAATTCTGATAAACTGGGATTTAACATGGAAATTAATTCTGAATTTTGACACCAAATAAAATTAATTTTAGTAAATCAACAAGTTGGAGTCTCTTGAAAGAAACTTGCTACACAATTTTGTAAGTCCCGAATGTTTTCTTTCCCCTTCTGATACCAAAGTGTCTTCAGTACATCAACAGTGACTCTTGGATTAGCTTCCTTTAGTCAGGTGCTATTTCCACAGTTCTTTGCGCTCCTTCTCCATTCTGTACTTTTACTCTCGTAGCTTGTTCAGTTCCCGTGGTATTTTCAGTTGACTTTGAGTGGAGATAATGAGAGACAGAAGAGTGGTCATTGTATGAGGCGTTGAAGGAATGTCTCCTGCACTAGCCTGTGGTACACACTAAAAGAGAATGTGTTTAACTTACATTAATAAATTCATAAAATCAAACAGTGTGTGTACCATTTTATAATTAGTAACAATTATAAAATAAAACTGCATCAGCTACTTCCTTGACTAAAATTTTCCACTGCTCCCTTCTCTCTTATAGCCATTTCTCTGCTATTTTCATTTCCCCATACTTTGAACTATTCATTCTACACTGACCTAGCATCAATGCCAGTTCTGCCTAGCCAGGTCTGTGTTGCCAGAGAGCCAAGTAGAGCAGAGGATCAAAGAAGGTAGGTCTGGAACTCAAAAATCCGTCAGGCAATAAATAACAAAAATTGAATTTCCTTCCAGCTCAAAAATTCAGTGATTCTGTGATTCTTAGCTATCTATGAATTATCCCATATTAGTAGCACATACACTGATTTTACCACTTTAGACAAAGTAGGTACTAGGAAGATTCTTTTGTCATTTTGTTAGCCATCTAAAATATTCAGAAAGATGGACTTTAGCTTTACCCAGTTCTTGGTTTTTTTTTTTTTATTTAAAACTAATAAAAATAATGTCAGAGTTCTAGTCACAAAAACAATTAAGTTGTAATAGACTCATAGAATTTTTAGAGCTGGAAGGACCTTAGAGATTGTGTAGTCCAACTGGATTTTATACATGAAGAAACTGAGGCTCAGAGAAGTTAGGTGACTTGCCCAAGGTCACACAGCAGAGTAGTGTCAGACTTAAACTTACCATAATACAAAATTAAAGTAACAATCTAACTTATTTTAACACCTCTAGGTATTAAATGTTGAATCATATACTGTTGACCTTGAACCAAGATCTAGAATGTGTCTGTTTGGCAGTGTTTCGTTATGATTTGCCCTGAACTTTGTTGGCTGGCCCTCTAGCCAGATGAGTCAGTGCAGCATATGCAGGAATTTTGGCGTGGCAGCTTATGGTGTTCATATAACGTAATGCTTTACCTCCCGGGCTTTTAGCCATGAGTAATGATTCCCTGAAGAAACATGGGTACCTGTTTAATTCCCTCTCCAACATACGCTCTTCTCTGGCATAAGTGCCCACAGCCTCTATCAAAGTGACGTTGTTTATGTGATCTATACTTTGTATTCTTCTTAGACAGCTTAGAGGTCATCAAATGAGCTCCAAGTAATTCTGTCTCTCTGTCTGTTCCTCATCTAGACCGCTGGACTTGTTGCTTATTTAGGCCTTCTACCTTGTACTTGTTGGTCTCCTGATCA
This sequence comes from Panthera uncia, assembly GCF_023721935.1. NCBI lineage: Eukaryota > Metazoa > Chordata > Mammalia > Carnivora > Felidae > Panthera > Panthera uncia. The sequence continues at coordinate 5,928,508 of NC_064807.1, read as the reverse complement.
GAAGATTCAGTGTTAAATATGCTTTTCCTTTCACTTAACACACGTGCACACTTGCCAGCAGTTCGGTTAGTGGCTGGTGGTAGGGATGGTGCTTTTCTTGTGTGTGTTTTTTTTTTAAATGTAGTTTTCCTGTCTACGGATTTTAAAAACTTTGAAAGTTGTTGGTTGACAAATGGAGCACAAATAGTGTGAAATTAAAACGACAACAGCATCCTTGTGCTTTTAGGGTACATTCCTTCTTGGACTGCCATTTATTTTTACACCCAGTACGTTGTGTGATACAAACATTTTTTTCTGAAAGGCGCATGAATCGTTACCATCCACTGTTCTGAAATGGTGGTTTCATAGTTAACCTGGCTAATGACTCTTTGGAAAAAAATAGGCTTCACAAAATATGCTAGGGATATCAACAGAGAGGATTTTATTTTATTTTATTTTATTTTATTTTATTTTATTTTATTTTATTTT
>NC_064807.1:5922014-5928030 GCF_023721935.1 Panthera uncia | reverse complement strand
TTATTTTATTTTATTTTATTTTATTTTATTTTATTTTATTTTATTTTTCAATATATGAAGATTATTGTCAAATTGGTTTCCATACAACACCCAGTGCTCATCCCAACAGGTGCCCTCCTCAGTACCCATCACCCCCCCCCCCCCCGCCACCCCCCATCAACCCTCAGTTTGTTCTCAGTTTTTAACAGTCTCTTATGCTTTGGCAGAGAGGATTTTAAAAGCTGTTTCATTTATACATGATTTACTCTGCTTTCTAGAATGTGGATCAGATGTACTGGGTGTGGTGTTAGGCACGAGCACACCTGCCAAGAGGGTGGTGCTCTCAGTCTCTCCGGCTACAGACAGAAGCAGTGTAAGCAGGAGATAGATAGGTTAGCAAAATGACTTTAAGGGGGAAAAAGGTAGATATAGGTTTTTGGGGAGACTGAGGAAAATCCTAAGGTATTAAGAATAGAGATTCTGTCCCTCAGCACTCAGTCTCCCAGTGACGTGGAGTGACCTTTGTGCCCTGAGTCTGCTGTCCTGGCCTGAATTCTTCATGACTCATTGGCTTCCTTCTCCCTTACTTCTGCCATTTCCTGTTCTGAGTATTGGGGGCAGAGCTCAAAGTTCGGAGGACACAGAGATCAGTAAATGGAACCTACTGGGGAAAATGAAAGTTTTTGTTCTCCTTTCATAGCATCTTCAGACACACAACTGCATCAGAAATAAAGCTTCGTTTTCAACTTACACTTTGAGCTTTGAAAATAAACCATTTGTGGTTTGTCGCACCTCAAACATTTTTAGAGGTGAAAAGAATACATTTTTTTCTTGTAGAGATACCCATCAGAGTGTGGATCATTCGATAAAACTTAACCTTGGTTCCTACGTTAGAACCCTTCGAGTTGGAATCGACTGCGTCAGGGAGATTCCGCCTCACCCTCTCCCCACCCACGTTTATCAATACTTGGGAAACACATAAGGTTCAGTGGAAGTGGGGGTCTCTTCAAGTGTTCTGGGTAGCTGGCTCCATTGTCCTCTAGGCACAGCCTTCTTCAAGTGACTTGATTTTTTTCATCCACAAACAATTCACTTACCATCTCCCACAAAACTACTTTGAACTCTTCTCTCACCACCCGATCATGACTTCACGTTACCGTGCTTCTGAACTGATGTCATTCATCATAGGGAGCTTTATTAACTGGCCTGAATGATGCAGTTTATCTGTCAAGATACACGTTAAGCCTTTTTCAGGCATATAGCGTGACAGTGTTATCTTTGATTCTGCAAGATAGGCTTCCACAGACCAACCCTGGGGCTGAGAGCTTCCTAACGTACCAAAAGCTATTAATTTATTTGGATTTTAGGTTGACTTACTAGATAATAAATGAAGTCTAACAAATAGTTTTATAAATAAATTTTAAGACCGATATTTTCAGCATACTGTTTTTACTTGATTTTTGTTTTGTTTTCACATTACGTAAAAAAATCTTATTAGATTTGATTGTATTGTACTGGCTTTTAAATTTGGCTTTCTTTTTAAAAATATATAATGCTTTTTCTTTGAGTACAATGAAAATGAATTTGAATAAATTGAGGTTCTTGTAGGAACAGAAGAATCTTCCCTTGTTCTTTCTTTCTGTTAAGTTTCACCCCACACTCACCACATGCTCATGAAAACTGCTTAATCAGTTGGCTAGTAGAGAGATCAGTCTCACTAAAGGTGGAATTTACTTAGTTTACATTGATACCTCAAGAATCTTTTAAGTTTAAAATTCTTACTGGAGTAATACAAAGACACCATGCACAGAGATGTAAGACTGACAACCTGGAAAGGTATATTTAGTACCAGAATTGCAGATTAAGAGTTAGTATGTGTAATCAAGATTTCTTACAGGTGAATAGGTTACACACCCTAGTAAAAAACAGTAGCCTGTATGTACTTCTATGGGTGTATGGATGTTTGTTTTGAGATAAAATAAAAACCGACCAGTGGTTATCCCTGGAGCAATGATGGAACAGAATTTCGTTTTGTACTTTGTATATTTTTATATTGTTTAAGTTTTATAAGCAGTATTTTGCTGTCTTAATCAGAAAATATAAAAATAATAAAAAAATAGCTCCATTAAAAAGCAAAACAATCTCTTGCCGAGGCTCTCATTTTATCAGATAGGGTTGTTTGGGGATGATGCCGGTCAGCAACTCAAGACAGTTCATCTCCCATTTGTTGGTTGTCCTCATGACTGGTTCTCTAAAAGTTTTTTTGTCAGTCTGTATTTATTGCGTGTTCAATATTTAAAATAAAAACGGGGTAGAGAAAAAGCAGTGTAGGGTAGGAAAGCCTCATGTCTAGAAACTCATAATGAAATGGTTAAGGCAGGAGATGTGAAATATGGACTGGTATTCAAATGGTAAATTCCAAGTACTCTGCTAGTAATACCTGTTATTTGGTAACACTAGACATCGTACAGGAAAATGAATTTCATATTGTGACGTTAATTGCTTTAAGTTTAAATACATTTTGGAAGTCTTACCAAACTGATGTATTATTTTCTGTAGATTTCCAACACCTATCTAGAGAGCAATTGGCCTATACGGGTGAGTTATTTGTTATTTTCTTGGTGTTAACTTTTATTGGATAGCGTTTGCTGCAAGAGGCATTCTGGGAATTCAGCCTTTTCGGTGGGTGCATTGATAAAAGTAACATTTTAATACTTGATCCTTTGTACATTGTTAGCGTATTAACATCTATAATTTGGTCAAATGTAACTTGCGTGTAAATATTCAGATTTTTATATTTAGCATTTTACATTTAATTCACTTAGCAAACATTTATTAGTAGTCTGTTTGCCTGACACAATAATGCTAAGCTCTTTATACTTAATAAAGTATATAGGTTTGCAAAGAGGGGTTCTTAATTTTTTTTTTTTTTAAATTAGTTTTCAGCTATTGATAAGCTTGGACAGAATATTGCTGTGGTTGGCAAGTTTGGTTTTGCACATTACTCTTTACTCACCAAAAAATGGAAGCTTTTTGGAAACATTACCCAGGTTAGTCTTTTTGAAATTAAAAACTGATGTCTCAGACTCTAAAAGAACTGTAAAGTAAGCTACTGTTAATAAAAACTCAAATCAATAATCAAATCAGATAAAAAATTTAGTTAATAAAAAAATGATGTTGATGTTGGATTACATGTAAGAGTCAGTTCTAATAAAGTACTTGATATTTGGTAAAGGATTTGTATGGAGATGGTTTTTAACTTGAGGATTTACTCTTCCATTACATCTTGGGATCACCAGCTATGATCAGAATAAATATCCACAAAATTTGAGATCGTTTCGTGCTTGTCAGTGTGTGATGTAAAGATGTGGGTAGCATAGAAAGATGGGCAGTTGGATTTCGCACGAATCAAGTAGGAAAAGACGAGGAAGTTACTGTTAAGTAGGTGCCTGCAGTGCACTTGAAGGGGCTTCCTGAACCCTTGTCACCTCACTGATCTTCGTAACTCAGGACACTGATATCACTCACCATTTTATAAAAGAAAAACTAAGATTTGGAGTCAAGCAGGTGATAAATGATAAAGCCAGAATTTAACCAAAGTCTGTTGACTATTCGGGGGAGTAATGATGCTGCATGGTACCCAGTTCTTTACAGAAATGTTTGTATATTCAGAATAGGACATGAATCATTATTATTAAAGGCCCCAGAGTAATACTTCATTGGGGGGGATAGAGAATAGAGCAGAAATAATTTGAGCTTTCATTGTCTGTGTAGGAATATTTTATAAGTGTGTTACTTGTTGTAACTTCTGGCAGCATACATAAAGGTAAATAGTGTTTTTGATTATCTTTTAAGGAGCAAAATATGATTGTGACTGGTGGCTTAGCCTGGTGGAATGATTTTGTTGTCCTGGCATGTTATAACATAAGTGACCATCAAGAAGAGGTAGGGTTTTGTTTCTTTCAGAAATAATAGATTTTTATATTTTAAAGATGTTAATAAGCACTATTTGGTTTAATATTAAAATAATTTTTGGAAAATGAACAAATCATTTTATTCTTAAGAATTTGGCATTTTTAGGGGCATGATCTCACGGTTCGTGAGTTTGAGCCCCATGTCGGGCTCTGTGCTGACAGCTCAGAGCTTGGAGCCTGCTTCGGATTCTGTGTCTCCCTCTCTCTCTGCTCCTCTCCCACTGACACACACACACACACACACACACACACACACGCTTTCTCTCTCTCAAATGTAAATAAACATTAAATAAAAAAAAAAGAATTTGGCATTTTTAGGTAATGAGACTTTCATTATGGGTTACTACTTTAAAAACATTTTTAAAGGGTCACCAGGGTGGCTCAGTTGGTTGAGCATCTGACTTTGGCTCAGGTCATGATCTCACAGTTCATGAGTTTGAGCCTCACAGTGGGCTGTCTGCAGTTAGCACAGAGCCTGCTTCGGATCCTCTGTCTGCCGCCCCCCCCCCCCCCACCCCTTCCCCCACTTGCACGCATACACACACTCTCAAAGATAAATATTTAAAAAAAATTTTTTTTTAATTTTTAAAGGGATAATTCAAACTTCTAAGATAACTTTTTCTAGGGATTTTTAGCTGTTAGACATTCTCTGTGAAGTTTATAAAAAGAATTATTCAAAGCTGAGAAGTTTTTAAGGATGGCTATAATTTATTGATTTGTATGTTTATATTTTTAGAAACTGCCGGTCTACTTATATCAGGTCTAGATATTCAGGTCTTTAAAAGGGAGTGCCTGGGTGGCTCAGTCAGTTGGGCGGCTGACTCCGTTTCGTCTCGGGTCAGGGTCTCATGATTTGTGAGTTTGAGTCCTCATGTTGGGCTCTGCGCTGACAGTGCAGAGCCTGCTTGGGATTCTCTCTCTCCACCCCCTCTGCCCCTCCCCAGCTCATGCACAGGCTCACACGCTTTCTGTGTCTCTCTCTCTCTCTCTCTCTCTCTCTCTCTCTCTCTCAAAATAAATAAGCTTAAAAAAAAAAGTACCTTATACATTCCCTGTTTTAATCACTTCATCTTTTGGCTGTTTGTAAATGAGCCTACCCTGTGAAAATATAAACATTATTAATGCTCACATTAGTCTTTAAATTTCTCTTACTTGAAAAGAAGTCAGTAGACAAAACACAGATGTCTAAAGTATTTAGTCATCTGTGGTGTAGGTATCTTGTTTTTACAGTTTTTCTCTTTTTGTGTTCTTCAGCTCAGAGTTTATTTGCGAACATCAAATCTGGACAATGCCTTTGCTCACATCACCAAAGCACAAGCAGAAACATTACTGCTCAGTGTCTTCCGGGACATGGTAATAGTATTTAGAGCCGACTGTTCAATATGCCTTTACAGTATTGAAAGAAAATCTGATGGGTAAGTATATAGCATGTGACAAGTCACTTTTTGCTTTTGTGTATTATGTTTCCTCTGTAGTTTTTATTTTCTTAAAAGTTATTCTAATTTTGCATTTCGTTTCCTTTGTTTTAGAAGTTAAAAAAGTAAGAAATGCTATGCTTAGTGATGTTCATGTGGTTATTTTTTAGCCACCTAAGTAAATAAAAGAGGCTGCACTAGCTTCTTCAGCTGATCTTACTGGATTTATTTGGAAAAAAAGAAAAAGAAAAGGAAAATCTAGTTTGGGATGGGGTAACTTCGATACAAGGTTTTTTTCACAGCCTTGAAAACAAGTGGTTACCAGCGATCCGAAAGTTCTAGACACTTGGGGAAATTTAACACTGGCTTCAAGCCTTAGGAAGAGTGTCCTTTGCCAACTCACATAATTTCCCCCGAGCTAGATGGCTGTAGACTGTAGCGGGAAATGCTGTGCGTCCCTGTTGCTGTTGTGTGTTGCCTGTATTCTTCTTGGTATATGGTTGGCTTGCAGCACTTAGACCCCACGTCTTGAGTTTTATTTTAATCTTGTGATGTGTGTTTATTTCTTTTTTAAAATAGTCGTGAAGTGTGTATTTGCTGAAATAGCTTAGTGATTGAGGAATATTGTAAAGATAAGAATTAAGAAAT
>NC_064807.1:5905632-5922004 GCF_023721935.1 Panthera uncia | reverse complement strand
GTCTACTGCTTAAAGGATATTTGGGGAGGAGGGAATGAGAAGGAGAAGGCATTTGGATCATCCATAAGCATGAAATCTACTGTTAATAGTGGACAAGAAAGGAAAACAAAAAACTCGTTAGCCTTCATGTTGAGGTGTATTTTTCTCTTTTTTTGCAGTCCCACCACTACAGCTGGTATTCAGGTTCTTCAAGAAGTCTCCATGTCGCGCTACATTCCTCACCCTTTCCTTGTAGTGTCTGTCACTCTGACATCAGTGAGCACAGAGAATGGGATCACCCTGAAAATGCCACAGCAGGTACCATTCCCTTATCAGAGCTTTCTAGAGTTTCATCTCGGTTTATAGCATTTCAAGGTGATACCAGCAACTATTTATTTGTTTAGCAAATAAATATTAAGTGTCTAACATGTCCTTCTATGGAGATACTGGGTTATAGTGGCAAACTAAACAAACTGGGCTTTTGTTCAGACAATACAGAAGTAATTGTGTACATAATTAATTACAGTTGTGATACACATACCAGAAAGTAGTATAGGTCACCCTAAGAGTATATAACAAAAACACGGAATAGTCTAGATAGAGATTTCTGTACCATTTAAATTGAAACCCAAAGGGTGAGTGGTAGTTATCTAAGAGGAGGAATTTCAGGTCAGTGAGAAGAGTAGTGCAGAGGCCCATAGGTAGGAGAGAAGATTACACATTCAGGGAATTGGAAGATTCAGAGTGAGTGGACTTTATCTTAAAGTCTGGCTTTATTAGGAAGTCTGTAAAGTATCTTAAGCTGGATATTATTAGATCTAAGCTTTGTAATGTTCAGTCTAGCCATAAGAAGGAGAATGAACCAGAGTGGGACAAAACTGGGTATAGGGAGAGAAGCTGAGAGGCCCTTATAACGATCTAAGTGGAGGGTGCTAGTGACCCAAACTTGCCAGTGAAAAAGAAGATGGAAAGAAGTGGAATGAACATAAAATACAAACACTGCATGATTAGTCAACTGTAAGGAAAGAGAAAACATAATGCCTTAGTTTGTGATTAAACCAACATTTTAAACTTCCTATTCCAAGTTTCCTTCTTCTTAAAAACTTTTTTAATGTTTATTTATTTTTGAGAGAGAGAGAGAGAGAAAGTGCAAGCCAGGGGAGGGGCAGAGAAAGGGAGACACAGAATCTGAGGCAGACTCCAGGCTCTGAGCTGTCAGCACAGAGCCCGACGCAGGGCCTGAACTCACAAACTGCGAGATCATGACCTGAGCCGAAGTCAGACGCTCGACCGACTGAGCCACCTAGGCACCCCCCCAAGAAGCAGACTCTTAACCGTAGAGAACAAACCTGATGGTCACCAGAAGGGAGATAGGTGGGGGATTGGTGAAATACACAACAGGGATTAAGGAGTGCACTTGTGATGAACACCTGGTGATGTATGAAAATGTTGAATTGGCTATACTGTACACCTGAAACTAATATAACACTATGTTAATTGGAATTTAAAAAGTTAACAAAGAGGGCCTTTCACAAAGGGAAGAGATCTAATGTGGTAAAGAGCAGATTAAGGAGTTGAAATGTAGTGGGAAATAGACTGATTACTCCTTGCATAGAGGAAAGACCAAGATTGCTACAGCAAGGCATGTCTTGATTCAATATTAGAGATTAAAGAAACCCCAACAACGAAAACTGTTTAAAAACAGTGAGATGGCCTCCCTTATGAGAGGGGCTCCTTGTCTCTGAAGCTCCTAAGAAGAATCATCTGCCAGAGAGTTTTTAGGGTAAGGGATGGTATATTTGATTCTTTCAAATTTGGCATTTGGGAGATACATGTAGTCCCTGCTTTTATGTTAAGTTTCTGAAAAGCTTATTAAAATTGCTTGAAAGTGCTGTTGCAGTCATCTGTTCTTACATATTGTAGTATAGAAAATGTTGAATGCATGGACGCGAATGAAGAGAAATGGTTGCATTTGTTTAGTGAGGTAATGTAAAATGTAGTGAAATTTGCCCATTTTAACACTCCACAATGGTCATTGTGAACATTAGTCGTGTTGTGGTGAATTGTAGTAGGTCCTCCTAAGAAGTGTTATGGAGTTTCTGTGCCAGTCCCTGGGCCCACTGTTCTGATTCTTGGGACTGCATCTTCATTTTTCTTCGTCCTCTGCGGTCAGGCTCTTACAGTTGCCACGCATCTTTTAATTTCCATTTTTCCTTCTCCTACCTCCATGTTCTATGTTGTTTCTCATGTGTTATGGAAAGATAATCCAGTTTTTAGTTTTCATGTTTTTCTGTGCTAAATTGAGAACCACAACTTCTTTCCAAGTAAAGTTCTCAGTCTTTGAAGCACTTGTTTGGAGATACTTTTTATTTTTTTAATTTCTACTTTTTTGTAAATTAATAGCATTTCTTTTCTTTTAAGTGTTTTATTTTTATTTTTGAGAGAGAGAGCAGGGGAGGGGCAGGGAGAGAGAGGGAGACAGAATCTGAAGCAGGCTCCAGCTTCTGAGCTGTCAGCCGAGCCCGATGTGGGGCTGGAACCCATGAATAGTGTAGCAAGATCATGACCTGAGCCGAAGTCGGATGCTTAACCGGCTGAACCAGTTGAATTATGCGTCCCAATAACAGTTCTTATTACATTTATTTTCTACCTGGACACAGTCTGAAGAAAAAGTGAATGACAAAACCCATGAATCTCCTGGACCGTCTTGCCATTTCTTATACACAGTCCCTGTGGTGTCGGAAAGCCAGTACAAAAGCGTTTGGAGTAACTGCTTTGCAATAGCATACGTAGGGTGTCTGTGCTGTTTTTCTGACTGGACCCTAAATAATGACGACAGCTTAAATTCATCCTGTCAACAGGCCTCAAGCTGGGATGCAGTCCCACCCGTTCCTTCCTAAAATTCTTCCCTTCTCTGGTTTGTGTCACGCTGTGCTCCTCTGTCCCTTCTGGCCACCGGATGCTTTCCAGTCCTGCATCCTTCGCTTGAGGAAGCTCGTCCGCTTCCTTCCCTTCACCAGCTCGCTGTGGTTCTGGCATATGCTGCTCTGACCTCAGTTCCTCTCTCACCGCACCTTTCCTTGCAAGCCTTCCGGTTCTTTCACGTTTATTTAATGAGCGAGGAAATTAAACCGTTCAATTTTCCCTTCCTTATTGCCTTCTCCTTGTAACTGGTCAGTGGTACCTGGCACCTCCCCTAGGTGCGAGAGCCTGAAATCCTCTTTGATTCAGTTGTCTCTTTTCCTGCCTTTCATATCTGTGGTGTCTGTGAGGTTTTTTGTTTTTTTGTTTTTGTTTTAACGGGGCGGGGGGGAGGTTTGGTAAATCAAAATACTAAAATGCTCTTCCTCTTTACAAGTGAAAACATCTTGATATCGGAGATTTCGCTGTAAAACAATGCTTTTCAACCTTCAGCCAGGTGAGAGGGTTTTTAATGGGGAGTCCTACTTTAGGATTTGATTGAAATTTTCCATAATGAAAAGGCAGACTGTTTCATTCACTCCTGAAGTTAACTAAACCCATGATGTCTGCCAGTACCTCAGAATTTTTTTAAGTTTATTTTGAAAGGGAATATGAGCAGGGGAGGGGCAGAGAGAGAGGGAGAGAGTGAGAGTCCCAAGCAGGCTCTGCACTGGCAGCACGGAGCCTGACATAGGGCTTGAACCCACAAACTGTGAGATCATGACCTGAGTCGAAATCAAGAGTCATACGCTTAACCGACTGAGCCGCCCAGGTGCCCCTGGATAATGGATAACTCAGAATTTTTAATAACTCTCTTAAGAATCATAAGTAGTGGCTTATTTTCTGCCTTCTTTTTTAAACCTGGCTTTCCAAGCCCTCCTTGAAGGTCTCTTTTATGTTTTTCCCATAATATTCCTAATCTAGTCAGATTGTTCTCATTTTCCCAAAAGAAATGTTCTGTCTCGGTGTCATTCACGTGATGTTCTTCATCTGGAGAACCAGCCCCTTCCCTTTCTCCCAGGTGTCCTCCTCACCCTTCAAGCCCGTTTCACCCTGTAAGCCTTCTGTGGCTGTGCCAGCGAGGTCACTGAAAGGTCTCTCACATTTATGAACTTGTGAAATTCTCCTCATTTTATCAGGATAATTCAGCTCTGCCCTCAGTTTTACACTCATTTGTACTGTTCCTGAATTGCAGTGTGGTCAGTTATAGCCTGGCCAGAAAGCAGCCTGTTCTCCACATTGCCCAGCAGAACTGCTGTGCACGGTACACACTCCGTAAACACTGTTGGTGGTTTCACCTGTAAACCATATAGATTGGGGGGGGTGGGGGATGCTGCAGACCTACGGATTAGCATGAGTTCAATTTTTCTTTCAGGCTCGTGATGCAGAGAGCATTATGCTAAATCTCGCAGGACAGCTCATCATGATGCAGAGGGACAGATCGGGGCCTCAGATCCGGGAGAAGGACAGTCACCCTAACCAAAGGAAGCTTGTGAGTAAAATAAAAGTCATTTAGAACATTAAGGATGAAGGGATAAAATAACTTAAGAGGGGAGTATTGTCTGTGACTTGGAAACTGGAAGACGTGTAATATCAGCCTTTAAGTTTCTAGGTAGAAGACTGTTTGCGAAGGGTAAATAAGAACGTTTTGCAACAATTATATGTTCCATGCTCCAGATGGTAACGCTTAGGCATTATTTGCTAATTCTAATGGGAAAGTAGGATAAATTGATGAAGTTTGTGGGGTCTTTGGGTTTTGTCTTGTTTTTAGATTTAAATACACATACTTTGAAAGAAAGGAAGGTACCCTCATTAACCCTAATTCTAAATAGAGTCCCCTAATTTTCCCAAAAGAAGTTGTGCTGTCGTTTTGAAAGACCTCAGAAACTGGCACCTAGGAACTTCAGAATGTGCAGATTTAATAGGAAGACGATTGATTCTGGTCTTTGCTTTTGCAGCTGCCATTCTGTCCTCCCGTTGTACTGGCCCAGTCCGTTGAAAATGTCTGGACCACGTGCCGAGCAAATAAACAAAAGCGTCACCTTCTGGAGGCCCTGTGGCTGAGCTGTGGAGGTGCAGGGATGAAAGTTTGGCTCCCTCTCTTCCCCAGGGATCACCGCAAGCCCCATTCCTTCTTGTCCCAGCGGATCATGCTGCCTTTCCACATCAATATTTACCCCCTGGCTGTTCTGTTTGAAGACGCGTTAGTCCTTGGTGCTGTCAATGACACTTTGCTCTATGATTCTTTGTACACGCGGAACAGTGCTCGGGAACAGCTGGAGGTGCTCTTCCCTTACTGTGTCGTGGAGAGGACCTCCCAGATCTACCTCCACCACATTCTGCGTCAGCTGCTGGTCAGGAACCTTGGGGAGCAGGCCTTGCTCTTGGCCCAGTCCTGCGCTGCATTACCTTACTTCCCTCACGTGCTGGAGCTCATGCTCCACGAAGTGCTGGAGGAAGAAGCTACCTCACGGGAACCCATTCCCGACCCTCTGCTTCCCACTGTGGCAAAATTCATCACCGAGTTCCCCCTCTTCCTGCAGACGGTTGTTCATTGTGCCAGGAAGACTGAATATGCCCTGTGGAATTACCTTTTTGCAGCCGTTGGAAACCCCAAGGACTTGTTTGAGGAATGCTTGATGGCTCAGGACTTGGACACAGCTGCCTCTTACCTTATTATCTTACAGGTAACACTTCTCTTCTCATAAAGGTACGAGACTTAATGAGCTTAAACTCAGGAGAGAGAAAAAAGAAATATCCTGTGTCGACACTGTGTTTGTGTTAAAGGGACTGACACAGTCTGGTTCTCTGTTCGTTTTATATCTTCTTCTTGAAGAACTTAATCTTATCAAATGATGTCAGAAAACTTTTTTGAATTTTTTTTAATGTTTTTATTTTATTTTTGAGAGACAGCGGCGCGAGCAGAGGAGGGGCAGAGAGAGAGGGAGACATGGAATCTGAAGCAAGCTCCAGGCTCTGAGCTGTTGGCACAGAGCCTGATGCAGGGCTCGAACTCGCAGACTGTGAGGTCATGACCTGAGCCAAAGTCAGACACTTAACCAACTGAGCCACCCAGGCGCCCCAGAAAACTTTTTTGAATATCATGAAGTAATGCTTCAAGGATTTTTTTTAAGTTTCTTTATTTTGAGAGAGTGCAGGCAGAAGTGGGGCAGAGAGAGAGGGAGAGAGAGAATCCCGAGCTGGATCTGTGCTGCCAGCACAGAGCCCCACTCGGAGCTTGAACCCACAAATTGTGAGATCACGACCTGAGCCGAAACCAAGAGCCAGATGCTTAACCAACTGAGCCACCCAGGTGCCCCTGCAAGATTTTTTAAAAATCCTGTTTGTCCATAAGTAGGCCTGAAACCTATTGAGTTTATGGTATTATTTTGAACAATATTGTATATTATTATAAAGACAATGTAGTAGTGTATACTACATATATATAGTATGATACATACAATAACATCTGTTACATAGGAAACATAATAATAAAGAGTTATCTTTAATATTAGCAGGTTTGGGCTAGTACCGGCTAATTGGAGCTCTTTGAGCCTCCTGCAGGCTCATCGTGTTTCCTCACATGTGGAATTGCCGAGCGGGACTGTGGCTGCAGTGTGGGTCCTGGCAGAGCACCTGTGTTGGGCTCCCCAGAGCAAGCGGAGAAGACTCGGGCCGGCCACAGTAATTACCCTCGCAGCACATGGTTCTTCTCAAACGAAGGACTTCTTTGAGACTCCTGAAAATTAGTTCCACTGTGTGTTTGACAGAAGGGCTTCGTAGTTGTTGTTCTTATCAGTGTCATACGCATTTGACAGGCTGCACTTTCATTGACCTGAGAAACTAATGATAAACTTGTTTTAAACTGTGCCTGGAGCACATTTCTTGTGTGCTTATTTACTTCACGAGCACTGATCGGAACCAGAGGAAACAGTCCAGCGGAAGCTGGATGGCCCTTAAATTCTGTGATTCCTTGGCTAGCCTAAAAAAAGCCACAGAATGTTAAAAAGAGAAACAAAATAGATGCAGCTCTTTTTTGCTTTAGGTCACCCCTTAGGCTTTCAGTGACCTCCCGAACAATGGAATTGGAAACTTTTTCTCTCCCAGTTCCAGCCTTTTTGTGGGTTGTCAGATAATAATTACAGTCAGATTAGCCTTTCCCTGAAGGCCAAGGTAGGCGGTGAGGTTACACCTGTGAAAGAATTACTGAGGCCCCCTGTGCAGCAGAACTACAGACGGTTGCCCAGAGCCACGAGCACTTTTGTCACATCCTCCACAACCTGCCACAAGAGGTGGACCTGAGCTTTTTGGAGTCAGGCAAACCTAGGTTTGTATTGTTGCTTTTCAGCTGGTCGTTAAGTTCCCAAACCCTGTTTCCTCATCTGTAAGATAGGAATGGTGGAAGTACTTTGCGGAGTCAGTAGGAACCAGGGAAGAGAGGATGTGGGTCAGGTTTATGTGAGGTATCTGGAATACAGCGGGAGTTTAGAACATCATGTTTATAGTACACCAGCCGAGTGCTTGCCTCGCTTTTCCCTGCATCGTCCTTTATATTGGTCCCTTTCTTGTTACTGTTAAACATTCCCCTACAGCGTTGTGGCTGCATTCCTTCTCTGGTTCAGAAACGGTGGAGATGAAGAGTTGCTCCTACTTCCCAAATAATTTGCCGTGCAAAAGGAATGCTTGTCTTTGGTTCTTGTTGTAGAATATGGAAGTTCCGGCAGTAAGTAGGCAACATGCTACCCTTCTGTTCAACACAGCCCTGGAACAAGGCAAGTGGGACCTATGTCGACACATGATTCGATTCCTTAAAGCCATTGGCTCTGGAGAATCTGAGACCCCTCCATCCACGCCTACAGCTCAGGTCGGTTGCAGAATTGCACAGCTTCTCTAGACCACACACCTCCATGGCACCTTTCTCTAACTGCACTGCACATCGTGTATGATCACAGGAACCCAGTTCAAGTGGTGGATTTGAGTTCTTCAGGAATCGAAGCATCAGTTTGTCCCAGTCAGCTGAGAATGTTCCTGCTAGTAAATTCAGCTTACAGAAAACACTGAGTATGCCATCCGGTCCTTCTGGGAAAAGGTAAAAGAATAATGAGCTGTCGCTGCTGTTAGGGTATTCTGTGGCACATTGCGTTTCAGGGCGTTTGTAAATTGGATCTTATGAAAACAACTGTTTGATCCAAATGCAGTTCCTTCTTCCATTTGTGAAAGGCTTGAAGACCACACAGAAGGCCTCCCTTCTTCCTTCTGCCGTATTTCACTTCATTACTTTCTGTACAGTTCTGTTCCTTGTCCTAGAGGAGGTCCTGTGTACCCATTCTGAATGCAGGCAGCTTTCCAATTACCCTGATAATAGAGGACCAGAATAAAAAGGAAGGTAATTAAATCTGCACATAGTCAGAAAGCCTTCTTACAGTCAATACTTTTACCTTTCTTTCCAACTGTACCTCATGCTGAAAAAATAAAAAGTTAGTCCCAATTTACTTGACTCTCCTGTGACTCTTTTGATTGGAGAAGTCATTAAACAGTGGGAGAGCCAAGGGGAAGTGTATCCTGAAGACAGAAACCTACATCACACAGAGATGGGTTACTGTCTCCTGAGAGGTAACTGTGAACTCACACTGAACGTCATAAAATAGAATTTCCTCTGGTTTGTGAGGAGGTGCCTGTGTTCCTTCCTCTGTTGTTCCACATTCTCGGCTCTTTTCTCTTCCCTAGTCTTTTCTTTTATATTGTTTTTATGGTTACTACAGTGCCTGACACGTAGTGAGAACTGGCTGAACATTTTTTATCATATTTTACTACTTTTTCCTATCACGGCCATTTATGCCACCCTTACTCCCAACATATACACACACAGTCATGGGCTATGTCCAAGTAAAATGCAACCACAGGATACTCTCAACAGTTGCCAGGTGAACAGCAGTTTCTCAGCCATACTCTGAACGTAATTACTGGCTAATACATATTAAGTGCTCAGTACGTGCCTGGTTCTAAGCATTTATGTGCGTATGTCTTTTCATCCTTACAACCTGTAAGGGTGGATACTGTTGCTAACACACGTTGTAGAGGTGAAGAAACAGAGGCCCAGACTGTAAACTTGGTTGTGTTCACACAACTAACTGAGAGGTAGAGCCCAGATCTGAATCTAGAGTCTTCCGGCGCTGCCTCTCATGAAGATACCACATTGCCCAGTTACCAAACCGATCATCCCACATCAGCCCATGTGAGTAGAACTGCATACAGCCAAGCTGCAAAGTTTTAAACATCGGTTGTATGTTTATGTGTCTGCTTATCTCCCATTCCCCTGGAGAGACTTCATGGCGCCTTGCGTCTCTCTTCTCAGTTTCTTTGGTCTGGTCTCCTTGCCTCTTTTCATTGGTCTCTTCGACTACAGCATTATTTGCTCTCTTTCTTTCCTTCAACCAGTCACCACCCTCCTCCTGGTTTGGCTGTGTCTGTCTCCTCTTTTCCCTATTCCATACTTCATTCTACAAGTATGTTTTAAAAGCCTGCTGTGTTCCACGTACGTTTGGCAGCTTGTATCACGTGGAGGAAAGCCGTGGTCCTTTATCCTCAGTCAGTCACTTAGATCTGGATCCCTTCCCTCCCTCTCCGCATGATCGTTCCTACCGCATGGAACTACGCGGAGCCCTCCAGGGATGGTTTTTCGGCAGGTTTCTCGTCTTCCCACTTACAGATGGAGCAAAGACAGTGACTGTGCTGAGAACATGTACATTGATATGATGCTCTGGAGACACGCCCGGCGTCTCTTAGAAGAAGTTCGGCTGAAGGACCTCGGCTGCTTTGCAGCCCAGCTGGGCTTTGAACTCATCAGTTGGCTGTGCAAGGAGCGCACCCGAGCCGCGCGGGTGGACAACTTTGTGCTGGCCCTGAAGAGACTCCACAAAGACTTCCTGTGGCCGCTTCCCATCACCCCAGCCTCTTCTGTCAGCTCTCCTTTCAAGAATGGAAAATACCGAACAGGTAACGCAAGCTCGTGTCACTTGGACGAGAGTTGTATTTCACTGCGAGTATTTGGACATTTTGTTTAGTCGATATTCACGAAGTCTTTTCATTCCTAAACTCAGGAACAGATAAAACCAACTTTTTGCACATCATTGGAACATCCACCATTTGACCAGGGATGTAAATAAAGTAGAACTAGGTCTCTAAGTCTTGTGACCTTGAAGTTTAATTTGTAAATCCAGCCACTGTTAACAGATTATCAACAAGTTGAAAACTGGCTGAATATAACTGCTACCACACTTACCTTACTGTGGGAAGTTATGGAATGGGTTAGTCACGGACCTGAAAAGCCGAATTGTGATTTATCTGGTAGGACGTTCCAGAGAAGTGGTAAAAATGCATCTTTGAGGACTTGGGCTGTTGTCTAATCTAGGGGAAGACAAAGTGGAACTGTTTTGGTGAAAGAAAAATTAAAAGATAATGTATGTTTATTTTTGAGGGAGGGAGAGAAGAAAAAAAGTGCATGTGCACACGCGCGAGTTGGGGAGGGGCAGAGAGAGACGAGGAGACACAGAATCTGAAGCAGGCTCTAGGCTCTGAGCTGTGAGCACAGAGCCTGAGGTGTGGGGCTCGAAATCCCGAACTGCGAGATCATGACCTGAGCCGAAGTCAGACGCTTAACTGACTGAGCCACCCAGGTGCCCCTCCCCTTTTTTAAATTTTTATTTTATTTTTTTACTGTTTTATTTATTTTTGAGAGAGTGAGTGAGTGCAAGCAGGGGAGGGGCAGAGAGAGAGAGAGAGAGACCCAGAATCTGAAGCAGGAGTTCAGGTCTTTTAAAAAAAACTGTTATAAATCATTATTACTCATGAAAATCCAAACAAAAACCTTTTATTAAGGCATTTGGAAACTTCATCTCATTTTAAGAACCAAGGGAAATCACTTAAAAGATGAACAGAATAAATCCTGTTTAGTGCTGGTAAGAGCTGCAGTGAGGGAGACTGTCAGACGGCATTACCTAGTCAATCCGTCCCTTTGGTCCCCGTCCCTGGTTCGTGGGGGTGATGAGTGTAGGACAGTAATTAGCTTTGACCTTTCAGTGTTTGGGAGTAGGGGGGAAGAGAAGCTGAAATAACTCAATTGGAAATGTTACTGCGTGCATCTCGAATTGCCACTTTCTCGTTTTGGGGCCTGCCTTGTGGCAGGAGAGCAGCTGCTGAAGTCTCAGTCAGCGGACCCTTTTCTAAACCTCGAGATGGACGCTGGGGTCTCTACTGTACAACGAAGTCAGAGCTGGCTTGGCAGCATCGGCCCCGCCCACCATGAGATAGACACGGCCTCATCCCATGGACCACAAATGCAAGACGCCTTCCTGTCACCTTTATCTACTAGAGGTACATGTCATTTTAAGTCTCAGCTCTTCACTTTCCTGGGAAGGTTTTTGTGCTTTAGGGCCCAAAATAGAGCCTTACTCCTTCACTATAGGTCCTTGAGGGCCAGTCATGAGAATCTGCTAGAGAGGGGATAGTTACTAGAACAAGGCCCACTGGCCTTAACTATCCTTTGCTGTATTTTAGATGGATAACGCAGGTAAACTGTCATTCCAGGTCAGCGCTGATAACATGAAACTTGGCACTTGATTTTGATGAAACAAACACTAAGCTTGAACTTGAACTAAGCAGACTGTTACGCTCATGTAAGGAATACCATTCTTGTCATAAGTAGCCATGGGTCATACAGAATTGTAGTCAGTTGTCTTCTCATTTTTATTTTACTGATAAAATTTGTGGAAATTTTCTTGTTCTCTTGTGAGTGTTAATGTAATAGCCTTAATTTTTCCTCCTAGTCTTCAGAGCCTAATAATCGGGCCCTTCACCAGAAACTGAGTGCGGGCATCCATACTGGGGGAGTAGAAAGTTGAAGAAGTTTTAAAATGACTCACGTTGTTGGGTTTAGAGTAACAGGGGTGTGTGAGTAGGAGGTGGTCTGAGTGTTGGCGGTTTTCTTAATGGCCAAGCGTTTGCCCGGTGTTTGATTTTCAGTCTGTCCTCACTGTTTTCATGAACCTGCTTTCATGGAGAAGCTTGTGGCTGCCGTTCCTTTTGTTTAAATTGTGGAAGATACACACAGTATGTTCCGTCTCCACCGTTTTCATGTGTAAACTTCAGTAGCGTCGGGTACATTCACATGGTCGTGCAGCCCACCTCCAGAGCTCGCTCGCTCGCTCTTCCCGGCTAACATGTGTCCCCTCCCCGGTGCTGGCAGCGACCACTGTGGTGTCTCTAGGAATCTGACTACTTTAGATGCCTCTCGTGAGTGGAATCGTACAGTTTCTGTCTTTCTGTGACTCAGGCTTAGTGCACTTTGTCTGACATTCTGAGTTCACCCCTGTGGCAGCGTGTGTATACCAACACACCCTGTTTATCCATCCATCTACCCTGTGCTGGGCACGGGGCTGCTCTGACTTCATGGTTCCTGTGAACAAGGCCGCAGCAGACGTAAGCGTGCACTGGCTCTTCAAGATATGACTCTCAGTTCTTCTGGGCCAGAGTGGGGTGCCAGGTCACAGGGTTACTACTCTTGAGCTTTTGAGCAACTGTCGACCCGCCAGCATTGACAAAGCATTCCAATTTTTTTGTCTACCAATGCTTGCTTGCTTTTTTAAAGCATTCCAATTTCTTGACATCCTTGCCAACGATTTTATTTTCTGGGCCTTTTTTTTTTAAATGGGGACATGAGGTGGTGTCACTGCTTTTTTAAGAAAAGTTTTTAAAGAGATCATTTCAAATTTAGAAATTAGAGATAATAGTATAATGGAACCTTTGCCTCCCACTGCCATGTGTCTGTTACCCAGCTTCAGTTATTAATTCATGACCAGATTTGTTTGATCCCTTTCCCTTTCCTGTATTATTGAACCAAATCCAATATCTTTGAATATTTCAGTATGTACCTTTAAAAGGAATCTTTAAAAAAACAAACCCATAATGCCATCATCATTCCTCTTACAATTTAACAGTAATTCCTTAAAACCATCAAATGTCTAGTAAGTATTTAAATTCCAGTTGTTTCCTAATGTCATAAATATTTTTACGGTTAGGACCAAGATCCAGATGAGAGGGTCAGACATTGTGATTAAGTTTTCAACTCTTTAAAAACTGATTGTTCTCTCCCCATCCTTTTTTTTTTTAAACCCTTTGCAGTATTTTCATTGATGAAACTTGCTTCTGTGGATTTTCTCAAAATGTGGACTCTGGTGATTGCTTCTTCATTGCTCGACCCTCTCCTCTGTATTTTTTGTAAATTAATAATTGTATCTAAAGACCGATCAGATTCTGGCTCGATTGGTTTTGGAGGCAGGCAAGACTACTTCCCAGGTGGCGGTTGTGTTTCTCTGTGCCTGGGTCTCTCTCTAATGAATTTTTTTTTTTTTTAAATATCTACTACTGTTAACATAACATGGGAATTTTAGCAGTGGATTTAATGTTTGGCTTTGAGAATTCCGAGCAGAAATCCACATGTGAGGAACTGCTAATATTTCAAATTGAACACTTTCTTCATGAAGCTAGTTCGTAACTTTCGGTCCTTTCTCATCAGGTGATGAATGCAGTATTGGTTCAGCCACAGATTTGACGGAAAGTAGCTCCATGGTGGATGGAGACTGGACAATGGTGGATGAAAACTTCTCCACACTCAGTTTAACTCAGTCGGAGCTGGAGCACATCTCCATGGAGTTGGCCAGTAAGGGGCCTCATAAATCCCAGGTCCAGCTTCGGTGAGTTTCTCAGTTTTTCAGAAGCCCAGAATGCCTAGTCAGCGTGTTTGGGCATATAGCGTACAGGGGCTCCGTTCCTGATGACGATTCCTGTCTCCATCTACGGCTTCTTAGTGTCGATCTTTGTGTTTCTTCTCATGCATAGGTACTTGCTGCACATGTTCATGGAGGCAGGGTGTCTAGACTGGTGCATCGTCATAGGCCTGATTCTCCGAGAATCCTCAGTAATCAGCCAGATCCTGCTGCTCATCCAGTCTTCGGAGGTGGATGGAGAGATGTTACAGAACATAAAGACAGGGCTACATGCGGTAGACCGATGGGCCTCTACGGATTGGTAAGTGTGGGGCTCCTTAGGCTTGTTACCTCTGCCGTCCTGGGGTGGGCCCTGCCCCTTCCGAGTAAGGTTTAGTTCTCCTGCATTTATTTGGAGATTTTTAGGTTGGTAGAAATAAAAGTGCTTTCACACATTCATTTCTGTTCACTTTTTTTTTATGTGTATTTATGTTGAGAGAGAGAACGCGCCAAGGGAGGGACAGAGAGAGAGGGAGACACAGAATCCGAAGCAAGCTCCAGGCTCTGAGCTGTCAGCACAGAGCCCGACACGGGGCTCGAACCCACGAACCATGAGATCATGACCTGAGCCGAAGTCGGATGCTTAACCGACTGAGCCACCCAGGTGCCCCTAGTTAATTTTGAGAGGGAGAGAGAGTGCCAGTGGGGGAGGGCCAGAGAGAGGGAGAGACGGAGACTTCAAAGCAGACTCCAGGCTCTGTGCTGACAGCCTGGTGCAGGGCTGGAACCCATGAGCTGTGAGATCATGACCTGAGCCGAAGTCAGACCCTTAACGGACTGAGCCACCCAGGTGCCCCGACACGTTCACTTCTCAAGCGGTTTTCTTTAGTCACCATTCTCTACCCAGCCATGTGTGTGAGTGCAGAACGGCATGGCACAGGTGGTCTCAGAGTTAGGCTGGAACATGAGATCTGTGGTTCTGTAGAACTGCAGGTAATAACCTCTAAGCATCTGCTGAAAAGAGGAGTGTGTGCATTTAACAGTCCATAGCAGTGACCAGCAAGCCCAAGTTAAGAGTTAGTGGTTAGAAGCTAAGAGCTTTGGCTTCTAGTCCTATATAACCAGCTAGGTGTGGATTTGGGGTTTCCCTTACTTGGAGCTAGTTTGTTTCTTAGTTGCCAAGTTCACTAAGATTAGATGTACCCTGTGAAGGTTTTTCAAGTCTGAAACTCTGTTGGTCCTTACACTGTGGAATAGGATTTTTTTTTTTAAGTTTGTTTTTTATTTTGAGAGGGAGTGAGCCCAAGTGGGGGAGACAGAGAGTGAGAATGAATCCCAAGCAGGCTTCACGCTGCCAGGACAGAGCCCCATGGGGGGCTTGAACTCCCCAACCGTGAGATAATGACCTGAGCCTAAACCAAGAGTCAGATGCTTAACCCACTGAGCCACCCAGGTGCCCTGTGGAATAGGATTTTTGAATTATGCTACTACTGGAGAATGTTAGTCCTTGCTCCTCGAGCTCAGAGCTGTAAAACACACACACTAAAGGCTGCCCCCCCCCCCCCGCCCCCCTTGCTGGCCAGGACACCCAAGGGGGGCGGCATCATTTCCTACCCTGTGCCTCCTCCCCTACACGCAACATCTAGCATTGACCTCAGTTTCAGCATTTAGGAGTTTATCCAGAACATTCCATGGAGCATTTCCAATGTGGCAGTAGAGAGCTAATTTTCTTTTCTCTCTACCTAGTCCTGGATATAAGCCATTCTTAAACATCATTAAGCCACAAGTACAGAAGTTCAGTGAGCTGACAGAGGAGCAGGTCCAGCCTGAAGCCTTCCAGCCAATAACTGCGGGTAAGACTCCTGAACACACTGGGCCCCGGGCAGAGGAAAGCCGGGGCCCCTCTGGCCATGGAAGCCTCCCCCAGGGCGAGGTCGGAGGCAGCGGTCTGGTCGGCAGGAACGAGGAGGACGCAGCCCGAGCAGAGGAGGATGAATCCTTTCAAGACGGGACTTACGACTGTTCTGTGTCCTAACGGCAGCGGCGTGCCATCACCACGGGCAGTGTTAACTTGCGGCGGCATGTGCAACTGAGGAAACTGGCCTAGCTGGACGATTTAACCAGGGAGAGAACTCAGAGACTCTGGTAAGGTATTACTGAATTTTAACTCTTCCTCTTCTAAGAAATCTGACTCCATAAAAATGTGATATCAAATCCTTTTTCATAAAATTTTTTAAGCTGCAGTGGAAAGTAATAAAGAGCACTGTACAGTTGTACATGAGAATATTTTGATTTTATTCGTAAAGAATGGTAGCTCCTAAACCTTGGGATTGTTTTGCCCTAGACGAGCCTACTTTTTCACTACTTAACAGCTTCTTACGTGTTTTCTGGTTCAGCGTTTGTGTCCAGACTGCTTTTTAAAATTAAATGCTAAGGTGCTTGTGTAGCTCATCAGGTACTTGAGCTACCTGTGTGCCCCTTCGGATGGAGAGCACTGGGCTCCGTCATCGGGCCTCCTGAATGGACACCTGCCACGGCACACCGTGTGGCTGTTGTGACAGGGTCGTGCTCCTTGGCCTTTTGTGGCCCATTCAGTCCCAGTCCTGAATTGATGGACGCTGTGTGCCTGCTCTCTTAGCAAGCTTGATTCCTGCCAGTCCGTGTGGGCA
>NC_064807.1:5857252-5905532 GCF_023721935.1 Panthera uncia | reverse complement strand
GGGGGGGTTCTTATCAATTATGCTGTTAGATACCACTAAACTATTTTGTATCCGAGAACTGTATCTTTTTGTGAATACTCTTGTGTAAATATACTCAGAGGCACTGTTCATATTTTTAGGGCTTATATTATAATCTGTAAGGTTTTATGCTGGATTCTGCATGGCTATTCTCACTCTTGGAAGAGAGACAAGACTTGCTTTTCTTTCCAAATCTGAGCAGTCTTCAGAGAAGAGAACAGGTTTATCGGCTTGGTCATACAGTAACGGAAACGGTCACACTGATCATGAAATCAAACAGGTTTTGTGCAAATTAATGTAGTTTCTTATTTATTGCTTTTGTAAATTGAATAAAAATGGGACTTTCATGTAAATAGACTGCTGAATCCTGTATTATCACGGCTACTAAAAATTACTATGTGAACAATGCATTCTTCATTGTAACTTTTAAAATATTTTATGTATTTCTAGATAGGACTTAAATGTTAGTTTTCATACATTATGAAAACCTACCTGCATACTCCTGTCCTAATTGCTTCAGACTAAACGCATATCCACGGTATGTAGTTCGGTTACCTTCTGTCAGTATTAATTTAGATAGCTTGTTTGTACTGTGCAATTTGAACAAAGGAATGCAATGTTATTTTTTACAAAAACAAACTTGTTTATTTTTGTAATAACGATGTATTTGATGTGGACCAAATTCATACCACTATGTAAAACAGCCTCCTTTCTCATAGTGCAATTACAGTTTAAAAATAAAACTTGGTCCTCTATCCTGGCTTTTTAAAGTAAATGGCTGGATACAGTTGTCCCGGCCAGGTTTCCTTCGAAGGGAAACTCAAAAGCATTTTGAAATTGTTAGTTCAGAATTCATCAAAGTGTTTTAAATTATTGAGTTTGGTAATTTACTATCATTTACTTTTTACATTACAAGTGCAGTAACGTCACGTCCCCAAACTCCTGAACGGGTGGGATATGTGATTATGGTACCTGCTCTTTCTGGTGCTACTTTATTTAAGCCTTTGTTTTAAACCACCTTTCCTGAATCTTAGGATAGAACAATAATGTTTCCCATGTGAGTACATGCAGCCCAGCAAGAAACCAACCTGAAATTTCTTCTCCTGTCCTAGTCCATTAGGAGGAGAACTGGCATTGTTTTTGTGTCTGGTGTGAATATGCGGTCAATAAAAATGATTCACCGTTGTAAACAGCTGTGATCCTCTCAAATCTCTGAATGTGCTGCTGGGTCCGTCCTGCACTCTTACAAGCAGGGCACCAGTAAGTGAACTGTACTCCTGTGGGGAACACCACCAATGAATCTGGTCTCCCAGACTTGCTTTTCCACGTAATAGGAAATGGACGGCCCTAAGGCGGAACAATTGGGAGGTTTACAGAAATCTTCTCTTGGTAATTTGTAATAGACTTCACTTTTTTTTTTTAATTCGTATTTTTATTTTGCCTTGTTTGGTTCACATGTCAGTGTTTAAGCCATAATTTTAACCAATGAATTTCAGTATTCAGTAGAACTATTTGAAGTTTGAATTATTTGCTGATACCAAAACAAGAAGTCATTTGGGTGGGGGTAGAGTCAACGTTTGCTTGTAATTAAAGTTGCTGCTACTTCTGTAATGTGTACTTTTTTTTACTTGGTAAAGGGCAATAAAACCATTACACGCACTTGTGTTTATTCATCACTCAGGCTGACAGCAAAATGTGTATTTATTAAAAGCCACGGAAATATTCTTTTCATTACGTAATTCCGCCCCATAGAATTTTCCTTATAACTACAAATCAAGACAGGTTAAAAATTTATATGCAGAATCATTTAGGATAGGAGCATCAAGAGTTGGCAGCATCTTGAATGTCTGACCGCAGAAGTTTGGAAGAGAAATCCATGTTGAGGACATGGAAAACGTCCAAAATGTAATAAAAAGGACTTCATCAAACAAAATTGCGTAAACGTAGAGGAGACGGGCCGCCTGCCTCTAGTAGGTGGGATTCTGACTTCCCTGTTTTCCTAAATCTTTGTTTCTATGGATTTCCCTCTTCTGAAGACATTTGGTATATATGCAGCCATAGAATATGTGGCTTTTTCTGTGTGGCTTCTTTCACTTTGCAGGATGTTTTCAAGGTTCATCTTCACATATCAGTGACTTCATCCCTTTTTAAGGCTGAATACACTTCATGCATCTAGTGTATCTGTCCATTCGTCAGTTGAGGTATCTGGGTGGTTACCACTTTGTGACTATCACGAATGATGCTACTGTGAACACTCACATAGAGGTTTCCAAGTGGATGTACGTTTTCAGTTTTCCCTGGGAGTGAAAACGCTTGGTCACATAACCGGTTTTAATGCTCCGAGGAAATCTTCACCATATTCCAGAGTGCCTGTGCCATTTTTTTACATTGCACTGGCAGGGGAGGTGGGTTCCAGTTTCTCCCATCATCACTTGTTGTATCTTTGGTTGTAGCCATCCGATTTGTGTGGGAAGCGGTGTGTCATTACCACGTAGACGTGCATGTTCGTGGTGGCTGGTGGTTCGTCATGTGGCTATTAGCCGATTTCACAGTTGGGTCGCTTATCTTTTTGTTGCTTTGCAAGAGTTCCTCATGCATTCCGGATACTAGACCTTGATCAGATATGACCTGCAAGTATTTTCACATTCTAAAGGCTTACCTTGTCACTTTCGTGACACTGTCCTTTGAAGCATGAAAGTCGTTCATTTTGGTGAAGTCTCAACTTTTTCTTTGGTTGCTTGTGCTTTGGGAAACCACTGCCTGACACAAGGTAATGGAGATCTGTGCCTATGTTTTCTTCTGAGAGTTTTGTTGTTGGTTTGGTTTTTTTAAATTTTATTTACAGTTTTACCTCCTACATTTAGATCTTTGACCCATTTTGAGTTAATTTTTTGTGTATGGTATAAAGTGAGGGATCTAACTTGGTTGTCCCAGCACCATTTAAATAAGTTTTTTCCACTGAGTTGCCAAAAATCATTTGACTATAATAAACACATGGGACTTATTTCTGGACAGTCAATTGTATTATATTGTGTTCACACTGTCTTGATTACCACCCCTACTTTGTAGGAAGTTTTGAATATGGGACTCTTAGAAGTTTGTTTTTCAAGGCTGTTTGAACTATTATGGGTCGTTGCATTTCCATATGAATTTTAGGATCAGCTTGTCCATTTCTGTGCGCGTGCGCACACACACACACACACACGAGCTGGGATTGTGTTCAACTTGTGGATCAATTTGGGAGAACTTTCAATCCACAAACATGGGATTTCCTTCAGCAATGTTTTAGTATCCGGTGTAAAAATCTTGTTACTTTTGTTATGCTCATTACTAGGTACTTGACTCTTACTGCTACTGTGAATAGAATTTTCTTGTTACAGAAGTCAGTTGACAGCTGTGTATTGATACATTGCTACAACACTGCTGAATGAATTCATTTATTAAGATCATGTCATCCATACCTAGAAACATTTAATTTGTCCTTTCTAATCTAGATGTCTCTTGCCAAACTGCCCTGGCCGGAGCCTCAGTACACTCAGTGGCAGTAGAGGACATGCTGGTTGTCTTTCATCACACATGATGATGTTAGCAGTGTTTTGTAGACGTGAACTTCCTCACCCTGATAAAGACAATCAGTCGTTTGCTGAGTGTTTTTATCATGAAAAGGTGTTAGGCTTTGTCAAAAAAAATCTCTTTTGCATCTATTGAGGTGATATCAATAGAATTAATAAGAACAACTACCACATGGTGTGGTACTTTGATTTTCCAGGTGTTAAGCCAACTTTTCATTCCTTGGATAAATCCCACTTGGTCATGGTATAGGGCCACACTGGAAGAAATTTTATTTTTACAAATCAGTAAGGAAGTAGTAGTATCAAAAAAAATCTATACTAATGTACTTCAACGTTACCGAAGACATTTTTCCAAATAAAGAGAGTCAGACATACAGAGGCCTAAATGCATTTTGGCTTTATTGGCCCTAAAAGGAGGCAAGGTGTACGATGAGGAAGCATACTGCCATTGTTTCCAAGGGAGTTCACCGAGAAAGCCACATAACTTGCGCAGGGAGCTCTGTTGCGGGGAGTGGCCGGGCCCTTTCCTTGGGTGGAGAGGAGAGTGAGCAGTGGGCCACTGGCTGAAAGACCATTTCTTCTGCCCGTCCCCACATCCTTCAGCGATTTTCTTGGTATTTCACTGACAAAATAAGCTAAACCTTTCCATGTTGAACTCTCTGCCCACATGACCCCTTAGGGATAACTGTCCTGTCCACGTGAGCCATCTAGGTCTTTTCAAAGGCCCTGTAGACTTGAAATAACCCTTCAACGATGGGGACACAGAAAAACAATAAAGATCTGTTTTTTTCTGTTAAAGATACTAACTAGTTTGTTAAAAAGTTTATTTCAGTAATGTAAGGCAACAATTAATCTCAAGTCAGCGACCAGTGAAAAGAGAAGACAGACATTCTCCCGACAGCTTCCTGAGTTATCAGCTGGCTATGGCCCCTTCAGTGGTAACATCTTAGAAATCCTCTCATGCTCACTTAGATCAGCTAAACTGTGGAAACAAATACTTCATGCAACAGTCGCTCATCGGTCAGGCACAAGGTAAATTTTCAGCATTTCTTCAAAATCACAACTCTTCACATTTTCACTGAATGTACAGTACTGGGCTACTTACATTTAAATTGTACAGGAAAGAATGCGTTGGTTAGAATCTGGAAAGACCCTTTTAGAAATGAGTTTTGAATGGTCAGATACTCAAAGAAAACAAGCTCTTTAATCTCAGAGGCTGCTCGCTGACAGACCAGACAGTGTGCTTATGAACAGAGCCACGAGTATCATCTGTACTTAACCATTTCTGCCACTAAAACCATCTGCCCAAATACTAAATGTGCCCTGAGACAAGTGACTTGAAAACCAAAACAAGAGATCCTGTTTACGAAGGAAAATAACCTAAAGGCAAAAAGAGAATCATGATTATTGGCAAAAGGGAGTAACCAATGTCCTTCTTCAATACGGCATTTTGGTTTTTTCCATGTAATCTAAGATTAACCACAGGGACAGAAAATCCGCCCCTATTTTGAAATCTGGCAGGAGCCAGGTTCTCGCAGCGCTGAGACTAACGCGCGGCTTCGACGAGGCCCGGGAGCCACACACGTGCCAGCCAGCAGTGCCGTGAGGGGGTGCCCAGTCAGGGCGCGGGGAGTCACAGACCAGACTCGGCAGGGGTAGGAGCAGCGTGACCGGGCCTGCGACGCACACGTGGTGTGCTCTGTGCGGGAGGAGCGGAGGGACGCTTTGTTCGTTTTACCGGGGCTCTTCTTTAAAATGTCTTTTCGGCCTCTGCTTGCTAATCTCCAGGGAAAAAGGAGAGCTAGCAGAAGCTAGCGCTCGTCCGACCAAATCCCTGCAGTGCCACAGCCACGGAGCCGGGGGGACCCGCCGGCACCCGCCTCGGCAGCCGCCTTCTAAACGAAAAGTACCTCCGAGTCTCGGGCCTGCCGTGACGCAGGGCCCGAATCCCAGTGGCCAGAGGTTCGGCGGCCTCACTCCGGCGTGGGCCACGGCCCCGAGGCCCAGCAAGGCCGGCTCCGCTGGACAGCCTTCGGGAACTATTCGGACCGACTAAGGACTCCGTGCGTCAATACGATTATGCCCTGAAGCCTGAACCTTGGAGAAGAGAAGATTCATAAAATGCCCAGCCTCTCCTCACCTCGCTCTCTTCCTGCCACGGCAACTGCGTGCTCTGGGGACGGAACTGAAGACGCGTGACTGCGCACACGATGTCCTGAACCAGAAGAGCCTCCGAAAACCCAGCAGGAACTGCAGCTGCTCTCGGACTGACAAGGTGGAGAGGGGGGAACAGGGTATCCTGGGCCTCGAGAGCAGCCTCAGACAAGCATCAGAACGATGGTCTCGAGTCCCCAGCACGGCACAGCTCCCCACCTCGGGGCCGGGCTGCGCAGCAGGTGGGGAGGAAGCAGAGCTCTGGGCACGGGCCGGGGCCCCCAGAGCCCACTGCCCGTCCCCAGCTGCTGCCGGAACCGCCTTCTGTACCTCTGGTTCCATCGCAGGGGAGTTACCACTCCGGGAACGGCATCCGAGCTACCCTCCACAGCTTCGACTGGAAACGTCATTTGTCTAGTGAACAGTGAGCGGGCTCACGGTGCCCTCTACGCCTTTCGTGATTCTAAGGGGAGAACTACTGAAGTGGTTGGTTGGCTTTAATCCTTAAGGTCACAGAAAAGGACTTCCATGTGTAGTGGTAGTACCCACATGTGCTTAAGTGCCAGAAAACTGGCGTCTTCAAGTGTCATAAAGGCCATGCGTCACTACCCACAGCGCTAGGTGTGTGGCCCTGAAGAGCGTCTGCCCCCAAGCTCTGAAAAACCACGGACTTACAATCTGAACACGTGCTCATGAAAAATCACGGACTTACATTACAGATACCCACGTGACACAGGGAGAAAGCATGTCACCGGGGGTATCCCGCCAGGCATGTGCTTTGAGCCCGTCCAGAAGATTAAAACACAAAGAGACTGTACGTGCACACCCAGGCTGAGGGAAACGTCCAGTCTGGGAACTTGTCTTTCAGGGCATCCAGCTGGGAGGACCTCTTCTCTTCACCAGACAGGTGGTGGGCAGCAATGGCCACGGTGACCATTCCTTCAGGCCGTTCTTCCAAGACCTAGCAGAGAACAGTTGGCAGTGCTTTAGTTCTCTGAAGGCAGAATCATCCCGGTTTTTACCACGCACCACCCGGGAGCCTGACGGTGACCGCGGCAGAGCTGGCAAATCCCCACCTGCACTTCTATCCAGAACCGCCATGCAGAGGCCTGGAGCCCGTGGGAGTAAAATACGAAGTAGTCCCCGCCTTTACTGGTGACGGGGGTGCCGTTGCCAAGAGACCACTGAGAAAGCGTTGACCCTTCGTGGGTGCGAATGTAGAATGACATGTGGCTTGGTCCTGAAAGGTAAGAGGAACAGTCGTTAAAAAGGCATCGGGAGAAAAAGGCAGTTAATTCACCACCAAGCCAGACTATGAAGGGCACACCTTACGTCACTTTAAAGATTCTCGCTCCAGACCTAAGGGAGGTCTCCTGGCTAGGATGTTCTGCGTGTGTCAACCGGGGTAAGTAATGAGGTATGTCACGAGGCACAGCAGAAAAGGCGCAGAATTTACAATGACAAAACCTGTCATCTAAACATCCAAGAACCTAGCACTCGCGAGGCCTTCAGAAATCCAGAGAATAAGCTTCATTTAACCAAGAGGGAACTTCAAAAACTACAGCAGAAGAACGGACAGTGAAGGCTTTAACCTGCCCGGACACATTTCGAAGGCAACATCCCAGTGAGGGTGGAAGACCAGTGTCCAGTGGGGGACGTGACCGACACCAAGAGGGAGCCAGGGAAGCTGGGTAAGCAGACACGGAGCCCGCGAGACACTGACACAGACAGTAAAAGGTTCCACAGTTATGTGGTCAAAGGAAAATACACACTTGCCTAAAATGCCAGAAAATATTTTAAAGAGCAAAGATGACCGATCACACAGAAAGGAATATAGCAAAGCACAAAATATTGGAACAGAGTTGAGACCAAATGCATCAGTCATAGAAATAAATGTGAAAAGGGAAAAAAAAAAAACAGTAGCTCGGATTAATCATACACTGTATTCAAAAAACACGAGTTTCAGAAAGGGTAAAAATAAAGGAATAAACAAAGGGGTTTCTGGCTAGCAGTTTTTAAAAAAGACCTCTTTGATACCAGGGGAAAAAACCAGGATTCAAGACAAAAGCACTAAATGTAAAAAGGCACTTTTTAATACTAGAAGTTTTAATTCACAATGACACAAAATTGTGAATCCTGTCACTGTTACTTAATTAAGTAACAGCAGCTACTTGATGAAGCAAAATACAGGAGATGCAGAAAGATACCTACGTATATAGGAAGACTACAAATAAGAAACACTCCACTGTCAGTACAAGACATCAGTTGAACAAAAAAAGATCAGTGAAGTAGATTATATGGATATGTATACACATCAAACTTCACAAGCTGGTAACACAGAACGTATCTTCTAAAAGGGACACAGAATACTCAAAATATTAACTTACAAAGGAAAGCATCCATTTCATAACACATATTACAAATAACACTGACCATAATTCAGTAAAACTTAAAATAGCCTTCTACCTGAAAATTAAAAGACTTCTAGGAGAAAAAGGAAATCTGAACAAAAATCACGTTTTTTGTAAACAATGAAAAGCAGTGATAAGAGGAAAATCCATAGCAATAAACATTTTTTTATAAAATACTACAACAAAGAGAACAGAAAACAAAGAAATATTACAGATGATAAGAAATCAAGAAAGTAGAGACCAGAAATAAACAGACCTAACTTAATTCTAAAAATTAGATTTTTTATTAACAATTCTACTAGCTAACTTGGTTAAGAAAGAGACGGGAAGGGGAGTGGAGCTGAGAAAACACAAGTATACAAAAAGAGTAAGAAAAATAAACAGAAGAAATGTTTAAAATCCCACGTGACTACAAGCAGACCTCTATACTATTAAATTTGGAGACCCAAATGAAATGTGGATACTTTTTAAGGAAAACACAGATTACTGTACTCTCTTGTACTGTACAAGAGAGAGATAAATCTTAGATGAATTTCCCAAGAAAAAGTTAGGAAACTACCCCCCACGAAAAAACACCATGCCCAGATGGTTTCAGAGAGGAATTTAAGCCAACTTTTTAGCCAGTTCAAATGCTTCCTAAACTGTTCCGAGGCACTGGAAATTAAGGAAGACTTACCATTTTTATCATGTTTATACATTTATGGGTAACATATAACTAAATCTGATTAAAGAGAACCAAAAAAATAAACAGACACGGACCAGTATCACTCAGGAGTATTAACAGAAAGTATCTAAATTGTAGCAAACAAAATCCAACATCACATTAAGAAAATAAGCCATAACCTAGTGGAATAAACCACGTTAAAAGACCCAAGGAAGAAAAAACCCTAGACAGATGCTTTAAAAAAAAAAAAAAAAAAAAAGCCTTTTCCAAAACTAAAACCCAATTCCTTATAAAAACATTCAAGAAATGACAGCTGATAAATGCTTGCTTAACAGGATACGAAATATACACCCCAGGCCGAAGGCTAGTCTCTCACATGTTGGGAAACACAAGAGACCTGTGCTCTAAGTAAAACAAGGACGCTGGCTCACTACATCCACAGCTGCTCCACACCATCAGCCACTTAGACACATCAGTTATGGGCCTAGGAACTGGTAAAGAAAGAAAGACTATTTGCAGACGATACGCTGTAGTCAATAAGCTATATACTTGGTCTGTTTTTGTAAGGCTAACAGGCTAAGAATGTTTTTTACGTATTTAAACAGTAGTTAACAAAAAAATCTACATTGGGGACATATGGCAAAGCCTAAAATAGTATCTGGCCATTTAAAGGTTGGCAATTCCTAGTAAACCTGGAGAACTCTAGAGGAGTGATGATTAACGCAAAAAGTGAAAGATTCAGTGAGGTAGCAAAGATACAAATTTGACCTACAGAAATCAGCTGCCTTTACGCCAACAAATATAACCAGTTAGAGAACATAAAGGTAGAGAAAATTCCAATTATGACAGCCACAAAAACTAGATGAGGAAAATCTTTTAACACTTACGAAAGACAGGAGTAGATATGAACATGTGAAAAGACATTGCTAGTTCATGGACAGGGTGAAAACATTATGTCAGTTCTCCTTACTTTATAAACTTACTATGATATTCCCCCAAAACACCAATTAGTAATAAATTTTATATTGGTTAGGTTAATACTAAAGTTCATATGGAAAACAAACAAAAATAGCAAGGAAAATAATAACAAAAAATACAACGGATTTTCACCCTTATGATCATTAAGCTGCAAAGCTTCTATAACTAAAAATACGGTAACTGGTACACAGACCCACACAGTCAATTTTTTTCTGATTTCTTGACATTTGTAATCACAAAATATAGGGCAGTAGATGCGCAACTTGCCTGCCAGGAACCTAAATTTTACTGGAATTCTCCAAATTGTGCATAAAGGATAGAGAAACGTTTGGATTTTTCTGTGCTTCCTTTTTACAAGCTGGTGATTAAAAATCAGAAATAATTATTGGCATGAACAAAAAACCGGTTGGTGCAAAATAAATTGATTTCCAATTAAATTTTAAAAGCCCAGAGAACACAAAAGTATCCACCATTGAACGCATCAGCTAAGGCACTGAATGCCCTGCAAGGGCTTCTTTCCATGGTTAACTACCAAGTTTTATTACTTCCCTTCTACCATCTCGTGTCTGTCCTCCAGCTTTCTTTGCATACTAGATATTCAAGTCCCTTCTGAGTTAAACTGTGCCTTAGCACATAAATTATTTACTTTTTAGTGTAAATAAAATGGTCACAGTCATCAAAAAAATACAAACATGAAACCTACTAGTGGGCGAGGAAGCTCAGTAAAAAGTGGGCAAAAGTTGAGGTATGCAATCCAATTACCTTGGACAAAGATGCCAAAGCAGTTCAATAGGGTAAGGTAAGTCTTTTCAACAGATCATGCTAGAACAACTGGATATCCATTTCAAAAAAAAAGAAGCTTGGCTTCTATCTCACATCATACACAAAAATTATTTCAAAGTATATCACAGGCCTAAATGTAACAGCTAAAGCTATGAAGCTTCTAGAAGGAAACATCAGAATCTATCTTTGTTGACCTCCGGTGGGCAAGAATTCTTTAGAGAGGACATATAAAGTATTAACTGTAAAGAAAAACCTGATAAATTGTAACTCACAAAAATTTAAAACTTGTACACATCAAATGACTCCTTTAAGATAATGAATGGACATGGGGCACCTGGGTGGCTCATTTGGTTAAGCGTACAACTCTTGGTTTCAGCTCAGATCATGACCTCACAGCTTCGTGGGTTTGAGTCCACACTGGGCCTCTGTGCTGGCAGCATGGAGCCTGCTTGGGATTCTCTCTCCTGGCTCCTCCCCCACTCACGCTGGTCTCTGTCTCTCTCAAAATAAATAAACTTTAAGAAAAAAAAATGAATGGACAAGAACATCTAGATGAAAAATATATATATATGATAAAGGATTTTGATCTGGAACATAAGCGCTCCTATAAATCAGTAAGCCCAAGTTTTAGAAGGGAAGAAGAAATGAAGACACAAAAGCAAGATACCTGAATGGCCAGTAAGCACTTGGAAGCATGTTCCACGTCATGACTTACAGAGAAATGCAAGGGCTACCACTAAATGCCCGCCAGAAATGGTACGATGGAAAGAACAGAAAATACTAGAGTGAATGTGGAACTAGAATTCTCATACACTACTTGTGGGGAATAAAATACTAATACTCAAAAGAACATAGCTCAATCTCAAGAACATTATGCCTAATGACCCAGACCCCGAATGTTACATACTGGATGATTCCATTTATATGAAATTCAAGAATGATACAAGTGAACAGTAGCAGGAACTTTCAAAAGTGAACTTCCTATGTTCGAGTTCTCCGGAGCTCCGGAGACACAGAACCAATCCTCCACATCAGCAAATCAAATCCAACAATGTGCAAAAAGAATTATATACTACAACCAGGTGGGATTTATTCCATGTATGCAAGATTGATCCAGCCTCTGAAAACCAGTTAATATAATCCATCACAGCAAAAGGCTAATAAAGAAAAATCACATGGTCATATCAGCAAACAGAAACATGTGACAAAACCGAAAATCCATTCACAAAGCTCAGCAAACTAAAAATAGAGGGGAATTTCCTCAACCTGATAAAGGGCCAATTAACATTATGGTAAAAATGTAGACACTTTCCCCCTAAGATCAAGAGCAAGGCAAGGATTCCCACACTTACTACTCCTCTTAGCAGTCTTTTTCAAAATACTAGAAGTCCTAGCTAATGCAGTGAGACGAGAAAAAGCAATAAAAGATCAAAAACAGATTTGGGAAGGAAGAAATAAAACCGTCTTTGTTTGCAGATGACATGATCATCTATGTAGAAAATCCCAAAGAATCAACCAAAAATCTCCTGAAACTAATAAACAATGATGGCAGAGTTGC
This sequence comes from Panthera uncia, assembly GCF_023721935.1. Classification (NCBI taxonomy): domain Eukaryota; kingdom Metazoa; phylum Chordata; class Mammalia; order Carnivora; family Felidae; genus Panthera; species Panthera uncia. The sequence goes on along the minus strand of NC_064807.1, from coordinate 5,893,394 downwards.
AGGCTACATGGTTACATACCATCAATGAAAACTCGTATTTACATTAGCATCCCCCAAAATGAAATACTGAGGTACAAATCTAACAAAAGTTGTATAGAATCTGTATGAGGAAAACTACAAAATACAGTTCTGATGAAAGAAAATAAACGAGATATAAACAGAGATACTCCACGTCATAGACAGGAAAAAATATTAAGATGTCATTTTTTTAAAGTGTTTATTTATTTATTTTGAGATAGAGGGAAAGCACCAGTGGGGGAAGGGGAGAGAGAGAGGGAGAGAGTGAATCCCAAGCAGGCTTTGCACTGTCAGCGCAAAGCCTGACTCGGGGCTCAAACCCATGAACTGTGAGATTGTGACCTGAGCTGAAATCAAGAGTAAGATGCTTAACTGACTGAGCCACTCAGGCCCCCCTAAGATATCATTTTCCCCAACTTGATCTACAGATTTCAATGCGCTTCCATTTAAGAATCCCAGAATGTTATACTGTGGATATGGGCAAACTAATACGTGGAAAGACAGAAGACAAGCAGTATATCGAAGAAGAACAAAGCCTGACAGGATGGATACCACCCACCTTCAAGACTTGATCAAGACAGCATCGTGATGGCAAAAGACACAAACAGGTAAGAACAGAATAGAAAGCCCAAAAATAGACCCACACATACACAGTCAACTGATTCCTGACAAAGAAACAGGTCAGGTCATTCAGGAGAGATGGGACAGTCTTCAACAGATGGTACTGGAACAACTGGAAATCCGCATGCAAAGCAGGGAAAAAAAAAAAAAAGTCGAATCCCACACACAGACCTTATAACAAAAACACAAAAAAACACATAAATTAACTCGGAATGTATCTATCTATCATAGACCTAAATATAAAACACAAAACTAAACTTGCAGAAGATAACAGAGAAAATCCAGAGACCTTGGGTTTGGCAATGACCTTTAGACATAACACCAAAATCATGACCCATGAAAGAAAAACTGATTATGTTGGACTTAATTAAATTTAAAGCCTTACAATCTGTGGAAAACACTGTTAAGAGAATGAAAAGATAACCCAGACCAGGAGAAAATATTTGCACACCACTTACTGATATAAAGGACTTCTATCCACATACACAGAGAACTCTTAAATTTCAATAGAAAAAAGCCAAACAGCCCAATTAATCAACAGATACCTCACCAGAGGACACACACAGATGGCAAATAACCTAAGAAAAGATGCTCAGCCTCACAGGTCATTAGGTAATTGCAAATGGAAACAATAAGATGCCACCACGTTGCTGTCAGAATGGCCAAAGTCCCAAACACAGTACCAAATGCCGGTGACAACGCGGGACAGTACATCCATGCTGGAAGAGCCTGGCAGTTTCTTACAAAGGTAAATCTAGGCTCTACCATATGATCTAGCAACTGCACTCCTAGGTTTTTATCCAAATGAGGTCAGGGGCGCCTGGGTGGCTCAGTCGGTTAAGCGTCCGACTTCAGCTCAGGTCATGATCTCACAGCCCGTGAGTTTGTGCTGACGGCTCAGAGTCTGGAGCCTGTTTCAGATTCTGTGTCTCCCTCTCCCTCTGTTCCTCCCCTACTTGCACGCGTGCACTCTCTCTCAAAAATAAACATTAAAAAAAAACAAGTCTAGACAAAAACCTGCAACCAAGATGTTCTGCAGTAGGTAAACAGATAAACTACGGTACATCCACAATGCCATCCAGCAGTAAAAAGAAATGAGCTATCAAGCCCCTAAAGACAGGAGGGCTGTCTGCTAAATGAAAGAAGCTGTCCTGAAAGGGTGGCAAACCTTATGACCGCCGCTATGAGATAGTCTGGAAAAGGCAGAATAGTAGAAGGCAGTAACATAGATCAGTGGTTGCCAGAGGGGGTGGGGAGGAGAGGGCTGACCGGGGGTGCATGGGACTCTCAGGGCAGGGAATCTACTCCGTCTGATATGGGGGTACGTGACATTACACAGTTGTCAAAACCTACAGAGCTATGCAACACACAGAGTGAACCGAATCCTAATATGAACCAGGGGCTATAATTAACAATGGATCGGTCCTGGCTCCTCCGTTTTAAGAAATACCCCACACTCTAGTGCAAGGTCTTAAGAAGGGAAGTAGTGGGGGGCGCCTGGGTGGCTCAGTCAGTGAAGCGTCTGACTTTGGCTCAGGTCACGATCTTGCGGTCTGTGAGTTCGAGTCCCGCGTCAGGCTCTGTGCTGACTGCTCGGAGCCTGGAGCCTGTTTCAGATTCTGCGTCTCCCTCTCTCTGCCCCTCCCCCGTTCATGCTCTGTCTCTCTCTGTGTCAAAAATAAATAAATGTTAAAAAAAAAAATTTTTTTAAAAAGAAGTGGCGGGAGGGGAGCTCTACTTTCTGCTCAATTTTTCTGTGAACCTAAAACTGCTCTAAAAAAAATAAAGTCTAATTTTCCTCAATAAATCATTACTAATCTGCTTGAGGTACCTTTACAAACACTACATTCTTCCTGAGTTGTGGTTACTATTATTTAAAGAGAAAGTATACACACTTAAGAATTTTAAGAGAAGGAGAGAAGAAAACAATATCCTATGACTTACCTGTTGCTTCAAACGTCAGCTTTACAGAATCCCAGGGTGTCTGTTCTTTGGACACGAGTCTGAAATGAGCAGGATTTCCTGGAGAAACTTCTGGAGCGGGAAGATACCAGTTTTTCCTATTTGGAAAGGGAGCTTCAATATTTAGGATGCTTAATTAGTTGACAGCTACCTGTAACTCGTGGACATGGTCAAATACATGAATCACATTCTGGGGCATGAAAATAAGCTTGGGGTGCCTGGGTGGCTCAGTCAGTTGTGTCCAACTCTTGACTTCAGCTCAGGTCACAGTCTGTGGGATCAAGCCCCACATCAGGATTCTCCCTCTGCCACTCCCCACTCTTGCTTTCTCTCAAGATAAATAAACTAAAAAAAACAAAACAACCCGACTCTGATGGATAGGATAAACCATGCTAACTACTCTGAAGGCCCAGGCTATCGGGTAATAAAACTTACCCAAAATTAAGATCAAAGGATCCTAGGTGATACTGATTCCACTACCCATCCTACTCCTTCTTATCCAACCCTTGACTACCAAACCGTAAAAGCTTCCCAGGAATGAAAGTTCGCAATTCATAGTTATCTGCTATCTACCAGACCAGTTGAGAGGGCCAGCCTTTCTAACTACTCGGGCTTCCAGAGGAAGGACTTCCTAAATTTGAAAAGGCAACGGTAAACTTCCAAGCTCTCTGTCCCACTAAAGGAGGAGAACTTGTGCAGTGACAGGAAACAGCGTACCTGGCACTTGACCTCTGTTCACCAGCTGCAGTAATGAAGTACTCGCGTAGCGACGGGACCTGAGAACTGACCCCCCGACTAAAGCGTGAACCCACCTGATCAGAAAGTGCACCGGGAGGTACCACGGGAAACCACAGAGGGGTGCGTTCTCCTCACAGTGAGCTCGGATGCTCTCGTTGATCTCCGGAATATGAGGTGTTATGTGAGACATTCCAGTGTAATCAAACCCATTGATCCAGATCCCAGAGTCCCGTTTGACTACGTTTCCATCCAGGTCATGAAAAGTTCTAGTCATGTGCTGAAAAGAACCGACCGATGAGAATACTACTTGAATCCCCTCCCCCACATCCCCAATCCGGAGGGACAGACAGAGGACATCCACAACAGCAAGAACTGGCGTGGCTGCAGAGTCACAGGGACCGACCCTCACTGCCGCAGGAGGTGTGGGCTGGCACGGCCGCTTCAGGAAACTGCTTGGTGTCCCCTCAACGTGCACGCAGCCTTCAAGCCAGCAATTCCGCTCTGGAATGTGTACTCAGAGAAACTCCTGAAGGTTCAAGAGCTCTGATTCGGCACTGCCCATACCAGCGAATACTGCAAACCACCCCAACACCCACCAATGGCAGAATGGCCAGATAAAGGGGGGTGCCCCCCCCCCCCCCCGCCAGGAGTCTCCCGCACCACTGTGACACACAGCAACGTGCAAGCTTCTCACATGCTGCGGGCAAACAGCAGCAAGTCACAAATGCATAGTTAGGCACTGCCTTATCAGAAGTTCACAAAGAGGCAGATGGTATCTTCTTGTTTAGGGATTCACACATACGTGGTAAAGAAAAATAATGTAATGATTAATCCTAAACTTCAAGATCGCGAATGAGTACATCCTAGCAGGTGGGGAGGGGGGGAGAACCGGGAGGAAGGGCACACGCGGGTTTTATGAGGTGCTGCTCAATGTTCTTTCTTTCACACTCGATCGATATACAGATACACAGTTTCATTATTCCTTACAAATATATATTTAAGTTTCATTAAAATGTTTTTGAAAACCTATTTCAGAGTGAAAAGACAGGGACACTAGAAGTGCATTTAGATAAAGGCCACAAACAAATGCATCCTAAAACAAACACACACACACACACACACACACACACACACACACACACACACCCCTTCCCTGTGACCTGAAGCTAATTCCCGCTGTCACCACTAGATGTCAGACTTGGGCCTAACATTTCTATGAAGAGGCGCCAGCTAGAACAGCTTCATTGCGGAAAGAATATCAAACTGGAAGAGAAAGTGCACGGCCCACCGCCAGCTCATAAACGGCTTCACTGGAATGCAGCCACCCTCGCTCGTTCAGGTACGTCTGCGACCACTGTGCCGTGCCGGGACACGGACTTGTACGGCTGGCAGAGCCTGAAGTATTTATTACCTGGCCCCTCTGGGGAAAAGTCTGCCAACTTCCGGCACTGGGGAAGAAGAAAACCCCAAACAAATGAGAACAGGAGTTTTTAAAAATAAAAATGTAGCTTTTTCTAAATACTACTGATGTAATTATAAAAATGTGGCAAGTCACTGAAGGTACACAATCTGAAAACTAGCTGTTCTTCACTGAAGGTTTTGCAAATTGTAGCCACAGAAAAAAAGCATGTGGCTGTGTCCTCCAGGACGATAAACAAGGAATATTTGGCCCTTTTTCAGTATCTCCTCCCCACTATTTACATTCAGATATTACTATTAACTTATTCCAGTCCCCGAATAGTTACATAGATTATCACTTGGCTTTTTTTGGTTTTAAGATTTGTCTTTTAAAGGAAGCTCTATGTCCAACGTGGGGCTCGAACTCTGACCCCAAGACCCAGGAGATGCTCGCTCCACCGGCTGAGACAGCCAGGCGACCCCTGAAGTTGGCTTTTGTTTGCCTCTTGCAACCTCTAAGAACATGACTATACATAAGGCAACCTGGTTCTTTCTCCTGCTTTATAGTACCAACTCTAAAACGTGTGCAGAAAAACCTAAAATCTCAGACAGTTCTAAATCTCGTTCTTAGTCCCTAAGCTATTATACTTTCATTATGCCACAGTACCTTCAACGCTACCTAAGAGCACTTTTACTGGCATTTTAAAATATCTTTTATTTTGCCAGTTGAATTCACACTTTTACTCAGCCTGCAGACAGGTTTACAGTGTGTACTTCTGAGAGCTCATCACCCCACACATCTGCTCTTGTTTTTCTGGGCTGGTGCACTCGCAGCACGTGAACAGTGCCAGCACGAGCGGACATTTCCAATTCAGTCTCTTGGGAGAAGGCTCTTGCTGATAAGAGCCTCTTGGTGGTCAGTCTTTCCCTCACCGCCTTGCCCAGAGTGGCCGAGTGCAACCAAATAGGTCAACAGCAGGGAAGTCTGTCGGTTTTCCTGTTGACCGGCGCGGCACACACGAGGCTTTCCCCTCCAGAACCACAGCGCTCACGCGAAACTGCGCTCACCTGCAGAAACACCCTCTTTGGCTTCGGACTGGCGGGATGCGAGCTGTATGGGAAAAACGCCCCACTGCAAACGAGGAGAAACGTAACCACACACACCAGAGTTAAACTCAGCATGGTTCTCTTCGTGCTTCTGGCAAGGTAGATGAAGTTAATCTAAAACACAAAACGCAGAAAAGGAAAAATTACCGTCGGCAGAGAGGTGCTTTTAAGCTGCCCTCCACTTGGGAACCGGGGTCACCCGACCAGTCGTGAAGAGCGCTCGTCGGCGTGGCCGGCCCCCCCGCAAGTGCCCGCGAGCAGGCTCGACTTCCGGGGGCAGGGGGCTTCCATCATGGGCAGCGGCTGCAGAGACCAGGGCCGCCCCCACCCGCCACGATGGTGCCTGCGACAGGCAACCAGCCAGCGAGAGGGGCAAGGAAACAGTCAGGGTCTCGGTTCGGTCGGCAAAGAACCAGGATGGAGACCCAACGCCGGTCAAACCGTGACCTCGCCGTACCTCTGATCCTCTCGACGCCCCCAGTTAACCACTGCACAGTAGACCCCAATTATCTACCAAACATCATGACATCGGGTTTTTATGAAAGAACTGGAGGTGGGATTTTAAGCATAAGCGAGCCCATTTCAACAAAACTCAAGTTCCACTCCCAATGCTTTTGTAATGTGCCAACGTGCCGGCCTCATCTAAATTTGCATTTAGATGTACCTTCAAGACTCTACCCGTGGGCCTGCACATAAGGAAAATCTGTAGCACAAAGTAACACGGTCCCCTTCGGTGCTCGGTAACCAGAGCCAACGCCGTCTAAAACAGCAGATCTGAACTTGGGCAGGAAAAGCAAGTGGCTCGGTCCCAAGGTGGGCATCTAGAACATCCTATATATGCTTCTACGAGCTTTTTAATGGTAATGAAATCATTGAAATAAAAGATGTCTACAGATCCCTTAGGGGTTCGGAAGGAGCCACACTGATCCAATCCCTGCTCCCCCTTCCACTCACCCTCCAGGCTTGATAAGTAAGACTGAAGAACACGACTGTGAAAAATCAGGCAAACATCCACAACCAGCCATGTCCTCTGCTACATAACATTAGGTTTTGTACCTACAGTGCACCAGTATCTCATCCAGGGTAATGTCCAGCAAAACAGTACTGGTCTCAGGACTAAGACCTTACATTTTCTTTTTAAGAAAAAAAAAAATTTTTTTCATGTTTATTTACTTTTGAGAGAGACATAGACAGAATGCGAGTGGGTTGGGGCAGAGAGAGAGGGAGGCACAGGATCCCAAGCAGGCTCCAGGCTCCGAGCTGTCAGCACAGAGCCCGACGCGGGGCTCAGACTCACGAGCTGTGAGATCATGACCTGAGCCGAAGTCGGACACTCAACCGACTGAGCCACCCAGGTGCCCCAAGACCTTACTGAATTTTCACACGGCGAGCACAGAAACAAGATAGCACCCAAGGAGCTGGGGCTGTTGGGGGGGGGGGGGGCAGTGAGTTAGCAAAACACAATCTGTAACCCTGTCTGTCCCTCTCTGTCCTAACAGTCACGGTCCTTTAACATGTGGCTCCTCGGCACAGTGTCAAATACCCTGCCAAGTCCTGGTGCAGAGTCTCTCGGGACAAGATACAACCTCCCCACCACATGCTGTGCTTCCTGCCACCTCCACCCAGCTCCCCCACAGCTGTCCTCAAACCTCCATGGAGGCTACAGTCTGTACATCCATTCCCTCTTCTCCAAACCGTGAGGCTCATCTTCTGCCCTGTCCCGCATTTTCTGGACGCGGTTTGGTAACGAGGGTGAGTGAAATGCAGTCCCAGAGCAGAAGAGGAGGAGGGGGGCCTGCGTTTGCATCCCGCTCTCTTAAATTTCACTTTTATTTCTGCCTTAAATGTCCCATCTTCCATCACTCTAGGTTCCGAAATGGGTGCAAAATAAAACGAAGAGAAGCGCGAGAAGGGTCTGCACGGCGTGCGCACGTGCGAGCTGTCTCGTTCCTCGTGAGGGTCCCGATGTCACTGAGCACCACCCGGGACACCTGCTACCCCACCGCAGACAGGAGAGTGCCTGCTTCCTGGCAAATATACTATAAACCCCCAAGGACTGAAAGGAACGCTTTCTGAAATCTGCATTCCGATTCAGTTCTCCACAATCCGAGGAGCGCAGGCCGGCTCTGCCTCAGCCACTCCGACCGCTACACGTCAACACGGAATCACGACTGACTGACGCCACCAGTGTCCAAGAGCCACGCGGCCACTTCACGTGATGATGAAAACTAAACGAGGTTTTCGGGTATTCCAGCAGGCGTTCTCCTGAGGTTTTCCTAGTAAAATATAACCTAGCAGGTGATATACTTTAATCCTCTCCCTATGCTTGCTAAGATTTCCTTACTTTGGAGGCATTTTCAGTTTCCACAGTGAAGATTTCAGGGTTTACTTTGTCCAGTTCTATGTGGGACAGAACTGAAATGCCCCACATTCTGATCATCTCCTCTGAACCTTCATCCACTGGCCCTGATTTAAATACACTGGGGACCCAGTTTCTAACTAAGCTGATTCTGGATCAGAACCTCATCCGCGTATGATGAAACCCCACCAACTCCGTTCACCCTCACAGCAGCAAAACCATCCACTAACATGTACAGAGAATTTAAAGGCTTAATATTAAAACCAAAGGAAGTAGGGGCGCCTGGGTGGCGCAGTCGGTTAAGCGTCCGACTTCAGCCAGGTCACGATCTCGCGGTCCGTGAGTTCGAGCCCCGCGTCGGGCTCTGGGCTGATGGCTCGGAGCCTGGAGCCTGTTTCCGATTCTGTGTCTCCCTCTCTCTCTGCTCCTCCCCCGTTCATGCTCTGTCTCTCTCTGTCTCAAAAATTAATAAAAAACGTTAAAAAAAAAAATTAAAAAAAAAAAAAAAAAACCCAAAGGAAGTAAACCCTGCAAACCACGAAGAACAGTTTAGAATTTTCCATCCATCCACCCCCCGAAAATGCCAGTAAGGACTTGATGATTGTATTACAGGCACAATGGCTGGAACGCTCAGACTCCTTTCAGCTGAGCGCAAGCAACAGTGTGCAGAAGAAGCACTCTCCTGGGCTAGATGCACAGGTGCGCGTACAACTCTTTACGGCCTCCTTAAGAGACTTCCGTGGATGGTGCGGGCCACACACGTGGTATTCTTATGTGCTGTCTCTCAATCCTGACCTCCATGAGATGTCCTTTACTGAATCGGCGTGGAAAGGCCCACCATCATCTCCGTGGAGGAAAGCACTATAATAAAGTCACAACTACTCTTCTGTGTAGTCCCTAGCTGCAAATCCTGCAGTGTGCCTGTGCGCGTTCAGTAGTTGCTTCCTATCCTTCACAATTCCAATGGAAAGAGCCACAACACAGACCCCTGCCTCCACCAGCGGGGCCAGACCGGAGTCCTGGAGAGTACGGACGCCGTGCCGAGGGCAGAGCTTGCCCAGAGCCCGCTCTAACACAGGGGGGTCCGCGTGGGGTCTGCCTTCTCTCTGGACAGCTGCAGGGAGGGCAAAGGCAGGACTGTCCCTGTAAGGGCAGAACGCCGACACCAGAATGACAAGGCCTGTGACGCTCCGCATCGTGTGTGTCCACCACCTGAGGAGAGGGGCTCCGTTACGAACTCTGCGGCCCTAGCAGCCAGGTAGCTGAACGGTAACGGAAAGAGCCTCATCAGAACCAGTCTTCCTCCACCAGCTCTAAAAACACTAATAAAACCACCACGTATTTATTAACCTTTGCCTCTAATTAGGAATTGTTCTAAAAATCCACCACCAAGCAACCTCTACCAGTTCTCACCTGGTGTGCGTTCTCCAAATTCACGTGCAGCTGGTTTGAAGGCTGTGAGGAGAGGTACGACCAGAGGACTCGGGAGGACCAGGACGCAAAACTAAAACCCCATTTCCCATCTTCTTACCACACCAAACCTACTTTCTGCACACACATGACTGTTTCTTTTGCTTAAGTGTTTCCAAGTATAAGCAACACAATTTCACAGAATCGACTGTGGCTAAACTCATCGCATATTCATATAAAACATACAGGAAGAACTATTTTTTAAATGTTTTTTCCTTACAAAATAGGAAGACAGGATCATCGTACAACCAGCCAAAATGGAAGCCAGCACAACGTCAGGTGGGATTTCTGTACCACTCCTCCCAAGGATGGGGGTAAACATCTCGAATACTGCCCAGATGAGGTACAGTGCGTAAAGATAAGGAACAAACATCCCCGAGAGGTACAAGGCAATAAATTTTCCTTGGGCACCTAGGGAAAAAGAGAAAGAAATCACACATCTTCGAAATTCTACAGTGAGACACAGATTTGCATAGCACTGCTGTACCTAACACAGAACATTTCACTCAGGGACGTTAAAATACAAGTAAGAATGAAATGGAACGTAGGTAATACGTCAGCATGCATTCATAAATGTCCCATAAATGGGATGGGGTATAAGGTAGAAAATAAAAATCCGTGTGATCTGAAAATTTAAAAAAAACAAACAAAAAAACCAAAACACAACACAGCAAGAATCTTGAAACCCTAGCCCAAAAGACCAAAAAAACCCAATTCCCGCAAGTCCTGTCCTATTCATCTTAAGGTATTTTCCCATTTGCATAAAAACCCAATATACCCTACCATGCTGCTTAAAGTCTTTGCGCGTGCAAAACTTTGTGAGCAAGGGAAACGCCACCCAGACAGCACTAATAAACGCCGAGCAAAGTCCTTGAGATGTGAGAGCCATAAGGGAAACACAGTGCACAAACAGCGAGATGTCAAAGAACACTTCTCCCAGATACCGGTCGCTGGCATTCTGAAAGAGAGAGAGGTATACCAGTAATCTCATCCATGGGCATTCAGAAAGATCTAATATTGTGATAAAATTTCCATCCCTCAGAAGAGTTATTTTGTTTTAAAGAGCATTTTAAACTGTAAGTAAACACTACCTCCTGTCATGACATAACGAATTTAAATTGCTGCACAGGAAAGGGGCATTTAGGAAGATGGGGTAAAATCATTACTCTGGGGTGTCTGGGTGGCTCTGTCGGTTAAGCTTCCAACTCTTGGCTGGTTTCGGCTCAGGTCATGATCTCACGGTTCGTGGGTTCGAGCCCCGCATTAGGCTCTCTGTTGTCAGCGTGGAGCCTGCTCCGGATCCCCTGTCCCCTTCTCTCCATCCCTCCCCAACTAGCGCTCTCCTTTTCTCCTCTCTCTCTCAAAAATAAACACTTAAAAACAAAACAAAATATCATTACTCGTATGCAATCTGTGCTTTTCTTCCACTGGGCTAAAAGGAACCTTTGGAAATTTCCTAAAATAGATTTAGGAAGGGCTCTCCTAAAAACATTCACCCCTGTAGGCTTTTCTAGTTTTGCAGCTTCCAAAGGCGAGAAGGGACCTGCAAAGAACAGCGCCACCAGCAGCACGCCTGGAAAACTGCAGGCCCTTCGGGGACCTGGCCCTCTGGGGTTTGGCTGGGTTCCCGTGTCTCTTCCTCCTCTAACCGGTCTTGTGGTGCAGCTCGGCCCCGCCCTGACTTCCTGGTGCCTTCACGTTCAGAAATTTGATCTGTATTTTCTGGGCTTTGAAGTCTGAGGAGTCCCGTGCAGCACCCCGAGCTCCTCAGAAAAAAGCTGCCGTAAGAACTTCATACCTCTGAACGTCCGCACCAGGGATTCCATTAACATGACCAACAAAGTTACCACTGCAGCGCAAAAACCCCAAAATCGGCACGTGGGTTACTTCGAGAGCTCGAGACAGCTTCGGTCACGAGTTTTCAAAACCCGTTCAAGTTCTCTCGACAAACCCGCTCAGAAACGAAAGGCTATCGCTGCTGCACTTAGACGTACAACGCGGCGTGAAGGGGCACAGTCTTCAAAAATAATTTAGAGGAAAATGGCACTTAGGATTCGATCTCAAGCCGAGTACCACCCAGATATGTAACTGTACTCAGAGATCAAACAGACGCCCCTCAGGTCTGGCTCCCCTCTCTCACCTCTGATCCCTGCCACCCGCCCACTGCCATCAGTCTCTACGCTGTCACAGTCACTCGCGATCCTACTCAGAAAACGCTACTGGCCGCCTCACTGATCCTCAGGGTCGTGCTCCGGCTTCACGCTGGCCTGCTCTTCCGGTTACCGGGCCACCGCCTCGTGCTCACCACGCTGAGCTTACTGACCATGACCCAAATGCATCCCGGGCGCTCCCACCTCTGACCGCCATCTGCCGCACTTCCGCTCCTGCTTCAAAACCCAGTTCACACGTCACCACCTCGTTCACAAAGCCTTCCCGACCTCCACAAACCGACTCCTCTCTCCTGGCCCCGTACTGCTCCAGCCGAACAGGCCGTTCTCTCACTTCATCCCAAGGTACTGCGAACAAGGGTCTCCGCCAGCCCCCCAGATGAAGCTGTGAGCTCCTCCAAGAGACCCGTCCTTATGAATCTCTTCCCACCGGGCCGTCGCAGGCGGCCAGGCCCACCAGGCAGCTCTGAGAATATTTGTGAAATGCGACCCGTTTTCCTTTCCATTGTGCTTTCAGCCCCAAAGTTCATGATCAGACAACTGAAATCAGTCCAAGTAAATGGAACTTTACTCATAAGCATTTCTGTCTCTGGCCCCCCTGCCTCATTAACAACGACCCCCACACCCGGGTAACATACCACTGCACTAAGAATAAGCACATGAACTTGAGTCCCATAGCACAATCTCTTGGACACGGAAGCCACAAAGACACAAGCATTAGTTCATCCATAAACAGACGGCTAGCTTCAAAGGGCCTCTTCTGGAGGTTGGCATGGAAGCGGTCCTCAGACCACAGCCCAACATCAACTGAAACGGAGACCAAGGTTCATCCACGGTCTAGCACCAAAGACATCCTTGTGGAAAGACGCCGGATTACCTAACCTTCTGTCTGCATTCTAATCCTAGCAGGGCAAACTGAAAAAACAGGTGCGCATTGGCTGTCTTGAAAATAAATATGGGAGCTAACAGATTTTTCCCTTTAAGTCACTTAGAAACTCTTTAGAAACCATGGGTCACTTTTGCATTGTAGTTTACTGTGAGTCCTGTTACACGGCTGAAACTGTTAACAATATGGGGATATTCTCCCCATCAGCATAGATCATTCTGGAACCCTATCACTCTTCCCTCTTTTTCCCCTAGGAGGTGTCCTCCCCCTGCCACAGCACATCTGCATGCCGTCAGAATCCGCATTAACACAGGGGGTGAAAGGGAAAAAAAAAAAAAAAAAAAAAAAAGTGAAGGAGATGGAAGAGAAACTCCGAGTGCAGCTTCAGGGCAACATGCTTCCTGCGTGTCAGTGCCCTGTGTCCGAGGGGCCCGGGCACCAGCGACGAGGAGCACGGCAGCCGGGCCCTCGTGGCGCTCAACCCACGGCCCAGCGGAGGACCGAGCCACTCACAAGAGGAACGGGCGAGCCCGGGGAGGGCTGGGGGACCAAGTGCACGGGGGCACACCGAGGCAGATTCGGCCTTGCTGTCACAACCACCCAAACGCCTCACAGCTTGATAACGGCACCGAAGCCTGCAACAAAACCCTCCAAAGCAGCAGCCTTCCAGAACCGGAACACGGTTCTGGGAGCCAGTGTTCTACGATCACGCGAAGCCATTTCTGACGCCTCCACAGGCCAAATACAATGAATCCCACCGGAGTCCGTCTCCAATCCCTGCAGGCGGCAAAAAAAAAAATCAATAAACATGCCTAACACTTACCATGTAATAAAATCTTTTTGCGAGGGTATGGATGAGGATTATTTTGGCTGTGGCTGCGGTTCCATACAGACAGACGGACACGTAGAAGTGGTTATACCACGAGAGGGACCGTCCGATGAGAGAGACGAACACCGCTATAATGAGCACGGTAACCAGGCTGGTGAACCAGCTCACGAGAGTGATGCCGAGCCCGCAGAAGAAGTCCTTCGCGTAGTTACCAGCTGGAGACAGAACACAACGTGGACGTCACCAGCTTTATCAAACCAGTCTCACAAGCAGTAGAGTCAAAAGGGCAAACTCAAAACAAAGCAAAACAAAACATCCAGCACTGTAACTGTAGTGAAAAGGCCCTGGGGCGAGGTTTATGACAAACCCGAACAGGGAAGGTTACTGACGAGTCGTATCCATGTAGCGTTTACGGGGAGTCTGCGGGCGCCAAACACCCGGAGACAGAAGTGGCCAGGAGCGGCTCCGACACACTCCTGACCAGGAAAGCAGAGAGCTCTAGCCTTCGCCACCTTTGCGATGCTCTGAGTATGGAAACACCGGCCCGAACGGAAGGCAGAGCTCCCCGTGAAATCGTGCCCGGAAGCTAAGGCCGGAGCGGCAGGGCTGGCGAAGTAACTGGGGCAAACTGGGCTGAACCGTGCCACCCGCGCGTTAGCTCGTCACGGCCCAGACCCGCTTCGACAATGAAACGTTCTAAGAAGGAAACCAACGTAACGCCAAGTGCTGGAGTCAGTGCGCTCACGCCCAGTGCGACGGGTGCACGAGACTTTTCAACGGGAGTTTTCACTCACAGTCAGTGTGTGCAAACCACTTTTCGGTAGCCCCTCTGTGGTGCTTCTGTATATTAGGTACACAAAAACATCCTGCTGCCCCAAGACCAGAAGTGTAACGGGCACGTCCATCTGACATCCATTTGCGAGCGTCTTCCAATATACATCAAATGTTGTTTTTCTTTAAGATTTTAGGCTTCCTGAAAAACTTCACGCAGATTCTTACACCCAGGCCAGTGTTGCAGTTTTAGAGAAAAATACTTACTCTTCTGTTTGGGCCGCAACCATTTTTTGCCCAGGTACGACACTGCGGCCGTCACCACCATGTAGTTAATTATGGAGCCGACGCGAGAGGGGTAGGCAATGACAAATAGGCCAAGCACGTCAAAGAAGACCATGTTCCCATGGCGATACTTTGAAGAAGAAGGCAACACATCCGACGTAGCTAGGTATTTAAGAACTGCTAAAATGTTGTCACCTATCAGTAAAGAAAAGAAAGACCACAGAGTTGAATAAGCCACGCGCTGTTTGACAGAATGTGAACGACAACAGTTTCCCGCCCTCTCCATCTCCCCCCGGCCACCTTTCTCATGAAATTTCTCAGATGAGGCCCAGGCCTCCGCTCTGTCTCCTCTCCACTCGGAAGCTCGGCCACCTGGCCTTCATCTCTCCTTTGTCCCAGAACTATGCTTTCCCTGCTGCTATCGA
The DNA here is from genome assembly GCF_023721935.1 of Panthera uncia. Lineage (NCBI taxonomy): Eukaryota > Metazoa > Chordata > Mammalia > Carnivora > Felidae > Panthera > Panthera uncia. The sequence continues at coordinate 5,878,357 of NC_064807.1, read as the reverse complement.
ACCCAAACACTGCTGCTCACTCTGTTCACTTAACGGGTATCTCACGTAACAGCCACCGCTCTGGTTACCAGAAATTCGGTGCCGACCCAAGAGACAAAAACCCTGTCAGGAGGCCCACAGGCACCGAACAGGGAATCACACGTGCCTTAAGGATAACGAGTGTCGATTCTGTCTCAACTCAATAAAGAGAAGTACGGGCATCCCGTGGAGTCTGAGAGGTTAGGGAGGCCTTTCTGTGTAGACGCTCCCCGTCAAGCGCGTCCGTCCGGGCCGCCACCACGGAAGGACGATGGGAGCGCCCGCCCACACGGACAGATCGAGTCCCGAACGAGAGTCCAGGGGCAGAACCAGACTCCCCAGAGGTGTTCGCTCACCGACAGAGCGGAGGAGTCTGAACTGAACACGGGGGCAGCGAGAGGCCTTGGACCACCGACTGGCGGCCCCCCTGCCGCTCATCCCACCCCTTCCTCCGCCATCCACTTACACACCACACTACCTTATCGTGGCATTTCTGTCACTGGCTTGTCTGCCTTCAGATATGCTTTCCCCAAAAGCTCAGGCTGAGTCCCCTGTTGCAAAAGCCGTTCCCATTCTCCACGCATTTGTGGCTTCCTCCAAGTCCTCCACGCCCACACCCGCGTCCCCAGTTCGGCCGGGCGCTCTCCCGCCACAGTGCGATTTCCACCGGGCCGCTTCACGGAGCCCCCGTCTCCATCGGACGGAGTTCACGTCTCCCCCCTCCACGACTGCTCCGGGTCAGGTCACCTCCCCACGTTCCTATTGCAGCCGATGGCACGTCCTTCCCCAGCCGGCTGGGCCCTGCACTTCGCAGCCGTCCCTGCTGCTGGCCACCTGACCCGTCCCTTCCTTCTGACCGGGCAGCTCTTCTGCGACTTCCATTCAGACCGCAGTCTCCACTCTGCTCACCGACGGTCCACACGCGCGCACACACACACTACTCTCGCTGTGCTCTTGCCCGGAGCATCCTCTTCTACACGGGGCGGGGCCACATCCTACCAACTTGTGAGTTAAGGTTCACAGTCAGCCGCCCCTCCGCTGACTACTCCAGACCTCTCTGAAAGTACGTGGACTCCCTTGCCCTGTGTGGTCCTGACACTCATTCTAGAACCCACTCACCTGCCCTCATACCTGACCTGGACTGATGGAACTTTCCTCCACCTGGGCAAACTGCCCAGACACGTGCCTGTACCTCCTCCGACATATGCCTTCCATTCTGGCTACATGCCCGTTGCTCAGCAATCCTACGTTAACCCTGGGTCCGCTCTCTTTCCAGTGCCTCACCACCAACAATCTCACGTTCTTAGTTGCTTATCTAGGCTTCAAGGCTAAAATTCGGGCCCTCATCTCTAACTGCAAAGCCCCACCCGGCTCACGCACACCACCGGCCGCCTCCCTGAAGCACAGTCCCCGGGGATATTTACAGGTTTGCGGGTCAGCCCTAACATTCCATCTTAACACAGATCACGAGTTTACATTTGAATACCAACCTGCTCTCTGAATGGAATCTGTCAGAATTCTGTCTGCTGTGTCGTACTTGGTGTGATAGATGTATCCGTTCTCAATAAAAGCTAAGTCAATTCCTAAGACACACAGGAAAAAACAAACAAACAAAAAAACACGTCATTTTACTTTAAAGATCAACCTTTCTTTAGGCCTATTTGTTTAATGTATCAAATTCCAAAAAGACAAAACGTCGAAGCAGTGACATGACTGCTTTGTCACACTTGTGAACGAATACCATATAAATTCTCTTCCAAATTCTTACAGAATCTGTAGCCATGGTACATAATGACCAAGGAAGTACACACGTCGGGGAGACATTGTAAGTCACACGGCAAGGGGTGGCAACACAGAGCTCAGGAGGCCATCGAAACTTCGCCATTTCCAGCCCTGCCGGGCCAAGCCCAACTCTAGATTCCCAGCAGTGGCACAAGCCGCCAGGGGAACTGGCAAAGACAGACCACAGCCAAAGTCAAAGGCCCCTCAAGGAGGTACTGCCACCTGTGGGGAATGAAGTGCTAACCAGCTGCCCCCCCACCCCCGCCCCCGCCCCCGTCCCGTTCTGCCGCAGTGTGGGGCAAGATGACATGTTCTAGAAAAGGCAAGCATTTAAGTAGACCAGACTTTAAAAGGAAAAAAAAAAATACCAGGAAATCAGTTTCAGTGAGTCAGAATATACAGTTCTCCCGTAGAAAACATGCTTTCAGAAAAAGCCGTTTACTCACAAACCCGCAAAAACCAAAACTCGCTACTGGTTAATTGCCGTCACACCACAGCCCACGACAAATACCTGGTACGTTCCCAAAATCCCTGTAGATGCGGAAGTCGGTGTCTGAAGGAATGATCCCGCTCTGGAAAACCTCCTGGGCCACCACTGACGCAAACGGGTGTTTAGCGGCAGAAACATAGGCCTGGACCAGCCACGGGTTTTCAGGACCTACAAGGACAGGCGAGGACTCAGGCAAGGGAACGTGGTCATGTTTGAACACACCCAAAACGGCCCTGCGGTGGTCTGGGGAGGCAGGTCCAGACTTCGTTTTCGTCTTTTTTTCTGTGTTTTCTAACCCTTCTCTGATAAGCGTATGCAACTTTCACAACGAGAAATCACCTTTCAGAAAGTAAAATTATTTTTAATTATAAAGTAACTGCACTATGAAAGGTTTAAGTTTAAAAATGAGAACCCACACAACAGTCCATCATTCTACGACAAGTACTGTCACTTTTCCATCTTTAGTTGTCCTACAAACATCCGGTTGTGTGTACACAGCTGTACGCACAGGGCACGTGCAGTCTGTCCACTGTGCTTTCATTTAACATACTGAACACGTTCTCCTGAGTTGCCAGGTACTACAATTACCATTTTAATAGCTACAACTTTTCTCTGAAAACACCCTAAGTTTTGTATTACTACTGTTTATATTTTTTATCATTATTCATAATTCCACATAACATCTTTACGCATATACGGCTTTTTCAAATGCGGGAGATTCTTCCTTGGGACGGTGAGATAAACTGTATTATTGCCCACGGCTACTCTCTGCTCCCTCCCACGTGACTCATCACGCCTCCCGCAGAAGGAGCACGTCCACATCCTCACCCTGTTCCCTGCAGGTGCGGCCCTGGAAACTGCTCTCTGGCCAACAGACTGTGAGTGGAGAAACATGACCCTCGGCCGAGAAGACGCTCAGGGACCACCACACAGTCCCTCCCGCCTGCTGACTTTGGCCAGGAGATCCATATGTCCCTGACGGACGCTTCTCCTTTAGTCTGGGTCCCATAACGAAGGGCACACATGGAACAAAACCACGGAACGTTCGTAAGCACAGTTATTCAGGAACCAAAACGTATCGAACAAGATATAAGCCTTTGCTGTTGTAATCCACTGAGATTCAGGTATTGTTTGTTCCAACAAAATTTAGCAAAAAGTTGACTCTGATAGGCACATCAAGTCATTGTATTTCAGGCGATCTAAGAATATCAAGATGTTTATAACTTTATAAACAAATAATCAAATTGCTTTCCTACTGAAAAAATGATCATAAAAGGTGGAGATGGGGTGGAGTGTAACACTACAAAACCAAATGCCCAGGTGACCCAGATACTCGTCACCAGACACGGATTTTAAAACTATGATGAATATTTTCAGAAACACAGCAAGAATTTTACAAGTGCAATCTATCAAAAAAAAAAAAAAAAAAAAAAAGGAGTCAAATGGAAACCCTATAAAAACTGATGTTAAGAATTTTAATAGATGGTTTACTACCAGGTTAAACACAGCGGAAGAAAGGATTATAGAGCGACAGAATTAGGACATAGAAAGAAAAAGAAAAAAAAAAAAAGGATGGAAAATATAGAAATGTATGTAAGAGACATATGTGGCGCAGTTAGTTCCAGAAAAAAGAGGACACAGAATGGAGCAGAAGCAACGTTCTGAAGAAGTAACAGCCCATAATATTCTAAAAGTCATAGAAAACATCAAACTATGAATTCGAAACGCTCTATAAACCCCAAGCAGGATAAATACAAAGAAAAAAAAATAGACCTAGCATTAAGATCTTTGCTTTTTTCTCTTTTGACACCAGTATGTTTTATTTAAATTCTAGTTAGTTAACATACAACCCAGTGATTCCTCGCTGAGAGACAACACCCAGTACTCATCCCAACGAGTGCCCTGCTTGATGCCCGTCCCCCACCCAACACCGTGCCAGCAACCCTCGGTCTGTTCTCTGTATTTAAGTCTCTTATGGTTTGTCTCCCTCTCTGTTTTTATCTGATGTGCGCTTCCCTTCCCCTGTGTTCATCCGTTTTGTTTCTCACATTCCAAGTATGAGTGAAATCACAGGATATTTGTCTTTCTCTGACTTATTTCGCTTGGCGTAATACACTCTAGTTGCATCCACGTTGTTGCTGTGGAAACAGTACGAAAGTTCCTCAAAAAAAAAAAAAAAAGTTAAAATCAGAACTACCCTACCACCCAGCAAGATCTTTGCTTCCGAATACCATTATCCACTAAAAGGAGGTCTCCTTAGGAAATGGCTAACCCCAGCTCCGGAGCTAGGAAAGTACAAAAGTAGTCGAGCCGGGAGTGAGAAGTGCTCCAAGAAGCACCTCCGAAGGACGCAAGCTGCAGGGGAAGGGGCTACCGCTGGCCTAACTGGAGACAATTCACGCGTTAAGATGGCAGCAACAGAATACATCATCCATAAAATAAAAACACATGAAACATGGAAATAAATACACAAACAAGGGAGAACAGAAAGTCTTCGAGAACTCCAACTAATAGCTACAGACGAAACGATGGAGCCAGAACTCTTAACAGCTGGCTAACATCACGTAGAAATGCTTTGGAGCAAGAATCTCAATGTCTGCCGAAACAGGATCAAAGTCTCACGAGAAACAAGGTAGGTACAGTCTCAGAGGGCCTATCACAAAGGGGAAAGCAGTTAGAAAAACCTGGCAAATACCATCATCAAATGACCAGAAGTTACCATCATCAGTGGCCAGACAGACAGGAGATGCCTCCCGACAGGATGCACGGAGGACACAGATGTGAAAGGAGAAAGGGAAACAGCGGTGAGAAAACCTAGGTGATCAAATCTTACCATGTTAAAATACTATTACTATTACAATTAGATGTTAATAACCAGAGGTATACTATTAAAATACTACGAAGGAGCACCGGGGTGGCTCAGTCAGTTGAGCGCCCGACTTTGACTCAGGTCATGATCTTACGCTTCGTGGGTTCGAGCCCCGCATCAGGCTCTGTGCTGACAGCTCAGAGCTTGGAGCCTGCTTGGATTCCGTGTCTCCCCCACGCCCCGCCACCCTCTCCCGCTCATTCACACATGTGCGTGCTCTCTCTCTCAAAAATAAACGTTAAAAAATTTTTAAATAAAATACTATGAAAACCATATGAAAAACAGGCAAAGCTAAACTAGAAAAGAGAATATCCTGAATAGCAGGATGATAATGCTACTCTGAGGTGAGAGGGCAGGTGCTGTATCTGAGAAGGGGCAGGTGACAGCCACCTGGAGGGTGTGACAGGAGCCGGGCTTCTCACATGGGGCTCAGAGGTATACACCTCACCATGACTAAGTTTTACACTTCTGTATTTGTGATGTGTGTGTTATAGAATCACTGTGATATAGCTAATAAAACATGACAATAAAATGCTATTTGATCCTGGATTAGAGCTCTGATTTAAAAAAAAAAAAAAAAAAAAAAAAAACACACAAAAATAGGGGTGCCTGGGTGGCTCAGTTGGTGAAGTGTTTCCCGGTTTCAGCTCAAGTCATGCCTGATCTTGGGGTTCATGAGTTCAAGTCCCAAGTCAGGCTCTGCACTGACAGCACAAAGCCCACTTGGTATTCTCTTTCTCTCCCTTTCTTTCTGCCCCTACCTTGATCGTGTTCTCTCTCTCTCAAAATAAATAAACTTTAAAAAAAACAAACAAACTAGGTCATTATTGGAAATCATCTACTAAATAACAGTTTTATATTGTCATATTCTATGAACATCATAAATGTACTGTTATGAAGGGACACATCCTTATTCTTTACCTACTGAGATGATTATATTGAGATTATCAATTGAGATGGTTTTTCTCTTTTATTCTGGTAATGTGTGAAATAGATTGATTTTCAAATATTAAACCATTCTCATTTAACCATTCACTAAAGTTGCAGGATATAGAATCTATATACAAAAATCAGTTACATTTCTCTACACTAATGATGAAGTGTGAGAAAGAGAAATTAAGAAAATAAATCCCACTTATAATTGCAACAAAAATAATAATATACCTAGGAATAAACTTAACCAAGGAGGTTAAAGACCTGTCCACTGAAAAATTTTAAGACATTAATGAGAGAATATGAAGATTATTTACTTCCACAGATAAATGGAAAGATGATATTCCACGTTCAGGGACTAGAAGAACTAATACTGTTAACATGTCCATAATGCCCAGAACAATATACAGATTCAACGCGATCCCTATCAAAATTCCAATGGCATTTTTCACAGAAATAGAACAATTAAAAATCTGTATGGAAGCACAGAAGACTATGAATAGCCAAGACAATCTTAAGAACAACAATGCTGGAGGCACCACACTTCCTGATTTCTAACGATACTACAAAGCCACAGTAATCAAAACAGTAAGGCACTGGCATAAAAACAGATACACATCAATGGAATAGAAGAGAGAGCCCAAAGATAAACCCACACATACATGTTCAATCGATTTATGTGAAAAGAACCAAGAACATACATATACCGGGAAAGAACAATCTCTTCAATAAATGGTGTTGCGAAAACTGGACAGCCACACGCAAAAGAATGAAATTGGACCACTCTGACATCATACACAAAAATGAACTCAAGACGGATTAAAGATTTGAACATAAAACCCAAAGCTAGGGGCACCTGGGTAGCTCAATCAGTTAAGCGTCTGACTTCGGCTCGGGTCATGATCTCTGGCTTAGGTCATGTAAAATATGATCTGTGCTGACAGGCTGGAGCCCAAAGCCCACTTCAAATTCCATGTCTCCCTCTCTCTCTCAAAAATAAACATTTAAAAAAAAACCAAACAAACAATGCGGGTTTAGTAATGTTCTTTGACATTGGTCTTGGCAATGATTTTTTGCATTTCACACCAAAAGCGAAGGCAACAAAAGTTAAATAAATGGAAATATGTCAAGCTAAAAAGCTTCTTCACAGCAAAGGAAACCAACAAAATTAAAAGGCAATCGGCAGAATGGGAGAAAATATTTGCCTATCCTATATCTTGATAAAGGGTAGACATCCAAAATATATAAAGCACTCCTACAACTCAATGGCAAAAAAAAAAAAAAAAAAAAAATCCAATTAAAACCTGGGCAAAAGATTTGAAGAGATACGTTTCCAAATTAAGACATCCAGATAGCCAACGGGTACACGAAAAGGGGCTCACCATCACTAATCATCAGGGAAACGCAAACTGAAACCACGAGTTATCAGTGCACACCTGTTAGAATGGCTTTTACCAAAAAGACAAGAGATAACAAGTGCTGGCAAGGATGCGGAGAAAAGGGAACCCTGTGCACTGCTGGTGGGAACGTGAACTGGAGCAGCCACTCTGGAAAACAGTGTGGATCCCCACGGACACTGCAGCATTATCTACGATAGGATATGGAAATAACTTAAGTGTCCATCGATGGACGAATGGATAAAGAAAACGTGGAATATGTGTACGACGGGATGGTATTCAGCCGTGAAAAGGAATCTTGCCATTTGCGACAGGACGGATAGACCTTGAGGGCACTGTACAAAATAGGTCATACAGAAAAATAAATATCATATGATCTCTCTTATATGTGGTATCTAAACAAAAACCCAAACTCCTAGATACAAGGAACAGACTGACAGCTGCCGAAGTGGGGGCTGGGGGGTGGCTGAAATGGGTGGAGGTGATGGAAAGGTACAAAGTCGAGGTTATGAAGTCAGTCAGTCCCGGGGATGGCACGCACAGCAGGCTGACCGCAGGTAATAATACTGTACCATACTGGAGCCGCTAGGAGAATAGATCTTAAAAGGTCTCAACACAAGAAAAAAAATTGTAACTATGAAGATGGATGTTAACTAAATTTATTGTGGTGATCACTTTGCAGTATGTGCAAATATTGAATCATTTTGGAAACCCGAAACTTAAGGGGAAAAAACATCTCGTGTTCTTGGAATAAGCTCAACTCTGTTGGAAAGCATCATGTATACACACATACACACGCACACACACGTTGCTGGATTCAGTTCGCTAATATTTTATTTAGGATTTTCACATCTAGGTATGGCAGTTATCTAGCAAAGCCGAGCAGATGCACACGCGGTGACTCACTAATTCTACTCAGAAGTGAGCATACACGCACACGTGTACCAAAAGACGTTCGCAAGAAAGTTCACAACAGCACCATTCCTAAGGGCCAAAACCCACAATCTAACATCACCAGTAGAGTGGACACTCTCATCACTGGAACAGTATTTAGCAATGAAAAAGAAGTCTGCCACACACAAGACAGATGCATCTTACAGACATGCCGCTGAGTGAAAAAGGAAGCCATACGTAAGGGAAAACCGTGCGTGAGTCCATTTGGAGAAAGTGCAAATACAAGCAAAGTTAAACCTGTTAAGACAGAAGTCAGGATAGCCGTAACCCTGCTGGGAGGAAAGGCTGGGAAAGGTCGCAGGGGAGGCTTCTCGAGTACGGGCAATACTCTTAGTCTTGATGTGGGTTCTGCTCACAGGATTATATTCAGTTTATAAAAACCCCTCAGGCTAAACACGCAGAGCTGCATGCTTTTCTTCCACGATATAAGACAGAGACGCTTAAGATGTTAAGTTCATCTTCTGCATCGTGCCATAAAAAATACTTGCAGGGGCACCCGGGTGGCTCAGTCAAAGTTCTGACTCTGGCTGGCTCAGGTCACCATCCCGTGGTTCGTGAGTTCAAGCCCCACGTCAGGCTACGTCCTGGCAGCTCAGAGCCTGGAGCCTGTTCAGATTCTGTGTCTCCCTCTCTCTCTTCTCCAACCCCACTCGTGCTCTGTCTCTGTCTCTCAAAAATGAATAAACATTAGGAGAAAAAACCTGTAAAAAATGTAAGACCTGTCAGCAGGAAAGAAATTTACAGTTTTAAATATCCACTACCCGGCCTTCACCCGCTTAGAGAGCTCCAGCCCCGCTCCGGCCTCTCACTGATCACCTGCTGAGGCTGCCAGGTCAAGCTCTGGTGTAAAAAGGAAGACAGACGGGCAAGTCAGTCGGCTCCTGGGTGAGACACTCCCCAAAGTACAAACAAGGCAAAGGGAGCCCTCAGAGGAGAGATTCCGGAGCTGAGGATTTCACGCGGTGGCGAAGACTCTCGAGGAGCGGGCGCTACCACCACCCCAGCTTTACAGACGAGGGACTAAAGCACGGAGCACCGTGTGACTTGTTCGAGGTTGCTCGCCGAGGGCGTGTGCTCCGGGGGGATCTGAACGCGGGTCGCCCGACTAGAGCCTGTGCTGGGCGTGCCGGGAGCCCAGCAGGACAGAGAATTCCACTCCTGAAGGAGTTTGCAATAGATGAGAAGAGAGAAATGAGCAGTGGTCTGGGGGTGAAGGAGGTCAAAGTGGTTTCCCGAAGAAGAGAGGAAAGGCGCGTCGAGTGCAGATGGAAATGATCCGACAGGGAGGGGAAAATGAACGATGGAAGAGGGAAAAATGCGAGGTCACCGTTAATACAAGCAGTCTCCCACGTGTGGACCTGGAAAGGGTTCTCAATTCTTCAGTCTTCTTAAAAGCCAAGAAGACTCCGCAGGACTCAGATCTGTGTGCGTATGTGCACTCACTTCTCCACGATCAAGTCCTACAAGTGGATGTGTGGGACGGAAGCGTCCACACGTGTTTTCAAGCAGTCGCTACGGCCGAAGTGCCCCAAACCGCATCGGTCCACGCCCCCCCCCCCCCCCCGCCCCCCCCCCCCCCCCCCCCCCCCCCGGCACTGTACGCAACCACCTGTTTCTCTACATTCATCAGCGCTGGGCAGTAGCCTCCCTGCTTTTTGCAAATCTAAAATTCAAAAAATTCCAAATAAATCAATAAAATTTTAAAAAGTCTTATTGTTATCTGAATTTACATTTCTTCTGAGATAAAAGCTTCACTACTTACTCGGGCGGTTTCTTTAAAAGTTAAACATTAATTTACCATACGAACCGGGAATTTCAGCCCCGGGCATCCCCCCGTAAGAAAGGAAGATGTAGGTCTTACACACAGACTCACACACAAACGTTCACAGCAGCATTATCCACGATAGCCTAGAAGTACAATCAATCCAGATGTCCATCAACTGGCAAACGGATCAACGAAATCCACCAGTCTATGCAATGGGCGTAATTCGGCCATAAAAAAGAACGAAGTGCCCCCACGTGCTACAACACGGTTGATCCTTAGAAAATAGCACACGAACTGAAAGAAGGTGGACTGAGAGAGCACGGGGTCTCTCTCTGGGGCAAGAAGGAGATTCTAAAATGGACTGCGGTGATGAGCGCTCAACTCTGTGCACAGATCTAGAAAGCACTGAATCTGCCATAAGTGGGTGAATTACTGGTGTCTGGGGGAAGTAGAGTCACAGGGCATGGTGTTGTTCGCCAGAGAAAAAAAGGAGTCCGTGACCCCTTGGCTTCTGGGCTTTCTTCTACTCGAGGCTGGTAGTATCTGAATTTCTCACAGGGCACAGATATTAACTGGTTTAATCTATGCATTTTAAAACACCTTCAGAATTATTAAGTCAGCCTTACTGAGTCATGACATAAATCACTAATCTGAGAAGCTAAGTCGTTCCTTCATGCAGTCTGGCCCTTTAAAAAAAATTAGGCAGTAATGATTATTCCAGTCTAGTCACTAAAAACCCCGAATGAATCTCTGAGGGGACAATGGAGCACGAGAGAGACCACGTGGCTTTAAGCAAGAAGTTCCCAGGACAGGACCTGTGCCTGTTTAAGGAGCCCCGCGGAACTCCAAATCCTGGAGGCCTTCCCCTCTTCTGGTCGAAGGTGGAGGCGAGGCTGACTCGCTCCGGGCGGCGGCGGCACCCGCCGGTGAGACACGGAGAAAGGCACTGAACGTCAGAGCCCGGAGAGCCGGCGTGTGTGCGCCGCGGCCACCAGGATCAGCCCCCAAACCTGGAGGGAGACGCGGCCTAGAAACCCGGAGACGGGAGGGAAATACTCTCTCCAAACCTCCCGCAGGACGCCCCTCCGGAAAACATTACTTTTCGAGTGCGACGATTTTCTTTCCGCACGAGTGAAGCACGTGAACCGCATGCACAGTCTGTCCTCCAACAACACGGCTCTGAACCGGGCCCACTTATATGCAGATTTTCTTCAATGAACACGTGCGATGCCGTAAACGTATTCTCTCTTATCTTCTTAACCACACTTTCTCTAGCTCGCTTTATTGCGAGAATACACAACACGCACAACACAAAGAGCGGGGGTTAACCGACTGTCTGATCGGTCAGGCTTCCGGTCTGCAGGAGACCACACTAGTTAGCTTTCGGGGAGCCCAGAGTCACACGCAGATTTTCAACCGCGCAAGGGGTCAGTGCCCCTAAGCCCTGTGCGGTTCAAGGTTCGAGCATCAACTGCATACTGCTAGCTGGTAACAAGTCTGTTCTTTGCCTATTATTAAAGTAATCATATGCAACGCAAAAAACGCAAACAGTACACAAAACTGTAAGGAGTAGAAGCAGAGCAGTAATGACATTCCGGTTCTAAATTCGTGAAGCAACGGAGAGGTCAAAATTTTCACATTTAGCCCCATCCTCTGCTCCAGTGACACCACCCCTGCTCCGCCAGGCGACGCTCCCCAGCCGGCAGGGACTCTGAGGGCAGTTTGTCTGACTCTTTCCAGACAATACAATTATATCTAAAATGCATGCAATTGTGCAATTTTTATGTAAAACTATCTACATTTACTGAAAAGAACACCGACTGTAGGCTAGTCACGCCTAGTAGAACTGAGTACTCGATACGTGGAAATGAAGGAATTGACTTTGCTCTAGATCTAACCTGCCCTAGGCAGAGGTGTCTTAACCTCTCTGGACTACATGCGGATAACATATATTTTTATACACACGCACAGCATACATTCAGGAACGGTACAGACCACACCTTAAGGCCGGCTGTGATTCGGGTCCCGGGAGTACGGGGCCAGCGTGCCGGGACGACGGCCGAGCGTGTGACACACAGCACGCTTCCGGGGGGGGGGGGGGGGGGAAGCATTCGAAGACGTGCTCCTGCCCGTGCAGGGCCCTGACATTTTCACCGGAGGACAGACGCGACGTCAGCTCTGCTTACGGAATCTTCTCTTGCTGCTTTTTGACCTGGTGGTTGTTACACCAAGCAGTCCTCCTATCCTGACTGAACCCCAGAACTAGAGGGGCCGGGTAAGAGTGTGGCATCTGCTGAGCCCTACGGATACTAAGACCAGCTCCTTCTCAGTAGTCAGCGGAGGCGTGAGAACACACAGGAAGGTCTGAGCCAGAAAGAAAGGAGCGCTTTGCTCCTCACCTCGTGACCTTGAGATTCTCAGAGGTTAGCTGGCCTAAAACATACAACCATTTTAAACAGTGAAAGTCTAAGATAAGTTGGTTGGAGAATATTAGAATACGGTTCTGTTTAGCTTGTATATAAAGACGTACTCGGCACTCCGCGCATCTTAACTGACACCGTGTGTGTAGAGGGCACTAAAAACCGAGTTCTCCATCTGCTTACTCACTTTTCCTGGCCCATCTCAGACCCCTCATTGTAGAACGCCTACCAGATGCCGTCTGTCCAGCTACAATGCACTATCCAAATTCCTAACACAGAGGGGAAATGGCAGGAAACTTCCCAGATCAGATTTTAGGAAGCCCAGAGCTTTGAACTCTGTTAAGAAAGATGACAGGGGCTGGGGCGCCTGGGTGGCTCAGTCGGTTAAGCGTCCGACCTTGGCTAAGGTCATGATCTCGCAGTTTGTGAGTTCAAGCCCTACATCAGGCTCCGTGCTGGCACCTCAGAGCCTGGAGCCTGCTTCCGATTCTGTGTCTCCCTCTCTCTCTGCCCCTCCCTCTCTCTCTCTGAAATAAAGATTAAAAAAAAAATTTTGTTTTAAAGACAAAGAAAATGACAGGGGTGGCTGGGTGGTTCAGTCGGGTTAAGTGTGACTCTTGACTTTGGCTCAGGTCATGATCTCACGTTTGTGAGTTCAAGTCCTGAACTGGGCTCTGTGCTGGCAGCGTGGAGCCTGCTGGGGATTCTTTTTCCCTCTCTCCTCTCTCTCTGCCCCTCCCCTGCGTGCTCTCTCAAAAAAAAAAAAAAAAAAAAGATGACAGATGATACTAACTTAATGGAGGTTCCCCTTGTAATTTATAATCTTGTTATCCTTTAGAAATTAAAAACATTTCTCTGGCTAAAGTATTACTGAACTCTGTCACATTCAAATTAACTCAAAGATAAATTTAAAGCCCTTTTCCTCATTTCAATTCAGGAAATGACCGTCGTTTAATATTACTTATATCGTAATCATCCATAATGGACACAGGTAAGTCCACCGCCTACATGACAATCTGGTTGGTGGTTAAGAACACGGGTCAGGACCACCCAGGTCCAACCCCGCTGTGCCTGCTCCCAGCTGTGAAACCCCGGGCCGCCTGAGATGTCTCCTGCCTTGGTTTTCCCATCTGCAAAATGACGGTAACGACCGTACTTCTCCCTCAGGCTGCTTTGAGGATTAAGCGACATGACAAACATACGAGGCTTTGCACACACGTGACATGTGATTAGCGCAGTGTGAGTGTCAGGGGCTGGTCATATCACCTTGTTAAAAACTCCCGACGACGACAAACACAGACTACCTCACGCTCCAAAAAGAACATTCTTTCATTAGGGAAATTCCTTATGTTTGAAGAACTTCCACTTCCGCAAATACGAGAACTGCATTAAAGTACACCACGCAACTGCATTAAAATGTAAAATACGGCTCACGTACCTGTTTGGAACACAAGCTCTTTCCCTCCCACGCCCGCTGCCTCCAGGTTAATAAATGCACGAATCAGGCTGGCCCAAGGGTGCTGAGTTATGAAACCATGACTGGCCTGAATAAGAAGGAAATAAAACAGATGTAGGTGAAACAATCTTAAATTATCAAAGTCTTTCTTCGGTTTATTTTAAAGACAGAAGGTCTACGTTGATAAGGGGAAGAAGAGGAAAATAATCGTTTTTTTCAAAGGCAGGACCTGAAGACACCGATCTGTGTCTCTACGCACACCGGCTGCGTGCAGCTTGCTGAGTGGAAAGTCGCCATCGCCGAAGGCAGCCCGACTTCCGCGAGCGGTGCCGAACAACACCCGCAGGAAGTGTGAGGCCGGGCAAACCAACAGAAGAGAAAGGACAATCCACATGCTGCGTGCCTGCCTCGAAACCTCCCTGACGCCCCGGGGTCACAGAAAACCTGCCATGTTTAATTACGCCATCACAAAGCCCTTGCGGGACTCAAACGCTGACAAGGTGACGTGAGTGTGCGAGTACCGAACCCGTGTACACGGCGGCTGCGGGGTTTTTACAGCACCGCCACGGACGGTGTTTCTTTTGCACATCGTTTTACGATGCCACTCAAAAGCATGAGCGAAATGCCTAAGCGCGAGCTACTGTCGTCATCGTTGCTCAGGTCTAGTATTGGAGAGAGTAAACTCTCACTTGCAAGACGTTTTCCTCGGCACCATTAAAGAGAAATATGACAGCGTGACGCAGGGCTTCTGAAGACGTCGACAACACACGGAGCACTTCCAGCATCACCGAGCAGCTCACTGCATCATCGCTGGCACCTTCGAATCAGAAAGAAAGATTTGCTTCTCAGACTGAAGGTTGGTTGTTTTACATTTATTTTTTATTTGAGAGAGAGCGTGCCAAGAGCAAGGGGGAGGGACAGAGGGTGAGGGAGAGACAGAATCTTAAGCAGGCTCCGTGATCAGCGAGGAGCCCGACGCGGGGCTCAATCCCACGACCCTGGTGTCATGACCTGAGCCGAAATCAAGAGTCGGACCCTCAACCCACTGAGCCACCCGGGAGCCCCGCTTCTCAGATCGTAAAACTTTTATGGGGTGAACCGTCATGGCTAGGAACGGTTTTCTCGTCAAGAAAGCACCACGGGGCGCCTGGCTGGCTCAGTTGGTTGAGTGTCAGACTCCAGCTCCAGTCATGACCTCACGGCTGGTGAGCCCAAGCTCCTTATCGGGCTCGTTGCCGTCAGCACAAAGCCTGCTGCAGACCCTCCGTCCCTTTCTCTCCCTTCCCCACTTGCACTCTCTCTCTCTTTCTCAAAAATAAACAAGACGCTTAAAAAAAAAAAAAAAGGAAAGAAAGAAAGCACAACACTGGCTGCAAGACCACAAGCACATCTGTCACTGCCAGCTGACAAGGGCACTGGCCCGAGCCGCCTCACTCCATGACGACGGGGATCCTCATCCGGTCGGCCTGCTGACTGGTCTAGAACCGTCCCCAGCCGAGAGCAGTCACTTGACTCCTATCTGTTGAACCATCAACCAGGCAGGATCTCAGTTAACTGAAAACCCGCATTCCCTCAAGCCCGGGCAATCTGGTCCACCCTTCGTCCTCACTCCACAACCCCTGGGATATTCTCACTTCTGGGGTTCTGGCTTCCTCCATCATCTCCCGCACCACCACGACCCTCCTGCTTCTTTTCCTGCCAGGATCACAAAGCTGCACGTCACTCCACTTTCACAGAGCGGGTGGTCTGGGTGACAGAGCATTTTGTGAAGATTATGTGATGAAGGGGATCATGTGATGAAAAAGTACAGACACGACATCAAATCTAGTAAGACACAGGAGAGGAGACCAATGACCCGAAGAGCCTCCCTGGTCCCCGTGCTGAGAAATCTGCAGAGGACCTCATCAAAGCACTTCACTTCTTCTTGACTCAGACACTTCGTATGTTAATTAAACATGATTATAAAGATGACTTTAATACCCTGATTTTTTAAAAGCACTGTAAGAGGTAGTTAGACTAGACATCTGAGGATATTGGGGAATTCTCGGTAAGTTTTTACTTTTTAGGTGAGATAATTCATGGTGTTACGAGCATGCCCAAAACGAATCCTATCTTTGGGTGGGAGCAGACTGAAATACAGAGGACTGAGTACAGCTGAGATCTGCTTCAAAATTCTCAAGGGTTGCAGAGGGGAAAGAAACCAGACCGGACCTTTGAAGTGGGCTGACAGGTATGCTCAGGTTAAACAATTCTGGTTTTGCACGTTTGAAATTGTCCATAATAAAAAGTTTAAAGAGTAAGCCAAGTAAATAGACATAGTAATAACCCAGGCAGAAGCATTTCTGGGTGTGCCTATTGGGAGGCAGGGTGCTACAGAATTCAGTGTGGGTTTCCGAGCAAGAAAGACTTGGGCGGTAAGTACTAGCTGTTATTTACTCTACAGTTTCCTCCTGGTCGGTCTGGAGGGCAGGGCCAATGACGTTTATTTGAGGTGTGTCGGGAGGATTACAAGAAAATGTGGTCCAATCCAGTGTTAATCGTTCCTTCTTCTCTTTACAAATTTAAGAAAGGCTCTGCAGCCGGCTAAAATGCTCATTTTGGGGCTGTTCCATTCCAGACCCATTCCTACTCAAGGAGAAACCACTTATCAGCTGTCCTTGTCCTGGTGGTGATCACCAGGTTGCATTTGAATCAAAGTGAACCAAAGTAATAATTATCTAATTACCATCAAGCAGAAAGCATAGGTAGCTCTCAGTAAGAAGTAACACATTCCTACAACCAAGTGAAATTCATGGTTTTTCACTTTGACACTCTGAGTTACTTTAATGTAAACAGCAAACAATAAATTTTTTTTTAATTTTTTTTTTTTAACATTTATTTATTTCTGAGACAGAGAGAGAGCATGAACAGGGGAGGGTCAGAGAAAGAGGGAGACACAGAATCCGAAACAGGCTCCAGACTCTGAACTGTCAGCACAGAGCCCGACGCAGGGCACGAACCCATGGACCGCAAGATCATGACCTGAGCCGAAGTGAGATGTTTAACCGACTGAGCCACCCAGGCGCCCCTAAATTTTTTATTCAAAGTGAGAGAGAAATTGAAAGAAATATATATAGGGCTGATTAAAAAGTTAAACTGTCCACTTATCTTCCTTTATTTTAATGGTTCTGGCACCTGAGAACAGGACTAAAGAAGGGTTAAATGCCTTTAAGAAAGCAAAGACAAGTTAGAGGACAGTATCTATAAAGGCTGGGTGGTTTGTCAATATCCCTTTCCACTTAGAATTAACCCTGAAATTGAAACCACCACTAAAATAACTCCACGTCTCTTCTACCAACAACCTGGAACCGTGCAGCAAAACCAAGAAGAAACTTAAGGCTTTTCTGTGGGTAACATTACTCCAAATTGGTATCAGTTCCTAAGTTCCAGATACGCTGGTGAGAAAAAAGGGTGTTAAAAAAAAAAAAAAAAAAAAAAGTTGAAAAGCACAGTCACAAAATAGACTATCACCTACATCCTGTCAATGGATGAGCTAAGTGAAACATGGGGATTCTTTAACAATTTGCAATGAACAGAAATTTCCTTGAGATTGTCGGCTAGGTATTTGTAGACAATTTTAATTAAAAAATGGGTTCCAATGACCCACAAAATTGCCATTCTTTCATTCCTGGACTCCATGTATGTGATTTATAACACCTGGCACCATGTTTCTGATACTTGTATACACATCTTTCTTTTATAATGCTCTTAAATAACCCTGGTGTTAATCTGTCCCACCCAAGAATTTAAGCGTTATAATAGTGGGCGTAGGGGGACACTGATTTTTACAGCTTCTCTGAAACAGGCATGAAGGACTACTGGTTTCCCTAGCACACACAAAGGTATTTGTGACTTTATAAAGCAGGTGTCTATACACGGACACTCGAAAAAGCACGTTACCTTCTAAATGCAGTTGGCAAGCTTTCTGATTAAAGAAACCCTGGTGTGAGTCATTTCATCAAGCAAATAAATTCTACCTTCTGTATAACTTTTGTATCTTGTGTTTTATCTTTTATATCTGGATAGTCCTTTGAGCCTGCTATGCGTTCGAGCAATCCAGAAATATTACAGTCAAGTAACAATTATTAGGAATTAATCTCCATTTTGCAGATCAGAAATGGAGCAGAGAAGAGGTTAGGTATTTTGCCAAAAGGAACTTAACTATACTCTCCTTCCTTTCAAATGTAGCTCAAATAATTGGCTGGCCAGAACCGCAGCCTCTGGTGCCACCTCTGTCTCTGATCAGTGGTGACCAGCTAAGTTTATTCCTGTGACAAAAGACAGGGTTGAACCGGACAGCACCAGACACTATCCCATTTCCTCCATCTCTAAAGTGCCAGGATTCCACTGCAAAATGCTACTATTTTCCATCTGTCCCTACTTCAAATCTAGCTACTGCACACATTTCTCTTGTGAATCTTATTTTAAAAAATGGAACTTCAATTTAGGGAATTCTCCTTCATTCTACGAATGTTTTATCGTGTCAGGCACCGTCCTGAACATCAAGTATTCCATTGTGCCAAAGTATTTTCAGAGCAAGATTTGTGGATCGATGAGCTCTTCTAAGAGTATGGCATCCCCAGTGGGCCCAAATCCTCACTTTCCAGGGCGACAGACTCTGCTAGGGGAGCCTTCCCCGGAAGCCCTCCCTCCCTTGAAGGCGAAACCTATTCCTTCATCCCAAATGCCCACAGCCTCCTACACCACGGAGCTGAGTAAACACTGGATGCGGCAGAACCTAACCCCAGGACTCAGGGACACACTCCTGCACCCTGGCAAGGCAGCTGTGATCTGCTCCCTGTGCAGTCACTGGGCTGCTGGCCCTAATGTCCCAAGAAAGAAAGAAAGAAAGAAAGAAAGAAAGCACTTGAGAGAACAGTGAAGGTTTGGATCTTAAACTAAATGATACTATTCTAATTATCTTCAATTCCATCACGATGAAAAACAGGTTTGTCAAAAAAATAATACAACCCCCCCAAAATGGTGCCCTACAACTGCCCAAGCAGCTTGGGGGTTGGTAAGCTCTCTGGGTGTACTCAAGTCCAACTCCAAAATGACTGAAAGTCAGGTACGTACCTGGGGAGTTGGCCACGGAGTCAAAATGACAGTTAGCCAGGACAGCATGCTGGGCCCCGTCCCTGGGCTCCAGCTTTACCACGACGTTGGTGATGTTGTCATAGTAGCTTGTAAAACCTCCCAAGAAGTCAATGCTAAAGGAGCCGGTGGGCCGTTGGACATCTACTGAAATCCTGTGAAGGCTGCTGCTTTGAACTTCAATCAGTTTAATCTGTTCCAAGAGGTAATGGACGGTCAGAATCTCATTTTCTGGACTTCCTGTAGTCCTGGGGCCAATGGATGTGATGTGTTCAAGGTAATCCCTGGAAGGAACCAAAAGAACGATGATGACAAGGCGTGCCAGGCTTGAAATGGATGCTTAACACGAGGCAACTTTTCCTGACCTCCCCTCCATCACCCCCTCACCCCCGGCAAAAGCCAGTTCTGTGACCTCTCACATACAAAAAAGCTTTTATTATTTCAGGTACTCTGTGAAAAATCCCTTGTAAAGTTCCATCTGTTTATTATGCCTTCTGTGAGTTCCTCCTTTCAGTTTTCAAGATCCGCCCCGCTCCCAAATTCTTCCTATCCCCATATCAAGCCAATACAAAGACTAGGGACTCGACTCAAAACGTGTGGCTGCAGCAGGCTGGACAGACAGAATCCGGCCTCACTGAGCTTCGTCCTGGAGAGTTACTGATTCTAAGTAGAAGCCAATGAGCAAAGACAAATAAGTCAAGAGGTTAAATAAGCAAAAACAAAAACAAAAACAAACTTCCGATCGATGAGAATGGACTCAGCCCTCTCCACGGTGTGCACACTGAGCCTAATAACAATTCAGGCCCAAGCCAACCCTACCCCTAAAACAAACAAAACAAAACAAAACGGAACGTGTTATCTTTTCACTACATTCCAAGTGGGCAAAAAGGGAGTGGGGGAGGTGTGCGCCAGAACGTCTTTAAGAAAATAAGCTTCCGGCACTTTGTATTCCAAAGTTTTGAAAACACCGAGGCTGCTGAAAACTATGCTAGCTTGTGATTTTAGGAGCTTTGACCTACTTACGGTCACAATACCTTTAAAGGTCTCTTCTTGAATTTAAAACAAAAGCAAAGAAAACCACCAGATCTTACACACCAGGGGCCCAAGGACACGCTCCAGGAATCTGAGAACCCCCGAAATGGTAGAATTTTGAAGGTGCAGTCCTCCGGAAGCCCCCACGGCTTACAGGTGAGGACCGTGACCCTCCGGAAGTTAAGAGCACCGCGTTATCCCCATTATCACCTCCCCACCCAAACCGAATTTATCAAACGGTCTAGACACACAAATTCCACTCCCCATTTCATACGGAATGCAGGAAGGCGACTAAAAAGTGGAAGTTGCTCCAGAAGACGGGGGACGACTGCCAACCCTCCACGCGCCCGGCAGAACCGGGGCGAACAGGCCGGTGCAATCCGCCCCCCGGGCCACCCCGGACCGCACCGCCGGATCCACAGAGGGCCACGCCGGCTCCGCGACCCGCACGCGGGGACTCCGGCAGAGGGGCGCGCGGGGCCCGCCCCGCCCCACGTGCGGCCGCGCGGCGCCGGCGAGCCCGGGCGGTCCCGCGGGGCGGGCGCACGCAGGTGCGGAGCCCGGGACCCAACCGCCGCCGCGGCGGAGGAGACGCGCGGGCCGGGCGGGAGCGGCGGGTACCTGGCTTGGCGTGCGTCGAAATCCCCGGGGCGCCCGGCGGCCCCGCGCAGCACGAGCTGCTGCAGCGAGAGCTGCACGAGCGCCCGCAGCGCGAGCAGGTAGAGCGCCAGCCCCAGCGCGGCGCGCGCCTCGGACAGTCCGGTCCCCGCGCCCCGGCTCGCGTCGCCCCCCGCGCTCCGCTTCCGCGTCCTCGCGCCGCCGCCGCCGCCGCCCGCGTCCGCCGGCGGCTCCGGCG